>NC_085137.1:366950653-367292026 GCF_035046485.1 Aedes albopictus
GTATGTTCTACGCGCAGTTAGAGCAAACATGCGATGGTTGCTCGCCGCGTGACGTGAAAATCGTTGTCGGCGACATGAACGCGCAGGTAGGAAGGGAGGAAATGTACAGACCGGTAATCGGGCGAAACAGCCTGCACTACGTATCGAATGATAACGGCCAGCGATGCGTAAACTTTGCAGCCTTCCGTGGTATGGTAGTCCGAAGCACCTTCTTCCACCGCAAAGATATCCACAAAGCCACCTGGAGATCACCCGACCATCAAACAGAAAACCAAATCGACCACGTTCTAATCGACGGTAAATTCTTCTCGGATATAACCAACGTCCGCACATACCGCAGTGCGAATATAGATTCGGATCACTACTTAGTCGCTGTATGCATGCGCTCAAAACTTTCGACACTTATCACCACGCGTCGAAGTCGAACGCCGCGGCTCAACATCGAGCAGCTGCGTAACGTAGAAGTGGTTCAAGACTACGCGCAGCAGTTCAGTGGCCCTACCAACGGAAGAGCAGCTTGGCGCAGCTACACTTGAAGATGGCTGGAGGGACATCCGATCCACCATAGGTAGTACCTCGGTTACAGCACTAGGCTTCGCGACTCCGAATCACAGAAACGACTGGTACGACGGCGAATGTGAACAGTTGAAAAACGAGAAGAATGCAGCATGGGCGAGAATGCTACAACACCGTACGAGAGCGAATGAGGCACGTTACAAACAGGCGCGGAACAGGCATAACTCAGTCTTCCGGATGAAGAAGCGCCAGCAAGAAGAACGAGATCGCGAAGCGATGGAAGAGCTGTACCGCGCCAAGGACACACGAAAGTTCTACGAGAAGCTGAACCGCTCGCGCAGAGGCTTTGTGCCACAAGCCGACATGTGCCGAGATAATCACGGGAATATTCTCACGAGCGATCGTGAGGTGGTCGAAATGTGGCGGCAGCATTACGATGAGCACCTCAATTGCGACGATGCAAGTACCGAAGGTGGCGTGGTAACAAATCTTGGAGTATGTGCACAGGACGAAAGACTTCCGGCCCCTGACCTCCAAGAGATTGAGGAGGAGGTTGGCCGGTTGAAAAACAACAAAGCCGCTGAAGCAGATCAACTACCAAGCGAGCTTCTAAAATACGGTGGAGAAACACTGGTGAGAGCACTACACTGGGTCATTACCAAGATTTGGGAGGAGGAAGTATTACCGGAGGAAACGATGGAAAGTTTTGTGTGTCCCATCTACAAGAAGGGCGACAAGTTGGACTGCGGGAACTACCGCGCGATCACACTACTGAGCGATGCCTACAAGATACTCTCTCAAATTTTATGCCGCCGTCTATCACCGATTGCAAGAGAGTTCGTGGAGCAATATCAGGCTGGATTTATGGGTGAACGCTCTACAACGGACCAGATGTTCGCCATACGCCAGGGGTTGCAGGAATGCCGCGAAAACAACGTGCCCACGCATCACTTGTTCATCGATTTCAAATCGGCGTATGATACAATCGATCGAGAACAGCTATGGCAGATTATGCACGAATACGGATTCCCAGATAAACTGATACGGTTGATCAAGGCGACGATGGATCGAGTGATGTGCGTAGTTCGAGTATCAGGGACACTCTCGAGTCCCTTCGAATCTCGTAGAAGGTTACGGCAAGGTGATGGTCTTTCGTGCTTGCTGTTCGACATTGCTTTAGAGGGTGTAATAAGGAGAGCGGGGATAAACACGAGTGGGACGATTTTCACGAAGTCCGTTCAGCTGCTTGGTTTCGCCGATGATATTGATATTATTGCTCGTAAATTTGAGACGATGGCGGAAACGTACATCCGACTAAAGAGTGAAGCCAGGCGAATCGGATTAGTCATTAATGTGTCGAAGACAAAGTACGTGATGGCAAAGGGCTCCAGGGAGGAATCACCGCGCCCGCCGCCTCGAATTCATATCGACGGTGATGAAATCGAGGCGGTTGAAGAATTCGTGTACTTGGGCTCACTGGTGACCGCCGACAACGACACCAGCAGAGAAATTCAGAGGCGCATTGTGGCAGAAAATCGTGCTTACTTTGGACTCCGGAGAACTCTACGATCGAATAAAGTTCGCCGTAACACGAAGTTAACCATCTACAAAACGTTGATTAGACCGATCGTCCTCTATGGGCACGAAACATGGACCCTACGTGCAGAGGACCAACGCGCCCTTGGAGTTTTCGAACGGAAGGTGTTGCGTACCATCTACGGCGGAGTGCAGATGGAAGACGGGACTTGGAGAAGGCGAATGAACCACGAGCTGCATCAGCTGCTAAGAGAACCAACCATCGTCCATACCGCGAAAATCGGAAGGCTACGGTGGGCGGGTCGAATAGCAACCCGACTAAAATGGTTCTCGATAGTCATCCGACCGGTACAAGAAGACGTGGAGCGCAGCGAGCTAGGTGGGTCGACCACGTGGAGGACGATCTGCGGACCCTACGCAGAGTGCGGAACTGGAGATAATCATCCATGGACCGAGTGGAATGGAGGAGGCTACTATGTAAGGGTATGCGGAATGGGATTTTTTCAAGGCGAAACGAAACGAAACGAAATACAAAATTCCTGATACGATGCGGTACGAAACGAAACGGAATTCGTAAATGTTTCGTGAGATCGATACGAAATCCGAATTCACTCGGTATTTTTCGAAACGAAACGAAATTCTCGTAAAAATTTCGCGGAATTTTGTAGTTACATATTTTTTTGCGAATTTATTCTGCGTGTTTGCGGTAACGCGTATTGAGGTTCAATAAATACTTTTATCCCATAGCTTCATTTGCTACAGTGCCATTTATATTTTTAGATTTTTCGCGACGTATATTTAAAATTGTAATAATTCCACCAATAAGCTGATAAGATTGCTTCAATGACTCAATACAGCACACCAAAAATGTGTGTTCTAATGCTGTTTGTTTGTCAGAAACCTGAAGCAATGACATGGAAACATCAGCCAGTTGTTTACCAATCAAACTTTGTTTGATAGCGTAACTTCTGGAGAAAGCCTAAAATCCAAACCTAGAATTGATAGATGATTGAATTTATCGAAGAATACAAGTAAACTCACATAGAAATTGAAAAGAATACTTAAGATATGGGTGCGGCACTCATTAAATATGAAGGCATCCGCAAACTTATTCGAAAAATATAATAAAATCAACTCTACGTATTAGGCTAAAACTTCTACCAGATAGATCTGGACTCGAACCTGGTGCGATTGTTAATGTGCATGCCGTTTTCGGCGCAGGCGCCGAAGACCTAGGGTAAAATACCACTCCCAAAAGACTTCGGGTCTTTCGATTCGAGCCTGTGGTTTCGAAATAAACTTGCCTAGGGCTTAACAATATGCAACAGTTGGGGGAAAAAATTAAAATTGTAGTTTACGCAACAAGGTGCAGAATGAAGATTTTTACAGCATGAGTCGTAAAATCGAGTTCTGCACCGAGTTGCGTGCAACGTTTTTTGCAACTTTATAAATTACCGCTTGAGGATAGTTTTAAACCAAACTTTTTCATCAAACAGGACACTGAAGTTCATAGCCCTGTATAGGGCACCGCACTGTTTTGATTTTGTATGGGATTTTGAAGTTTCGTGGCCTTGTTGTTTACAAGATTTCTGTTAGAGTGAAGGAGAGAATTTCATGCAGTTCCCTATAAGGAAGTCTGATCATAGCAGGTTATATGTACTATGGTCCACTGCACGAATATATTCTGGCCTGCTTACTCTCACCGAAAATATGACGTTTGAGCGGTGCCGGCACCTCTCAAACGTCAAATTTTCCGTGAGAGTAAGCAGGCCAGAATAAATTCGTGCAGTGGACCATGCAGTTCCCAGACAACCAGAACTCGCATAAAAATGCATAGTTTTCATCATATTATCACCAACATACGTCACAATCACATAAATGTAAGCCCTTAGTGCAACCAAAGTGTGATATTTACCGCAATAAACGACATTTTCATGTTTATTTGCGATGCACAAAACTGAATCGCATAATTACATCCGCAAACTCGCAAAATAACATTCGAAATCGCATTGCGATGATTATGCGAATTTCATCTTGTTATGACATCTCCACTCGCATTAGTGTATCAATCAACTTGCACAAAAGCATAAGCAAATTTGTTTACGTATACATATATACAAACTCACATGAGCGAAAATATGTTATGCGTACATAATATGATTTGAAACGTGATAACAAAGAAAAAGCCACTGTCTGACTGTGGTTGCTGTGTGAGTCCGATGTTAAAGTGCAGAAATCATTTGGTAGTGAACTATTTGTGATCATAAATTTTGTTACAGCCATTCAAACGACCCTGAAGAATAAATTTATAAAAGTTTTTACACGACCCAGATAGGAAAATAATACAGAACTTCACGTTTACTGCTCCGTACTCGGACACCACAGGTAGGTAGTAAGTTTTTAGGAGAACATTGTCATGAGTTAGAATGTCATCTCGATTTATCAACATATTTCCCAACAATTATGTGGTGTCTTGTTTAAGGTACTGGTAGTCAATCCAAAAGTAATGAGTTCGACACTGACGGTGAGTTGAGTTGCTATTTTTTGTTTTAATAGAACAAGTCGCATTACATGATTAATTACCTCGCAACATAATACACATCGTTACTCGCAGATGATATCGCTCCAACTCGTATAGTGTTGTCCTTGTTCCGTCAATGCACGCATATCGCCTCCACTTTTGCACGCATAAGGCACATTTGAAGCATTTTATGCGATGAAACTTTTACGGTTAATTGCACGTAGAACAAGGTCGCAAACTTCGTTCAGCGTGTAAATTGGTTGTCTGGGTTGTCACTATTTTTCAAAACTTTGCCAGAAAGCATCAAGAAGTTGATCAAAACTGAAAACAGTGCTGTAATGGTTCATTACGCAGCGCAAATCAGTGCTGTAATGAACCATTACAATACTGCTAATTGAGTGTGGCCTTTTCCTGGCAGATGCGTGAGGTAAAACAGCCTATTACCATGAGAAATTGCGAAAATGATTTGTGAGAACTTGTCTACCCATAACTGCATATAAGTCACATTCGACAAAAGTAGACATTGAAGAAAATGGAGCTGAAAGTTTGCAACTTGATTAGTTTGAGAAAGGATCAAATTAAAAAAAAAGATGAAAATTCAAAATGAATTCTTTAGCATTGAAATCTTCTACAGCTCTTCTTCTATTTTGGGTGAATATTTGGAAAAATAATTAGACTAAAATATTATTGATGGAACGCTATCATGCCAGTGTGAATACCCAGTGTGACTGTTATGCGGTTACATTCGTGAACGTAATGAGACAAAACGGTATTTATTTCACGTTTCGTAGAAAAAACATGTAAAGTTCATTTTTATGGATGAAAGTACCGTAATCCGGGGTATATTTGATCAGCGGGGTAACATTGATCGGCTTGACCCACCTCATGAAATGTTCAAACAAGCATTTTACACTGAATTAGTTTCTGCTATCATTTAGCTATTAAATGACATGCAATTTATGAAAATTGATTTTCATAAACATTGAATTAAATCGATTTTTCCAGAACTGTGTTTCGTAACGCAATGAGATATATTGTCAAACATTCATGCTTGGCGTGAATACTAGATACAATATGAGGTTCGAAATCACTGTATTACTTCAATATGATATCCTAGAGTTGGATTTAATAAACGAAACTTTTATAAAAATGCTATTTTTCAATAAAATATACGATTTATTTAAAGTCGGCTATCGATTACTTAAGCCATTGCCTACCTTAAGGCGTTATTCGTGGTTTAGAGGATTTTAACCCTAAAATAACTTAAAAAGTACATAACTAGTAAGAATTTGGACAGCATATTCGAAATCAGCGACCCCAAATTTAGTAAGTAAGGGTATTTTCAACACAAATGAACATTGATCACTGGCATGATCAATGTTACCCCAAATCAACACAATCAAAAATTTGATTAAAAAACCTATTTAAACATGTTTTAAAGTTTTACAATACTTTTTCGAGTAGCTTAACACATACTCAGAGAGCCAGTACTTGTTTCAAAAATATAAAACATGTAACGTTTGCTTTAACAAGAGAATTATTCAAGAAAGATCGAAAATTCTGATCAATGTTACCCCGGATTACGGTAGGTACTGATGTTTTGGAGATGATCACCGGTATTAACTCGATATCGAGAAAAAAACGGCAAATGTTGCAGTTATGGGCAGTTATGTATTTGAAAAAAAAAAATGTCTCACATAACATCACCAGCCGAGAGTTTGTTGGCGAATAATCTGATGAAATCCAGCTAACAAACGTCTTTTTGACTAAAACTTAGTGTAAAAGTTAGCTGTGCACTTATGTTATCGTTGTTAGAGTTTGTCGTGCTCATATAACAACCTTTTGACACTTTAAAATCACTGCTGAAATAAATAAATAAATAGTTTGAAACATCGTGTATAACGCATCGTCATACAGATTCAATAGTAAAACTCTTTCAAGAGTTCAACTGAAAATTTCCTGGAAATAAATTTCTCCAGAAACTTTTCCATGTATTATACCTTCTACCAAATTTGTCTTAATCGATTTCTCCTGGGATTTCCATATCCTGGGAGAGTTTCGATGTTTTCTTCGAACTTTTGCTAGTGTATCCCACACCCTTGTATCATCATAACTTACCTAATATTCTCCATTACTCTACTAAAAACTCCTGTTGGGAATCTAAACTGAAGACAGAAATTTAACTTGTTTTTTTTTTTTAATTTGGTTCCATCGGAAAATTTAATCAAAATATTACGTATGGTCTCGCATACAGCAAATGTTGAAAACACACCTATTGAGCAAGATCTTGATGGTAGGTTCAAGATAAAAAGTAGGGGGATTAGGGGCATAATGGACACCCGGGGCGAAATGGACACCCCTGTTTTTGCCGAAACCATTGACTTTTATGTAAAACATTCAATGCATAAGTGTAAAGGAACAAGTCATTGTTCTATTTTTCAAAAGTACCATTTATATTCCTTCAAAATATCCAAAATATCATTGAAATTGAAGTGTGTTCTTCATATGGTGGATTTCTTATAGTTTCGAAGCAACAGCAAATAAGGCATTACGAGTGATTGAGTGTGTCCACCACAAGTGTATTTTCAGCTTATCTACATGTATACGTAAATTTAGCAATGGATGAAGTATTATATTTTTGATCAGAACACACTCAAAATAGCAATTTCAATGTTGTAGTCTATTCGGGGCGAAATGAACACTGGCAATTTTGAATGGATGTACGCGCGTTGCATACTGTTAGGCGTTTTAGAGAGTTTGAAAAAATTCAATCCGATTATTTTAGCCTAAAATTTATTTAATTAACTTTGAAGTTATGTTAACTCGTCTAAGATGGAGTATTGTATATGTGGTATTGATCTCCGTTGGCAAATTACTTAACTGGTCGATATTCTCAAAGATACAGCATAAAATATGCAGGGGTGTCCATTATGCCCCGATGGGTGTCCATTTCGCCCCGTACCTTTCCAGCCGGCCCCAAAAAACACACGGTTTTCAATTCATTATTTCTTCACAATAATGACGTTTTACCAGCTGTAAATGATTGAAATACGTAGGAAACAAGTTGAAGTTGTAAGCCAACTGATAATATGTTAAGTTTTTGTCTGTTATACAGGCCTAACATACTCATTTGCTTGGGGTGTCCATTATGCCCCTAATACCCCTATATTCGATATTTTCTCTGTCTTTATTATACAAACCTGGGAGTAGTTTGTCTTTCGTTATTTTAGATGCTTTTTAACACTTTTCAGTAATTTGAGATTAGCAAGACCTTCGATAGATGATATGGAAATTTACACTATGTATTTGTTTTAGAAATTTATTAGACATTCCGCGGAATTCCGTTTAATTTCGTCAAAATCTATTTTTTTTGAGACGAAATTTTTAGAATTTGGCGAAACGAAACGAAATTCAAAATCATAAATTTCGCCTAGCTGAATTCCGTGGAATTCCGCGGTATTTCGTTTCGAGATGTATTTGGCGAAACTTTTCGGTATACAGCATACCCTTACTACTATGTACAGCAGAGGCCACCCCGGCCTTAGCCTGATCGGTAAGGTAAGTATCTTTGGCGCCATATGCAGCAATGTTGCCTGCTGGGAAGCTGGAGGATCATTGCTAAAGTTTGTCCAGTTGGATACAAATCGATAAAGCATTGTCCAGTTAGAATCCGGACGCAGATAATCACTTATATCTCAGAGGTGGAATAACAAACAGAAAAGGTTAAGCCCTCAAAACAAAGATAATTTACTGTAATTTCATGGAAAAATATCATTAAAATTATTTAATTTAATTTTTAATACATTTTCTATTTTTTTCCGTGATTACTTCCTTAAAAACCTGCACAATGGTAGTAAATTTTAACATCAACCCCTTCGGCGGATTTGTTTAACAATCAGGTCATCTCTATAGTGTCCAGAGACCCTCTACCAATCTAATTAGGATTCCAAAGAAACTTTGCCAAATATTTCTCTTCTTGCGAAATTAAGGGCTGTTCAGTGAATTCCAAAGAAGCGAAATTTGAGTGTTTTTTCGTTAATAAACACTATCCAACAATGATGACACAACTGCACATTTCAGGCTGTCGTGATAGCTCACCAAATTAGCTCAAACCTCTACAGATCCCTTGTGTGCACGCGATACTTGAGGTTATCATCTTTGTACACATTTGGTGTCAAAATCGTGATGTGAGAAAACGATGTCCAGAGCTCGAACTTCCTGGCAAATCTTGGAATTCCAAGCAGATTTATCCATGAACAGAAACTTCAATCTTCCTTGGGCACTTCCTCATGGCATGGTTAACAACATCTGTGCACATCACACATAATGGTTATGGAGACATTAACATTTTTCGCGACTGTCGTACCGTAATCCGGGGTCAAATTGATCACTTTAAAACAACTTTTGCGGATAACATTAGTGGAATTCCAAATATTGCCAAAATAATTTCTGTAAAATCAGTACCCAGTGGATCTCCATGGAACCACTTGACAGAATTTTGTTCAACAAATTTAAACTTTAAGTTAAATAACTCAAAATATCAAAAAATTGGAAATGCCAATTTGAGGCGAAATTGATCAGTATACAATTAAGCATCGGTTGGAAAGGAAAATTTCCTTCTCCGCTTAATTTTGCTTTTCTAAAAACGAATAACGCGTTTAAAATCTTACAACTAGTGAATTTAATACTTCAAACGCAAAATTTAATTTTGAAATTTCCGCTTAAACGCCTAAAGGTAGGCAATTTCATTTAAAATAAGTGATTTCTGTCACAATAAATGACTACTTCAACATAAAATGAACTCTTTTTTTAACTATTTCATGTTCTTATTAGCTACATAACTTTCCAACCAAGGCTCCACAAAAATGTTAAAACAGAGAATTTATGGGAAGTCCTATTAGCAATCGATTGTTTAGTAGCCATGATTTCAGCTAAATGAGAAATACGTTGCAAATTCCTGAAAAAATCAGGCAAAACTAACTTTTTCCTAAAAAATAAATCTCTACACTCATCTCTAGACATCTAGACATCTACGGACTAGATGACGTAAAAAGTTTAAGATCATTAGGACGCTTAAAGGGCTATTCACACCAACGGGCCGGGACCGGGGCCGGGCCGCCGCCGGGGCCGGGGCTCGACGGAACTGTTTTCGCTTCGTTCTCACTGCAGACCGTGCTCACCGGGCTAGCGCATGCGCACCAGCAATTTATGTTGCGCGAACTCACGCACACTATGAAGCGGTTGTCATTTGTTTTGTTTTTGCTTCTGCGCAGTGTCTCCCGATGTGTTTTGATGTGCAGTAACAATGATGCAGAAAGGGAAATCAAATGAATTACTGGCAGAACGTTTGTGCGATTTCAGGCAAATTCATGTTTGGATTCTACTGGAAGTTTTTTTGCAATTCCTCCAGCGTTTGCTTGTGGGTTTCATCCAGGACTTTCTTTTGTTATTCCTACAGGAGTCTGGCATTCCTCCAGCTCTTTTTTTGATTTCCCTGGGATTTTTTCAGGTTTTTCCGGAAATTACTAAAGGACTCAAGGGAATTTCTCCAAAAATACCTCCATTTACACCTTCCAGGAATACCTGCAGGGATTCATTTAGAAAAAAAAATTCTCAACGGTGTCCACTCCAAATTCTTCCAGGAATTCCTCCAGAAATTCATCCCAGAATTCATACACGAATTCTTCAGGAATTGTTCAAGACATCAGGAATTCTTCCAGGGATTTCTCCAGTTAATATTTGAAGAAATTGTTCCAGGACTTTCACCAGGAATTCATACAAGGATTTGCCTAGGAATTCCTCTAAGGATTCCTTCAGAAATTTATCCACGGTGGCCCACAGAAATTCTTCCGGTTATTTTTCAATGAATTCCTGCAGGTATTATTCCAGGAATTCCTACAGCAATTCCTCATGGGATTTCTCCAGAAACTCCTCCAGGGATTTCTCTACGGATTCCCCCAGGAATTTCTAAAGAGGATTCCTCCAGTGATTCTTCCATAAATACAGCAACTACTCCAGGAAATTCTCTAGAATTCCTTCCAGAAATTCTGACAGAATATCATCAAGAAATTCTTCCAGGAATTTCCCCAGTTCACAGAATTCCTCTAGGATTTTCTCCAGGGATTCTTTCAAAAATTCCTCCAGAAAATACTTCAGGCACTCCTCCAAGTATTACTTCAGGATTTGCTCCAGAAATTACTCCAGATATTCTATCAGAAATTACTTCAGAAATTCTTCGAGCAACTCCTTCAATAATTTGTCCGGGAATTCCTCCAGGAATACATTCAGAAATTTCAACAGGAATTCTTACAGGAAGTCTTTCAAGAAATACTTCAAAAATTTCTTCAGGAATTCTTCCAGGAATTACTCCAGGATGTCCTACATAAATTTCTCGAGGAATTCCTCCAGTAATAATCTCAGGAATTCCTCCAGGGATTTCTCCAGGAATTCTTCCAAGAATTACTCCAGAAATTGCTCCAAGAAATTCTTTACAGATTCCTCAAAAAATCCTTCTTAAATTTCCCCCAGGAAATCATCAAGAAATTCCTCCAGGAATTTCTCACAGAATTCCTCTGGAAATTTCTCCAAAGATTCCTTCAAAAATTCATCTAGGGATTTCTCCAGTGATTCCTCCATAAACTCCTACAGCAATTGCTCCAGGAAATACTCCAGGAATTCCTCCAGGGATTTCTCCAGTAATTCCTCCAAGAATTCTTCCAGAAATTCCGTCAGGAATTCCTCCAATTCCTTCCAATCCTCCTTCCATTCCTCCAATCCTTCAGAAATTCTTCCAGGAAGCCTTCCAGGGAATACTCGATGAATTCCTCTATAAATTTCACTAAAAATTCTTTTAGGAAATTCTCCACAAATTAAGGAATTGTCCCGGAATTACTCCAGAAATTTCTCCAATAATTTCGTTTGGGATTGCTCCAAGAGCTCCTCCAGAGGTTTCTTCAGAATTTTCTCAAGAAATTTCTCCAGATAACCCTTCAGAAATTCCTACAGAAATCCATCCTGAAATTCATCCTGGAATCTCTCCAGGAGTACCTCCAAGAATTCCTCCAAAAATTCCTCTAGGATTTGCTCTGAGACTTACATCAAGAATTGCTAAAAGAATCCCTCTAGAAATCCTTCCAAAAAATTGTGCAGAAATTCCTCCAAGTCTTCTGCCAAGAATTCTTTCAGAAATTTCTCCAAGGATACTGTAAAGAACTTCTTTAGGATTTTTCCACGAATTACTTCAGCAACATCTAAAGACTTTTACCTAGAGTTCTTTAAAAAAAATTGCTCCAGGAATTTCTTCAGGAACTCCTCCAACAAATCCTACAAGAATTTTCCCAAGAATTTCTGCAAGAATCTCTCCAGGAATTTCGCCATAAATTCTCCAAAGAAACTTAGAGGTATTTCTCCAAAATTTCTCAAAAGTTTCTCCAAGAATTTAGATTTGAAAAAGTTTCTCCAAGAATTTCTACATGAATTCCTCTAAGCCCTTTGCCAATAATTCCTCCAACAATCCCTTTAGGAATTCTTCCAGGGAATCTTTAAGAGATTTTGCAAGAGATTCCTTCAGGAATATCTCGAAAAATTCCCACAAAAACCTGCAGGATATCTTTCAGAGACTCCTCCAAAAATTACTCCTGGCGTTATTCCAAGGATTCCTCCAGGCATTTTTCTACAAATTTCTCAGAGAGCTCCTCCAGGAATTCTTCCGGAAATTTTCCAAGGAATTCCAACAAAAATTGGTACTCCAGCAATTCCTTAAAAATTTCTTCTAGGAATTGCTGTAGGGATTTTTCAAGATTTTTTTTTAAGAATTCCTTAATAAATTCTTTCATTAATACCTACCCTTCAGGAAACCTCCAGAAATTCTTAAAAAAAAACTAATGGAATAACCCCAAGGAATCCTCCGAGAATTGCTTCAGGAATTTCTCCAGGAATTTGATATTCCTCGCCAAAAAATCCTCCAGAAATAAATCCAGTAATTCCTTTATAAACTCTTCCAGAAATTACTTTAGAAAATACTCAAGAAATTCCAACAGGTGGCCCTCCAGTAATTCCTTTAATAATATCTTCATTCCACCAGGATTTTTTTTTTTTTAATTACTTCAAGAACTCCTACAAGTATATTTTCAGAAACGTTTCCAAGACTTCTGTCAAGAATTCTTACAGGAACTCTTCAAGGAATTTCATGAGAAATTCATCGTAGAATGTTTACACCATTTCTCCGAAAGTTCTTTCAAGAATTCCTGCAGGAAATCCTCCAAGACTTCATCCAAGAATTTTTACACAAATTTCTCCAGTAACCCATAGAAGAATTCTTTCGGAAAATTCTACAGAGAAGACAGTTTTCTACATGAATTCTTCAAATAATTCCCACAGTAATTCATCCAGAAAGTCCTTCAAGAATTATTCCAGCAATTCTTACAAGAATTCCTAAATTTATAAAACGGACAACTTTACAAGGCTATAAAAAAAAGACGCCTAGTTCAAATTTAACCACCCTTGCTTCGTTTTTCAGTACATCATCTATCATTATGGTAATCATTTTTTAATCGAATAAAAATAGTTTTATTTTATAGAAAATTGGCCAGATGTAAAATGAGATGAAATTTTTGATTGCTGAAAATTTTAAAAATAAATAAAATTACTGTTCACATATGGTATATCGTTTTTAATATCAGAAAACTAAGTGCCATGCTGCAGCAGCATGAGTAATAAACATTCTGGCGAAATTTAAACTGAATTGGAAAATTAGTTGTTGAGATATCAAAGTCTCAAGTCAGATTCAATTTTTTGAATAAAATTCAATTGTTAAGCAAAAAGAGTATGAAAATATTAAATAAACAATTATTTTATGCATTCAGTCGAAAGTAGTAATAATGTGGTTTCAAATGCAGAAAACTGCTTTTTAATAGCATTGCTGGTTTGGATACTGTGCGCCATTGCAGGTACAGTAATCAAAACAGTTTCGTTCTTTGAAGGTTCTTCCAAATAACAATGCAACCGTATGCAAAATTTAGCATTACAATGATGTTGGAAATGAAAACTTTACATCTAATTATTATCAAATAAGCCGGACAGTAGCATAGGACCAACTTTGTTGAAAATAAATAATAACAAGACTCGCTAGAGTCGAAAAACTGCATCAATAGAGCAAAAAGTATGCAGTTTTTTACAATGACCATCTTTATGGATTAAATTTTTGATGAAGAATGCAATTTAAAGTAAATTTTTCTTCTGTATCATTCAGAAAGCAATATTCTACTACTCTGGACAAATTTTCAACCGAATCCGTTGTGCTTTTGCAACACAGGACTTAAATAAACATTTTTTAATAATTACTATGAAAACAAAGCAACTCACTATATCAAGCTGGAGGCTGCCTTGTGCATTATTACTGACCAACTATTGAGCTTTACCTTCAGTAGAATAGTATGAGATTGCAATACATTGGAAACTTCATGAAAATGTGCATGTTAAATATGTGGAAAGTTATGTCGAATTTTGAGAAATGGGTTTTATTGATGTTTTACGAAAACCGCTTCAGTTACACAATAAAGAACATTTTACTCAATGTTATATTTTTCCTACATTTGAAAATAGCTATAGAAAGTTATGCAAAAAACTGATAATGATTTTATTGAAAAATAAAAAAGATATCGCACAAGCAAGTTGTCCGTTTTATAAATTGAACAGTCCTTAAACTCTTCTAGGAATTCCCCCAGGAAGTCCTCCAGAAATTTCTGTAAGAAGCACTTCAGAAATTGCTCTAGGAATTACTCTAAAAACTCCCCCAAGAATTGCTCCTGGATTTCCATCAAGATTTTCTTCAAAAACTCCTACACGAATTCCCCGTTGCATTACTCCAGGCACTGCTACTCGACATATTCAAAAAATTCTTCATGGAATCCCTCCAGGAATTCCTCCAGGAAATTTTCAATAATTTATTTCGGGAATCTTCTAACAATCTTCCAAAAATGCCTACAGGAATTCCTCCAGGAATTCCTTCAAGAATTCTTCCAAAACCTTCTCTAATAATGCCTCTAGGAATTCTTTCGAGACTTCCGCCAAGAATTCCTCCAAGAATATCTCTAGGAATTTCTCCAAAAATCCCCCAAAATTTTTTTTCCAGGGCTCTTTGAAGATTTTTTTTTTAGGAATTCCTTCACGAATTCCTCAGGAAATTCTTCATGAATTCTGAAGAAATTCCTGAAGTGTTTCCGAGAAGAATTCTTGAAAGCTTTCCTAAAGGAATCCTTTGGAGACATTTCTAAAATAAATACGTGAGAAACTCCTGGAGGAATTTTAGGAAAAAATCCTGAAGGAATTTCGGGGGGAATTTCTAGAAATATTCTTGAAGTAATTCCTGGTGGAATTCCAGAAGTAATTCGTGAAAGAATTCCGAAATGATTTAATGAATTGCTTAAGGAATTCTTGAAGGATTTCCTTGAAGTAGTCCCAATTCTGGGAGGAATTTCTGGAAAAATTCCAGGAGGAAATTCTTGAGGAATTCCAGGAGGAAATATTGTGGGAATTCCTGCAGGAATTCCTGGATAGTTTCCGGGAAGAATTCTTGAAGGCTTTCCTGGAGGAATTCCTGGATAATTATCCGGAGGATTTCCTGGAGTATTTCCTGGAGGAATATCTGCCGGAATCCCTGGGGTAGATCCTGACGGAATACCTGGAGGAATCCCCAGAGTACTTTCTGGAGGAATTTCTAGAGTATTTCCTGGAAAACTTCTGGGAGAATTTCTGAAGGAATTTCTCACGGAATTCCTCCAGATAATTACCCAGGAATTTCTCCAGAAATTTCCACAATATTTCTTCCTGGAATTACTCTAGGAATTCCTTTAAAAAATCCTCCTGGAATTCTGGATCCTTTAGAAATACCCCAAGGAAGTCTAATAATGCCTCTAAAAATTCTTCAAATCATTTAGGAATTCCTTCACGAAGTACTTCAAGAACTCCACCAGGAATTACTTCAGGAATATCTTCAGGAATTCCCCCTGAAATTTCTCCAGGTCTGCTACCTGAAATTCCCCCAAGAATTTCTAAAGGATTTCTAAGAAATTTCTCCAAAGAATTCCTCCAGGAAAGCCTTTTGGAATTCTTCTCGGAAACACTCCAGCAAATTACTACAAGAATTATCCAGAAGCTACTCTAGAAATAACTCTTCCTCAAGAAATTCTATCAAGCATTCCTTCAGATAATACTCCAGCAATTCCTTTAGAAATAACTTTAGAAATTTCTACCGGAATTATCTCAGGTACAGCAATTTCTTAAAGAATTACTTCAGGGATTCCTTTAAGAAGCACTTCAGAAATTTTTCAAGGAATAACTCCAGGAATTCCGTTAGAATTCACTCCATGAATTTCGTCAAGAATCACTCCAGGAGTTTCTCTAGGATGTCATCCATGAGTTTCTCTAAGAATTCCTCCAGGGATTCCTCTAGAGATTCTTCCAGAGATTCCTTCAGGGATAACTCACTGGAAGAATCCCTGCAGGGTTTCTTAAAGGAAACCTTGGAGGATGCACTAAACGATGCTCTACACTATACTGCAGGGATTCCTCTAAAACTTCCTCCAAGAATTCCATTACGGATGTCTGTAGGGATTCACAGAGAGATTTCTCCAGAAATTCCATCTGGGATTTCTCCAGAAATTCGTTTAGAGTTTTCTCCAAAGATTTCTCCAAGAATTCTTCTAAGGATTCCTCTAGGAATACCTCCAGGAATACCTCCGATTTCTCCAGGAATTTGTCTTGGGCTTTCACCATGAATTCCAGCAGTGATGAAAAAAAATCTCCACCAATTCATTCAGAAATTCCTTCAGTAATTCGTAGAGAAAGTTCTGAAGGATTTCCTGGAAAAACTTCGCCAAGAATTCCTCCAACAATTACTTAAGAAATTCCTGTAGGAATAACTCTAGGGAATCCTATCAGAGTTCCTGCAGGAATTACCCTACGAATTCTTCCAGGAGTTGTTTCGAGAAATACTCCAGGAATTCTTCATTTCCTGGAATATTCCAGGAATAACACATTGAATTCCTCCTGCAGTTATTTCAAGAATTCCTGCAGGAATTATTCCAGGAAACTCTCCAAGCAATCTTCCAAGAATTACTTCAGGAATTCATCCAGAAATTCCTCTAAAAATCCTTTGGGGAGTCACTTCACGAAAATTCTTGGTAGAAGTTTTGGAGGAATTTCAGGAGAAATTCTTTTTTAAAATCCTTAATGAATTTTTGAAGGAATTATTGAAGATATTCCTGGAGGTATTCTAGTATGAGTTCTTGGCAGGAATTCTTGGAGGAACTGTTCGAGGAATTCTTGGAGAAATTACTGAAGGGATTCTTTGTGGAATTCTTGAAAGAAGTCTTGGAGGTATTCTTGAAGAATTTCTTCGAGGAATTCCAGCAGGATTTTGTGATGGATTTCTAAATACCTAGAGATTTTTTTGGAAAAAATCCCGGAGGAATTCTTGTAGAAATCCTTAGCAGAAGTATTGGAGGAATTCCTGGAAGAATCTCTCGAGAACTTCCTGGAGAAATTCCTGATGTGTTTCTTGAGGAAATTTTTCTAGTAATTTCTGGAGAAATTCTTGGAGGAATTCTTGGAAGAATTATTGGAAGAAGTCTCTTACTGGAGAAATCCTTGAAGGAATTCTCTACAAAATCCTAAGAGTTACCGCATGAGTATTATTATGAGGAGGGATTCTTGGAGAAATTCTAGGCATATATCTTGGACGAATTCCTGGATGAATTCTTGGAGAAATTCTTCGAGGAATTCTTGATTCAATTCCTGGAGGAGTTATTGGGGGAATTTAATAAGATATTAATAAAGGGAGTTCCAGAAATCCCTCCATTTATTCTTCCAGCAATTTCTCAAGAATTCCTACAAATAAATCCTCGAGAAATTTCTCCTAGGAATACTCAAGGGACTCCTCCGAGAACTTTCAGGGAGACCTGCAGGAATCACTCCACAAAATCCTCCATAAAATTCTCTTGGAATTTCACCAGGAATTTCTCCAGTAATTTCTCCTTGGATTTATCCAGGAGTTTTACCAAGAATTTATCCAGGATTTTTTTCCCAAAAAAATCTTTTAGATTTTTTTTAAGAATTTCTCCTGGATTTTGTCCATATTTTTTTTTTGCAATTTCCCCGAGAATTCTTCCAGGAATGTCACCGACAGTTTCCCCAACAATTGTTTCAAGAAATCCTTCCGAAACTCTTCCAGAAATTTCTCCAAAAGTTCCAAGAAGCATTTGGCCAATTTTTTAGAGTTTCTCCAAAGTTTTGTCCAAGTATGTCTCCATGAATTCTTCAATTTCGATATATTTCCTACGAAAAATCCTTTGGAAATTTCGGCAGAAAATTTTTCAGCAATTTATGTAAGAACTTCCCGAGGAATTCTTCAAAACATTCTTCAAAAAATTCTTCATTAAATTCTCAAGGAATTTCTTCAAGAATTCCTAGAAGAATTCCTTCAGAAATGACTGAAAAAATATTCCAGAAACCATGCAAGCAAATTCTCCAGAAATTCTTTCAGAACTTCTCCTGAAATTCTTCTAAGAATTCTTCCTGCATTTCTTCAGGATTTTCTCCTAAAATCTCCCTGAATTTCGTCCAAGGGCAACTTGAGAAATTTCTGAAAGAGTTCCTTAAAAAATCTCCAAAAATTTCTTCATAAAAAATTCCGAATTACTCTGGTTATTTTTCCAAAAAATTCTCCAGCACTTTCTCCAACTAGTTCTCCAGAAATTCCGTCATGAAATCCTTCAGATATTCCACCAGAAATGCTCCCAGCAACTCCTGCAAGACTTCCTTTCTTAAAAATTTCTACAAAAATACTCTAGAAATTCCTCCATGAATTTCACCGAGAATTTCTTTAGCAATTCCTCCAAAAAACTCTCCTAGGAGCTCCTTGAAAAATTCCTTAAATTTCCAAGCACTTCTCCACGAATTCTCTAAGAATTTCTCCAAGATTTTCCAGTTTTCCCAGACCAGGGTTGTTAACGTTAATCAACGATTAACGCCGTTTACGTTAATTTTCATCCGAATCAACGTCAACGGCGTTGCGTTGATTTTCTAGCCAGTTAACGTTAACGTCAACGGAATGCGTTAAATTAACGTCAACGAATGCCGTTAATTTTGGCGTTAATTGATGTAATATGCTTTGTGATCTGTGTGACTCTTGTGGGTTTTTTTTTCAATTTTTGGGTAGATTATTCTTTGTGTTTGACAAGTTTTTTTTTTCATTACTCACTAGCAAGACAATTTTTTTTTTGAGGAGGTTGAGGAGGTTTAAACGTCCACGTCAAAAACCTGCAAAATGCTTTGCCGACTTACTCAGGAAGCGTGAGTTTATGCTTCGGAGGGAAGTAATGGTGTTGGTGCATTATGCACCTTCAGCTGTGAAACTGAGCGCGCTTGTTATGTAATACACCCAACGCGCTCGTCTTTGGGACTGGAAGTGCCCAAAGCGCTCTAATTTCGTCCATGACTATCCCCCGGTGTTTTTAGGCTACCCACATGTTGTTTGTGAACAATTATGAAACGTGACTCATCTTAAGTAGCTATTGAGTTGATCACAGTAGCCATCCATGCAAATGTCAAAAATTTTCCCATTGGTTTCTAGTATTCGTTTGATCTTGGTCGACTTCAGCAAAGTCGAGTCAACGCGGTTTCAGAGTTATCTCAGCAAGAACTCAAGCAACGTTACCTGAATAAACCACTACTGCATTCAGGTTTAGAGGACAGCAAAATCTAAATCATGCATACCTAGATAGTTTGGTTTACCGAAGGCTGATGTTCAATTCTAAACGCGAAAAATAAAGGAAGCTGATGTAAGTAGCTAGGTTAAAGTTACCTTTCTTGTAAATCATGTGAAAGGAGTTATATGTATTTTGAGTCAATATTTTTTTTTCCTGATTCATTCGTTCTAGTTGTTTTGTCGGCCAGCTTTTCAATTATGCTTTTAAATCAGCCAAGGTTGCTTCAAATGCTTCGCCCATGAAAAAGCGCCCATATTAGTGGACTAATAACTCTTTGCGCACTAGGCAAAGCTCCAATATGTCGCCTAAAGAGTTGCCACTTATAATATTGGGTTAGCTAATGGGGCAAGAGAGCAAATGCTTAACGGAGTCGTTAACGTTAAATCAACGCTCCGCGTTAACGTTAACGTTGATCAACGCTTCCAAAAAATCAACGGAAGAATCGTTGATCGTTACAATTAACGTTAACGAATTAACGAAACGGCGTTAATCGTTGATTAACGTTAACAACCCTGTCCCAGACCTTTCTGCAAGTATTTTTTCAGGAATTTCTCCAAGAATTTCTTAAAGATGTTGATCAAGAATTTCTTTAGAAATTTATGGAGAATTTCTTGGAGGAGTTTCTTGAGCAGTTTCTAGAGTAATATGTAAAGGAATGTCTGGAGAATTTTTAGAAGAAATTCCTGGACGAATTCGTGGAGAAATTCCAATTGAAAAATTTCTGTAGGAATTTGTGAAGCAATTTCAAGAGAATTTCTTACAGGCATTTGAGGAGAAATTATTAGAGACATTCCTTTAGAAATGGTTATAGAAATTGTGGGAGAACTTCTTGAAAAAAAAAGCTGTAGAAATTCTTGGAAAAATTCTTGGGCAAATTCTTGGAGAAATACATGGAGAACTTTTTGGAAAAATTCTGAAAAAATTCTCGGAGCAATTTCAGGAAGAAATCTTGGAGGGATTCTTGGAGGAATTTTTGGAGGAATGCCTGGTTAAATTTCTGAAGTAAACTTTAGAGAAATTCATGTAGGAATCTCTGAAGCAATTTCTAGAGGAATATCGGGGGGAATACATGGAAGAATTCCTGAAGGAATTCTTGGAAGAGTTCCAGCAAGAATGCCAGACGGAAAGAGTTCCAGGAGGAATTTCCGAAAAAAAATCCTGGTGAAATTGCTGGAGAAATTCCGGGAGAAATTCTTGGAGAAACTCCAGGAGGAAAACTTTGAGGAATTCTCGGAGAAATTCCTGGGATTTTTTAGAGGTTTTCTTAGGGAAATTATTTGGTTTTAAAGAAATTCTTTAAAGAACTCCTGAAAAAAATCCTGAAAGAGTTTCTTGAGTTATTTTAGACGGAAATTCTGGAAAACTTCTTTATTCTCCTAGAAATTCTTGGAGGAATTCTTGCAGGAATTTCTATTAGAATTTCTGCAGGAATTCCTGGAGAAATTACTGAATTCCATAGAGAAATTGCTGAAGAAATTCTTAGAAAAATTCCTGCAGAAATTCTTTGAGAACATCATGGAGAAATTCATCGACAAATTCTGGAGGAATTCTTGGAGAAAATCCCAGAATCAATTGTTGGAAAAATCTTTGAAGGAATCCTTTGAGGAATTCCTGGAGGAATCCCTGGTGGAATTTCTGGATGAATTCCTGAAGGAATCCTTAGAGGACGTTTTGGAAGAATTCCTCGGAGAATCTCTGGAGGAGCCCTAGAGGAATTCCTGGTGGGCCTGGAGGAATCACTGGGTACAACCTCTGGAAGAATTCCTGGATGAATTTCTACCAAAACATCTCGAGAAATAAATGAAGGAATTTTTGAAGGTATTTTTGGAGGAAAACTTTGAGGAATACTGTAACATTTTCTGGAGGATTTTCTTGGAGACATTCCTGGGAAAATATTGGAAAATTTTTAAGAGAAAATCCTCGAGGAACTCTTGGTGGAAATTCTCAATAAATTCTTCAAAGAATTACTAGTTGTATTCTTGGAGAAATCTCTTTGAGGAATTTCTTGAAGAAATCCTGAAAGAACTCTAGGAGGAAATCCTGGAAGAGCTTGTGGATTATTTTTTACAGGAATTACTGAAAGATTTCTTGGTGTAAAGGTTAAAGAAATTTTCGAGGATTTATTGGGATATTTTTGGAGAAATTTAGGGAAAAATTCCTGGAGATGTCCCTGAAATGATTTCTGGGGAAATTTCTAGAAGAATCTTTGAAGAAATTTCTCGAGTAAATTTTTAAGAAATTCCTGAAGCATGTACAAATTTCTGGAGGTGTTCGTGGAGAAATAGCAAGAGAAATTTTAGGAGGTACATTTAGTGAAATTATAGGAGGAATACTTGCAGAAATTTCTGAAAGAGTTTTTGGAGTAACTTCTGGAATAATTCCTCGAAAAATGTTGAATAAATTCCTGGAGTACGTCACGCAAAGAATCTGAAGAAATTCTTGGAATAGATCGTGCGAAAATATTTCGATAAATTCCTGGAGAAATTCTCGGAAAAATTCTGAAGAAATTCATTAGGAATTTTTTGGAGGAACTCCTGAAAGAATTCTTGCAGGAATTCCTGCAAAAATCACTGAAAGATTTAATAGAAGAATCCATGAATGAATTGCTGCAGAAATGCTGGAGGAATACTTAAAGGCTTTTTGCAAGAATCCTTGGTGATATCTCTCAAGGAACCTTCGGAGAAATTTTTGGGTGAATCTCTGGGGGAATTCTTGGAGGAATTGCTGGTGTTATATCTGGAGGAGTTTCTGGAGGATTTCTCTGAGCATTCCCTCAAAATACTTCTGTAGGAATTATTGTAGCAATTTTTGGAGCAATTCCCGGATTAATTTCCTTTTTTTCTGGAAAATCCCTGAAGGAATTGCTGGAATAATTCTGAACTGCTGATGAATTTCTCTAAGGAATTCTTCAAGAAACTGCAGTAAAAGTTTCGTAAAGAAATAATGGAGAATTTCCTAGAGAAATTACCATCAGATTCCCTTAAATTAACATTCGGAGGATTTCATGATCAATTTGTCGGATTTCTAAAAGTTATATAATAATTGAAAAAACTGTGGGAGAATATGTGCTTTACTTCTCGAGAATCCATGAATATTGTAAGTACTTTTTTAAAGATTTTAACAGTAATAGGCAAATAAACATAAACCTTAAAAGCGCGCTTGACGCTCTTCTATAAATGTTATGTACACATCCCAAACACAATTTCTAATGGCGCAAACGAAAAAAAAATGCAATTGTTGCGGATTCTGGTCAACCTGTTTTTTTTTTTAACTAGAACAGTGATCCTCAGCCTAACTGTCTATGCGGGCCAAAATTGAATTTTGAAAAAAGACTGCGGGCCTCAAGTCGTTAAAGAGTTTATTTTCAACAATTTCCAAGATTCATGATGTTATTTGGGACTTCTCGTGGATTTTGAGAAATTTCAGAATGATTTGCAGAAATTTCAGGGTTTTCGGGGTTATTGTAGGAATCCTTGATATTTTTTTAAGTTTTTCTTGCGTAATTTCTTGGGAAGTCAATGAAGTAAACCCTGCAGACATGATTTTCTGAGCAAATTCTGCAAGTATTTGTAGCCGATTTAGAATAGATATTTTAAGAGAAACTCCCAAAAGTATTGCTAGGGGAATGAAGAGTATCATAAAGCTTTTAGCGAAATTTAGTTTAGGCAACACTTTAAAAGAAGTTGTAGTCAAAAATTCTGTTTTTTTTTATTGAATTTTTCTGGTAAAAGTTGCCGATAAAAAAAAAACAAAATGGGAATTATTCGAATTTTATTTTCGAGAAATTGAACTAATTACTAATGACGAGTTCTGCCACAAGTCGAAAATCCATGACAGAGAACTTGTTATGTTTATCCTGAGCCAATTACATATTTGAGCACCACGCTAATGCGGAGTACAAAAAGCGAGAATTTTTAATGTGTTGTACAAAATACAACAGCGCGACCGCTCGAAGGTTAACAACAGTTTTGGAAATTTTCGGAACAAAATTCGAAAATGTAGTCTTTTACACTTTGTAGAACTTAATATTATTTCTTTAAAAACTTTCCATGACATTGGCAAAATTTCAGTAATTATTATTCAATCTCATGAAAGTTTTAAAATATGGTGAAATTTCTGATTATCATTCTGGAATCTATGAGTGGATCACTTCCTAATGCATTTCAGAATCAGTTCGCGGGCCGCACAAAACCTGGTCGAGGGCCGCATGCGGCCCGCGGGCCGCAGTTTGGTGACCACTGAACTAGAAGTTCTTATCGAACTTCTTCGAAAAATTGCTTTGAGAAATTGCTGCAGAAAAAAACAATCCAAATCCTAGGCAGGAGAAGCCAGAGGAACAAAAACATTTTGTTATTATTTTCCTCTTGCTTTCTCCAACAGACGACCGACGACAGACGACCAGACGTCCAAAACAGAAACGAAAAACATTCGTCTTCATCAGCCACTCTCGTTCGAGCTCACAACTACCAACACACGACGCAAAATATGCTGCCCACCGTGCAGCTACCGGGCGTTCCAAATATCGTTGACAACGATATTTGCTGTCCGCCCGGTCGCACCCCGGTTTCGCCCCGGGCACTGCCCCGTTGCCGTAGTGTGAACGCTTCCATACATTGTGTATGAAAGAAATTCGAAACATAGCCCGGACGGGCCCCGGCGGCGGCCCGGCCCCGGTCCCGGCCCGTTGGTGTGAATAGCCCTTAAGAGTTCCTAGTATGGAATTACAATGTAGTAGCCGAACGATCAATTTCACCCCGCTGAACAATTTGACCCCGGTTTACGGTACCTGACCACACTTAATTTTCAGCGTGTTTGTGCAAGATTTTTTTCCTTCACTTGTCTTCAATCTGAAATAACTTTTCACTCGTAGCAAGAAAATCGATGAAATTTTCACCATCGATAGAGGACTTGTTTATGATCAGACTGCTGTAAAAAAATATGATTATGATCATTGAGAGCGTCACAATAAATTATCTTTTGCGTCCGGATTCCAACTGGACAATGCTTTAACTAATTAATGAGGCATTCGATTTGAAGGCGGTCTTCGGCAAAGTTGTAGCTGATAGAGTAGCCTAGAAGTACCAAGGGTCAACTAATCCTTTAGGGCACTTGCTATGGTCGATTGAATGAAAATCATCGTTTTCCCATAGTAATTCTCATACAAACATTGAAGGGCTTGTGCACCCTCAATTTTCAACCAAATGAGCTCAAATTTTGAGAGAAGGCATAGAATCTGATTACAAATCGAATAATCGGTGTGGAGCAAAAACGATTTTTTGAACCACGCTAGTGTACACCTAGAACTTAAATGCTAAAATAAAGAAAAAGTTTCTCAAAAAATTGAAGAAATATACGACACTTGAAAAAAATTTGGAAAACACTGACTTTTCTAATGCGAATCGAAAGATTGAAACAAGATGCAGATATTTATCTACGAGAACAACATTTCGATTCTATCGAAAGCTCGAGGCACTCGAGTACGCTATTGAAGTTCAGTTTAGGAAGTTCCAACAATTTCTGTGGAACAATTTGAACCATATGTAGATAAGACTAAATGCCGCCTCGTTTGTTATATCGGGTGCTATATATTCGGATTCCAAATAAATCTTGATAAAAGTACCAAGCGGTTTCGCTCAGGATAGCATTGCCATGGTGGAGCATTCTACTTCACCCGGAAATGGAATATTTATGCTTTTTGGTTTCTTTTTAATTTGCCAACGTTCGACAGTGCTACGACTGGGCTGGCA
The DNA here is from genome assembly GCF_035046485.1 of Aedes albopictus. Taxonomy (NCBI): domain Eukaryota; kingdom Metazoa; phylum Arthropoda; class Insecta; order Diptera; family Culicidae; genus Aedes; species Aedes albopictus. Next base: position 366,975,742 of record NC_085137.1, read on the forward strand.
AGCACTCTTCATCAAGCCGAAAGTACCAGAACCGGGGTTGGTGCGGGTGACATTTGTTCTATTCTGCTTACGTTCTTCATCCACACCATTCCTGGAAATTTTCGATTTGCAAGTGACAATGTTGTTGACAATCCACACACAAGCACAGTCTGATTCGCAGGGAACATTTTCCTCCCCAACCCCTTCGGGGTGCTAACTCGAACCTATAGTACACACCACCATCGGATTCCAGAACGAGAACACTCATTCTGTGCTGGGCAAATACACACAATAGCATTCCGAACCTTCCAGTAGCAGGGATCATAAAAGTGCATTTGGCCAGGAACAAAAAGGCTTTTCACCAGAAATCGATACCTTCACCAATGTACCGCACTTTGCTCAATGCAGCAAACTGCCTGAAAGAATTTCGTTCTTTGCCGTCACCCTTGCGTCCACTCCTACTGACTATGACTGTCGCTTGCCCCCTTCTGAAGAGTTTGCAGCCATTCAATCGGTGGCCACTAGAGCTGGGAACGTCGTCATCATTGTGTGTCGGTTGGTCCATGGCATTGAGATTGCATCTGATTCGTTTCCTACCATGCACTCGATGCAACAGCGCTGTAGAATGGAAGGAACGAGCTTCCAGAAGCTGATTGTTGAGCCCATTTTTTGAATACTGTGCCATGGGGTGGCATTGATCACCAGCGCCACTCAGAAAACCGGAATTGCACACTGTGTCTTGCTGCAAGCAAGGATCGGAAACCTTGGGTTTCATGAAGTCATGACATTTTTCAACTTACGGTTAGCTGCAGTGCGCGGGCGATAGAGAAGCTTAGCTTTTATCCATAGCGTAGGTGCGGACAAACGCAACAAGTGCAAAGCTTTTATAGCAAAAATAATAGATACAGTGAACGCAAAAGGTATTCGAACACATGCACCGTAGAGGGACGCCATCAACAAAAATCATAGACAGCAATATGTCGGACAAGACTCACACACACACAACAACAAAACGCAGCCTCCAATTCCCAGAAGAAGGTGAAATACCCACCGAAACGTAGGACAGTAGATGCAAAAGGCGTTTTAGCTGATTAATATAGACTGAAAGAGCCGTAAAACTAGCGAAATACTTGACAATTATAGTCGTTAGCAGTCAGGCAAAGCTAAATACATCATTTGCCACCTCTTGCTAAGGACAATAGTTCGCTGAAGGAAGAAGTTGGAAATGTTCGGTTTACGGAGGCAAACATGTGTCAAGTTTTCTAATTTGCCCCACCAGTAAAAAAGAGTTGTTAAACATCGTTCCCGGCAGATGAACGAACGACTTGTTATGGTCGACATAATTATGTTCAAAAGAAAACTGAATCTTAAAACTTTTCACACAAGAAAGCAAATTGACATGTGTCAAGTTTTCTAATTTGCCCCACCAGTAAAAAAGAGTTGTTAAACATCGTTCCCGGCAGATGAACGAACGACTTGTTATGGTCGACATAATTATGTTCAAAAGAAAACTGAATCTTAAAACTTTTCACACAAGAAAGCAAATTGACCCCCCATTACGGTAACCACATCACCGCCCGACGGGATGGTGAAAGTGGTTTGGGGAAAATTGTTCGCCCCAAGGAAACACGTCCATTCAAGTGACCGAAAATTTCATTTCAGAAACGATAAATCCTTAGGGATTAAGATTATCCTTCATGATGAATGTGTAGGAACATTATACCAGCAACACACATTGTGCAGCAGAAATTGTGTAAACACGCACGCAACCCTGGCTGGCTGCCTATACCTAGATGGAACCAGAGCGCACACCGACTAACACGAGAGGAGTGTTACGAGTGGCGGCGAAGGATGACGGTTGGCTACATTGTACAGTAGGTCCAAAACTCTGCACTGTAGACTGGACCGCCTCGAGATGGACGAGCTTTTGCCGGATCAGTTCCGTTTGACCTCGGACACATTTTGGACTCGATTTACGGTTGGATACACTTTTTTGGAATAATGGGAATCGTTGGTGTTGTCAGTTGTGCGGACAATGTCTGGTTGAAAGCTGTCCATGACAGACCGTTGGTCGTATGAAAAAAGTAATGTCCTTCTACAAAATGGAAAGTTCAATTGATTCAAGCTAAAAATTATGGCAAACTTGTCCTTTTTTCATGGAATGTAATCATTGTTGTACCTTTTGATCTTCAGTGGAGCACTGGTAAGACGGAATATCCAGAAAACTGACGACGTTGTTTATGGATACTCCCTAATCATACCTTCTACCACCCAGAAAACCAGTAATCGTATGAGATGTTGCATAAGATGATAAAGATTAGGCCTTGTGCGTACATGCCACCATTTAGGCCCGTGTAAAATATACGCATATCGCCTCTTTAACATCTTATTCAGCATCACGAACTGGTTGACTGGACAGAGTTGCGGTAATACATGCCAGCTGGGAACAGCTTTTATCGTGATGAGCGACATGGAGAGGCACGTGGTCAGTTGGTGGCCGATAGACGAAAGAATGCACAGGTTGAGGATCAAGCGCCGATTCTTCAACTTCTGCATAATAAAAGTGTACAACCTTCACTCCGCAAGCATTGATGATGACAAAGACGCATTTTACGAGAAGCTCGAACACGAGTGCGACCGCCTCCCAAGCCACGATGTCTAGGAGACCTAAGCGCTCATCATAGGAGACCCAAATGCTCAGGAAGGCCAGAAGAAGGAAGGACGAACGAAAACGGCATACGACTCATTAATCTACCGGTCCCATACCGCATTCCTCCCGATAACGGAAACTGGGTAGCGAATAAGGCCAAGCTAGCTGCGATCTGTAGGGGAACCAAGCTTAAAATGCCAAGATGGAGTAAAATGGCCCAACTCATAAAATCATTCCCGAACGGGACTTGATCATTACTATAGGTGAATGGTGTCAAGATATGTTTGCATCGAATATTCTTCTAGAAGCTAGGCCATCAAACCCACGAAAAATCTTTTGATTTCCCAATGAAAATTGTCAACTTCCGGTTTTTCGTGCTTGCAATCAAGGTTTTGGTGATTTTATTTCCGGCCAAGTGTTTCCAACGATATTGAGGCACACATGGAGACGCATGGTTGTTGATGTCTACGCTTTCCATGTTCGGGGTCATTCAGGTAATACGATCATCGATTTGCGGGGAGGGGGATAACACTCCATTTATTGAGTATACGAAAAAAGCAGAAGGGGAAAAGGAGTCGGAAATTCCCGAAAACTGATGGACGTAATTTTTGAATGTTTTCATGAAGTGGCATCTTACCCCATGGCAGATGGTCGTTTTGCACCACTTTCGTTCTACGAATCAGTTTTTAAAATCGCTGAAAATGGATGAAAATGCAATAGTTTAGTGAATAGTTTTGCTGAAGTATCGAGCAAATATTGTCTAGTTGCTGTTACCACTTTGAAAGACTAACGAATGAGGCTAATTATCATTGAAAACGATGAATGTTTGAAAAATGGCATCCTACCCCACTTGACCCTACAACCGGTCGTTTTCCGGTCCAGGAAATAATTACCACGTCATACGAGGGTTTCGCAATAGCGAAGATTGACGGAGTGTACTACTGCAGTTGTTATGCCCCTTCCAGGTAGCCGATAGACCAGTTTTCGTCTATGCTGGATTTGCTAACGAGCGCACAAGTGGGATTGAGTCCCATAGTCATCGGTAGAAACTTCAACGCCTGGGCGATTGAGTTGGGTAGCCGCTTGACTAACGCGAGAGGCTGGGCTCTACTCGAAGCTATGGCTAGACTGAACGTGAATGTCGCGGACGTAAGTGACAAAAAAAAAACCTACAGCAGGAATGGTGCAGAGTCCCTCACTGATGTGAACTTCTGGAGCCCGGGTCTAAACCGTAACTCGGACTGGAGAGTCGCCGATGGATACACGCACAGTGACCATCTGGCGAATCGATACAGGGTGGAACACGGAGGAAGACGGCCACAGCCGAAGGTCATCGACCGTCATCGGGGATGGTTGATATCGCGATTCGATAAGCCGGCATTTGTGGAGCGATTGCTCATGGAGGGTAATACCGATAATCTATTCAGCGATGATCTAGTCGGAACCCTGAGCAGTGCATGTGACGCCGCTATTCCAAAGGGATCCCTACCCAGAAATGGACGCAAACCAGTGCCCGTGTACTGGTGGTGTCCAGAGATCGCAGAACTCCGCTGATTCTGCCTAAGAGCTAGAAGGAGGATGCAAAGAGCTCGCACCGATGAGGGTAGAATGGAACAAAGTGATACTTACAGGGCGGCTAAACTGGTACTGAACAAAGAGATTGAAGCACGTTAGCGGGCGTGCTCCGAGAATCTCTGCCAGGAAGCCAACACGACCCCATGGAGTGATGCCTACAGAGAAGTCATGGCCAAAACGAAGGGTGCGTCAGCACCCCCGGAACACTCCCCCGAGATGCTGCAGAAGATCGTGGAAGCGCTGTTCCCGCGCCACGATACAAGACCAAGGGCCCCCGACCCCTATGGCGAAACCGGCCATAGCGAGGTCGCCCCGCTGACGAACGAGGAACTTAATGCAATAGCGAAGTCGCTTAAGTTGAACAAAGCTCGGGGTCCGGACGGTATCTCGACAGTAGCCATCAAGACGGCCATCGGGGCTAAGCCTGACATGTTCAGAATGGCTATGCAGATGTGCCTAGACAGAGGCGAATTTCAGAGCTGGAAAAGGGAAAGCCACCTCTCGACCCGTCGGCATACAGACATATCTGCCTTCTGGACACCACCGGAAAACTGTTGGAACGGATCATTCTGTTGAGGCGGATTGTCGATACCGAGATACCCGATGACTATGGCCTCTCGGATAACCGTTTCAGCTTCCGGAAGGGTTGACGGTGGACGCTATTAGGGCTGTAATCAAAACGGCCGAGATAGCACTTCAAAAGAAGCCAACAGGAATCCGCTATTGCGCGGTAGTCACGCTGGACCTAAAGAATACATTCAACAGCCTCAGCAGGATCGTCATCGAGTGCGCCATACACCACCTAGGACTCCCGGTTATCCTATGCCGGAGGCTCAAACTTCCACCGGGCGTAAAGTTGGGCGGCTCTGACGATGATATTATCGTGGTATAGGGTAAAGTGGGGTAAGATGCCATTTTTCAAACTTTCATCGTTTTCAATGATAATTAGTCTCATTTACTAGGCTTTCAAAGTGATAACAGCAACCAGACAATATTTGCTTGATACTCCAGCAAAAATATTCACTAAATTTATGTATTTTCATCGATTTTTAGCGATTTTAAAAACTGGTTCGTAAACGGAAGTGGTGCAAAAAGGTCATCTGCCATGGGGTAAGATGCCACTTCATGAAAACGTTCAAACATTACGTCCATCATTTTTCGAGCATTTCCGATTCCCTTTGCTCCCTCTGTCCCGCGTAGACATCAACAACCATGCGTCTCCATGTGTGTCTCAATCTGCTTGGAAATACTTGGCTAGTAATAAAATCACCGGAAAACCTTGATTGCAAGCACGAAAAACCGGAAGTTGTTAGTTTTCATTGGGAAATCAATAAATTTCCCGGCCTAGCTGCTAGAAGAATGTTTTTTTGTAAACATATCCTGACCCCATTCACCTATAGTAATGGTCAAACCACATTGATGAATGGTTTTATGTGTTGGACCTTTTTACCTCACCTTGGCATTTTGGGCTTTGTTCCCCTACATCGAGTTGATAGAGAAAGTGGAACTGACAACGACGCACGCAATTTTCATAGTGGAGGATTGGATGAGGTCGAGCAAGCGCTCACTAAAGCAATTGGGGTCATGATCGAGGATAAGCTGAAATTTGTGAAGCAACGGATTGTGTATGTAGGAGATATGTGGTAGAGATATCACGCCTGACCACATTGTTGAAAGGATGTGTACGGGGGCCGCCAAGTGGGATTCCGTTTTTCCACGGTTTCTCGAACCGTACTTGAACTACAGAGCTAGTATGAGTTGGCCTCTCTTCCCCATCCAGGAGCTTGAGTTCAACGCGTAGTCTAAATACTATCCAGAACCCGATCCTCGAGGGGAGATGGAACAACTTTTTCTTTTGTTTTTCCTCCTCTGTTGGGGAATTTAAGCCACTGCGTCCAATAAGCTGAACTTTTGTGGCATGTCCCGTTTTGATATTCGCATCTAGCCAGCTAATTACCATGAGTCAAGTAATCAGCTTCTGCCACTATTTAGAATTCTTTGCCTGCGCATGTATAAAGCACCACAACTGCAAAGCAGATGTTCCGAGGTTTCACGTTCCGTATTACAGAAACGACAGATATCACTCTGAATCTGGCCAATATTTTTCAAGTGATACCTGCTCGGACAGTGTCCAGTTACTAGGCCAGTGTATGTACATAGAGCTCTCTTGTTGAGCTCTAAGAGCTTTTTGGTTTTATAAGCATTTGGTGTTATAAATCGTTTTGACTGATTGCAACTTTTGACATCCATCCAATTGGATATCACCCTCTGCTCAGCCCAGCATTTCAGATCCATTTTAATTGTACAGTTTGATATTCCGCAGAATGGTTCTGGACCAACAAATTGTAAATTGGAACCACTTTTAGCAAGCTCGTCTGCCATTTCATTCCCTTCAATGCCGCAGTGACCTGGAACCCAGTATAAGTTTACTGAGTTCCCTTGGCACAGCCTGCGCAGTGAAAGAATGCATTCCCAGACAAGCTTTGAAGTACATTTGTAAGCGCTCAATGCTTTTAGTGCAGCTTGACTATCTGAGAAAATACAAATATTTGCATATCTGTATTTTCTCTCAAGGCAGATATTTGCGCATTTCAAAATAGCAAGAATCTCTGCTTGAAACACCGAAGGATAGTGCCCCATCGCCACTGATGTTTGTATTCCAGGGCCGTAGATTCCTGCTCCCGTATTTATTCCAACTTTTGAGCCATCTGTATAGATTTTGATTGATCCTTGACGAATAGTGGGACCTCCGACTTCCCAATCTGCACGAGTTGTTTCGTGCAACTTGTAAGGAACATCATGGTTCTCCACAGGCTTCATCCAGTCTTTAATCATTTTCATTACTAGCCTATTTTGGAAGTATTGTGAAATGCTTAGGTGACCTACAAGATCACCTGGCATAAACTTTTCAATTCGTTTAAGTCACAGCAATTCCTTTTCTGCTTCTAATTGCACGTACTCGTGCAAAGGTAGCAGATTGAGAATCGCATCTAAAGCTTTTGATGGAGTGCTACGCGTCGCTCCTGTAACAGCCATGGACGCAAGACGTTGGATTTTCGCAAGCTTTGATTGCGTGGTAGCCTCTTTTGTTTTTGGCCACCAGACAAACGAAGCATACGTCACTTTTGGGCGGATTATGGCAGTATAAATCCACATTATCATTTTTGGTTTCAAGCCCCACTTCCTGCCAATAGTTTTGGAGCATAACCAGAACGCACTTGTTGCCTTACCGATCACGGACTCAATTTGAGCATTCCAGTTCAGTTTGGCATCCAGAATCAAACCTAAGTATTTGACTCGATCACTAGGATGAATTTGTATCCCTCCAAGCCGAAAAGCTTTTAGGTTGATCTTCTTTCTCCTAGTGAAAGGGACAATTACGACTTTTGACGGGTTGATGCTAAGGCCCTCCTTAATACACCATGAATGTGTATAGTTTAGGGCCCTTTGCATTCTCTCCGAAACAGTTTCGTCATAATTGCCTCTCACTATTATGACTACATCGTCTGCAAAGCCCACAACTTCGAAACCTCTTTCCTTCAAGCTTCTTAGAAGATCGTCTACAACTAAGGACCACATTAGTGGTGAGAGGACTCCTCCTTGAGGGCAACCCTTTGTTGCCCTTACTGTTATAGAAGAACTTTCCAGCTCAGAGGTGATTTCTCTTTTTGCAAGCACAGTATGAATCCAATGTATGATACATTGGTCGAAGTTTTTATTCTCCATGGCACGCTTCATAAATAAATAGGAGGCATTATCAAATGCTCCTTCCATATCTAAAAAGGCGCATAGAGCTATTTCTTTGGCTGAAAACGTTTTTTCCACCTTTGTTACTAGCGAGTGAAGTGCCGTAATCGTTGACTTACCAGATTGATAAGCAAACTGGAAGTCAGACAGGGGATGCTCTTTTATGTAAGAAGAATTGATTAAATCCTTCAAAACCTTTTCCATAGTCTTCAACAGAACTGAAGAAAGACTAATTGGTCTATATGCTTTCGGATGCGTTTTATCTCGTTTCCCCTTTTTCGGAATAAAGATAACTTTTACAAGTCTCCATTTTGATGGAACGAAATTCAATCTCAAACTAGCCTTGAACATCTCAATTAGTGATGGAACCAACACCGCTTCTCCGTTTTGAATCAGTGCTGGAAATATCCCATCAACTCCTGCAGATTTAAAAGGCTGAAAAGATCTTATCGCATTTTCCACTCTGGCCTTCGTGAAGATTTCATCAGCGAAATCTGAGGCGGTGTTTACTGTACTATTTGACTTTATTGAGTTTTATACTAGGACATCCTTCACCTTCCAGAGATGTAGTATCATTGGAATCCACACTTAGAACCGAACCTGGAAAATGGGTTTCCATCATTTAATCCAAAGTTTTACGAGGAGTTTTGGTAAAAGCTCCATCGTCACGCTTCAGATGTCCCAATTCATTTGCATGATCTTTTGCAAGCGTTTTTTGTAGTCTAGTAACTACAGGAGTACTGTTTATGTTTTCACATGTCAGCACCCAAGATTTTCTTTTAGATTTTCGTATTTCGTTGTTGTACTCAGTCAGGGCTTTCCTATACTGAGTCCAATCTCCCGTTTGTTTCGCTCTATTGAAAATTTTACGAGAAAATTTTCTTATGCGATCCAGTTTAAAGTTCCACCATGGCACGTCTCTAGTAGAAAACGATTGTATGGTGGGACAACTGCTGTTAAAGGAATTGATGATACTTTCATTTACTTTTTGAGAAAATGATTCCAACTTTTGGGTTGAATCGATAGTTTCCCCTATTGTAAATGAATGCGAATTCAACAATTCTACGTATTGATCCCAGTTTGTCTTCCTGGGATTTCTAAATGCAGTTCTAGAATAATCTCCACCGCTCCAATTGAAGATTATGTGTTTATGATCAGATAGAGAAATCTCATCTGACACGTGCCAGCTTGTGATCTTGTCAAAGATTGCAGCGTTGCACAGTGTTAGATCCAAGACCTCTTGTCTGATTGCATTTAAGAAAGTAGGTTTATCACCATTATTACAAATGTCTATATTGTTCGAAGACAGATACTCTAATAGTGACTCACCTCGACTGTTAATATCCGTACTACCCCAAACCGTGTGATGTGCATTGGCGTCACAGCCAATGATGAACGATTTGTTGTTTTCTTTACAGAATTGAACAAATGATGCGATCTCAGGAGGAGGTCTCAGGAACATCACCAGGAAAGTAAGCTGAAGCCACAGCGATCTCAGTTTTACCCTAGTGGTTGGTACCTCTACCATGACCTAAAGTGACCAGATGATCAGAGCTCGAACGCGGGACATTAATTTGGAAAGATGCATAGTAACGTGAAATCATGATCTATTTTTTTTTTGTTGATGAATACGTAACGATTTTTTTTGTTCTTAGAATACGAAGCACTCATTTCTTCTACCAAGCATATCTTTCTGCGTTGTGAGCTTCGCAGAAGTGGGACAAACTCATAAACATTTTTCCTACCGTCTTCAAAAGCAACCTGATAATTGAATCTAGCTGTCAAAAATGGTTTTAATATTTCAACTCTCAATTGCTTTCAAAATTAAAATTAAGGTGCTTCGTACATAACTGAAACAAAAATCGTTTATTATAGCATTTTTGGCTGACAAGCATGACGTGAACTCTACAATTTTTTGAGGTTATTATTACCCTCAAATTGCCTGAAAATGTTAACCAATCTAGCTTCTGCTTGTCCAATTTTGTCATTTGCCTACTATTTCCTTAAGTAGCTTGGATGCTTCTCTGTCAAAATTTATTAACTTATCGGATGAATTTAATGTACAAGCGTACTCGTACCAGTCAATGAAGGTTTTGATATTCACCCATTTGAAAAAAAAAAAAAAATAGCACAGTCTAAATAAATTTCCAATAAAAGTTTACTATACTGGGTTCGGAAAGATTTTAACTTCGGGCAACGAATTCCCTCCAGATTTTTCATCTGACTGTGCGCAGTGCGCACTTACATAGTTTTCTGCCCTGAAGTTTGAACTTGAGACAGTTTCGTCTACTACTTTTGTAATTGTACTCTTGTAACTCTCTATTTTCTTCACCGAACTGTAAAATGATGCTGTCTGACTGTGCAAAAAAATCAACCAAATATTAGATTTTTTTTCTTTTAAAATAAAAAAAAAATGCTGGGACTTTTTTATCGCTCGATAAAAAAAAGCTTTCAATAGATCAAACTTTACTGTAACCCACAATCTTCATGTACTTTCTCGCCAAAATCTTTCAGTTTTTGAACTCTGATGTTGAAAGTTCCGTTAACCTTCTTCGTGCATTAGCTTGCGCGCACCTCGCTGACCTAGTGCACGTTTAGGGGTCATAATGACCCTAACACACGAAGAGGGTTTATATGTTTGATGTGATTTGTGCTTTGTACAAAACCGGTTTGACTATTTTGGCTTTGAAGTTAGTACAATATTTTGAATGGTTGTTGATTTTTTTTCAAACGCGGGACATTTTTACGATTTGAGACGAACGCGGGACATTTCGCGGGACATAATTTGTCGCGGGACTTTTGGTCAAAATGCGGGACTGTCCCGCGAAACGCGGGACGTCTGGTCACTTTACCATGACCGCAACAATGTCCCTTCTGATAAACTCTGTAATAGGATAACATTTTAACGTTTTACGTACTAGGACAGCAGTTCTGGGAGAATATTGTTGCTCATCATAAAATAGTTTACTATTTTGTGTCAGAACACCAAGAATCTTTCGTTTATTAGACCATGACTCTTGAATAAACGCCACTTCCAGTCCTTCTTTTTTAAACCTTCGACTCAACACAGCAGAAGCACCTTTTGCGTGATGAAGGTTTACCTGTACAAACTTGATTCCAGTCATGAAAATGTACATTTACCCACTTTTGTTAAGCCTCGGAATTGAGACTTAAGAAAAGTAGCCGATTATCCCGGAGACAAATTAGGTCCACTGCGTCATTGCTCCGTTTAACACAGTAAGGGCAAAAATACTGTGGAGGGTGCCCTGGTACTCCACAGGCACCGTTAGCGGCTAGGTTTTTATTAGACCCCCCTAACCATTCATTCCTAGGCACGGTACGCATTAAGTCGCTTGACACCATGAATTAGGGGTCACCTGTTAGTGGACTCTTACCACCGGAACAGACGGTCCGTAGTGTTATTCTTAGCCAGTTGAAGGAACTGCTACCGACACTACACGGCTATCTAGGCTGATCGGGAATAGAAATTAATATTGATGATCAACTTCTTTCGAGCCCGAACAGCCGCAACTTAAGGCGGTAGCTGGTGAAACGCTTACTATTAGAGTGTACCTACTCATGTACGTCCCCCTCCCCCTTCTCGAAGTCATCCCTAACAGGCGTATTTGTTATCTTAATTGTGATCTTCTTCTTCTTCTTCATCATCTTCTTTGTGGCTCTACGTCCCTACTGGGACTTGGCCTGCCTCGCTTCAACTTTGTATTTTTTTAGCATTTTCACAGTTCTTAATTGAAGGGCTTTCTTGAATCAGGCAATCACAATGATACGCTATGCGCAGTGATCGAGAAAATTTTCCCGACTGGAACGGGAATCAAACCCGCCGTCTCCGGATTGGCGATTCATAGCCTTAACAACTTGGCTAACTGGAGACTCCTAATTGTGATGTTGTTTAAATTAATGTAAATTCGTAGGTATATGAAACCAGTGAAGGCTGCTTCTCGCATTCTTTCCTGTCGGTGTTTGCCACCTTTTTGCTATAGAAATAAATTAAATTGGTCTTCTTTTTTTTTCTTCTCTTTCTTCTTATTCTTCTTAGCGTAACGTCCTCACTGGGACAAAACGCCTGCTTCTCAGTTCAGTGTTCTATGAGTACTTCAACAATTGGTAACTGAAAACTTCTTCTGATAATGGTTATTTTGCATGTGTGTACCGTGTGGCCGGCACGAAGATACTCTATGCTCAAGGAAGTCAAGGACAATTTCTTTACGAAAAGTTCCTGGACCTTCCGGAAATCGAGCCTGAAACCCTCAGTTAGACCATGCTGAATGCCCACGCCTTTACTGCCGTGGCTATAGGGGCGCTTGTTTTGAACTTCTAGTCTAAAAAAATGAACTGCCAATGTTTAAAAGAAGAGAGTCTTACCTGCATTCGGCGATGAATTCTCACGGCCATTTGTCAATTCGGTCAAATGTATTTCGGCCACTTGTCTGGAGCATGGAATTTCAGATCTTCAGCCATTACTAATGGTAATTCATATTTGAGTTTATGAGTTAAAATATAGGACAACACCATTAATCCACTTCATGATCTACCCAGTATATTTGACCCCACTAATTATTATAAGAATCAAAATAAAATCTACTTTGGCGACTACTTTTGATCGCAGTCAAAGATACGCGCGGGATAGTCGCCCAAGGCAACAGACCTGGTTTTCAAATTTTCCATCATAGTGATCTTTGATATTTCATGAAAAAAGATCACCACGTGGCCGAGTGATGTGATGACTGCTGCGACTGCACGTGGTATTTGCACAGCGATTGAATTTCTTCCATCTTCCAAGACCCGGAAAAGTAGTCGCCATAAATGTGTTTTTATGCAACGCACAATAAAATCAGATGCTTGAAGTATCGTATACTCAAGTGTTTCTGTTTCTGTACTCATGTACTTCAGTCATAATGATTTTTGAAACTGATGCAAACTCATTGCAATAGAATTAACACTTCAGGTTCGTGCACCAGCATCATGTACTTTCCCACTTCGCTACAAGAAGTTCCTGTCCCCAGAACGGAAAACATATTTGCCCAAAAGTATACAACACATTAAGTACTTTTGTGTGTGCATCGGTTCTCATTCGTTGTGGAGGTGCGTGTTCGTGCTCAGTCTGGTGCATCCATCCATCTGGGCTTGATCCAACTGCCAACAAGCGCCATGGATGAAAACCTTAGCTGGGGCTAACTGAAATCATCAAGCGTAAGCCTCAATCTGCTCACTGGTTGACGGTGACACTCCGTTCGTCGTCGTCGGCGTTGTCATTGCAGTCAGCGAGGTGCGAGATTTGAGCAGCCACTTCACTACACTGTTGCACAAGTTTCAGAATCATAGGGAAAAACCTAGTTCGAATGCACAATGGGTCCAGAGCCGTATTTACGAAGACAAAAATGTTTGTGCCTAAACCATAAGTTTTAGATACATGGTGTCTTTGGGAATCTTTCTTCTTATTTTTCGACCTTTTTTCTCATTATTGTGAAATTAGGGTGGTCCCTCTAGTTTCGCTGATCCAAACATCTGCTTTTTAATAGTTTTATGTATGTTCACAACATGTTTTACAAAGTTGTAATAGAACTTATTTAGAGCAACCGATTATTTAGAGCAAGTTTGCCGAAGAAACCATTATTCTATCTCTTATGGTTCCTAACTTATAATTTTTTAATAGATTCATGTTAGGGTGATCCATGAATTTCAGTTTTCCTGAAATAACTTTTAATGCGTTCGTTTTTCGTAAATATTTTGTTCTGAGCACTTTTAGAACTATCAACGACACATATTTTTTCCGAAGAGCTCAAAGTTCTAACTCTCATAGTTGAGAAGATATTGGCGGTTTTCTTCGAAAAATCACTTTTTTTCAAAATGTCATATCTCAAAAAGGAGCAAATGGATTTTCAATCTACCGGTTGCATTGGAAAGATCGTACTCTGTTCTATTTATGGTAAAAATACTGTAGGTACCTTTTTTGTTTAAAGCTTTTTATTGAATTTTGAAAATACGATTTTTTTCATGGAAAAGCAGTTGTAACTTTTAAAATCGATGAGATACAAACTTGGCGTCTTCGACAAAATTGTGAGTTTTTGGCTGCTATAAAAATGCCCAGAACAAAGTATTGCGGGAAAATCAACAAATAAAATTATATTGAGTAAACACAGATTTTCATATGAAAAATGACACATTTCAAGCAAATTGAACTCGTCTTTGTTAGATAGATCAAAGTAGCTTGGTAAATGGTCATCCATTTCATTGAAGAACCAATGTTTATTTATACTGTCATCACCATTTAGGCACAATGTTGATAAGATATTGTAAATCATGTAACTTTGATAGGCTTTCACGTTAACCTAAACATATACTAGTGATTGACATTTTCACTATCCATACATTGAAGTGATGAAATTGAAATTAAATTGATGAAAATCAGCTCAAAATCACATTTTAAGTTGAGTTCATTGACGAATTATAGATTATACGCAAATTTAAACATTTTCGACATGGTTACTTCGATCTATCTAACAAAGACTAGTCGAGTTTGCTGAAATTGTTCCGCTTTCCATATGAAAATCTGTTTTTACTCAATATAATTTTATGTGTTGATTTTTTCGCAACACTTTGTTCTGGGCACTTTTATAGCAGCCAAAAACTCACAATTTTGTCGAAGACACCAAGTTTGTATCTCATCGATTTTCAAAGTTACAACTGCTTTTCCATGAAAAAAATCGTATTTTCAAAATTCAATAAAAAGCTTTAAACAAAAAAGGTACCTACAGTTTTTTTCACCATAAATAGAACAGAGTACGATCTTTCCAATGCAACCGGTAGATTGAAAATCCATTTGCTCCTTTTTGAGATATGACATTTTGAAAAAAAGTGATTTTTCGAAGAAAAATGCCAATATCTTTTTAACTATGAGAGTTAGAACTTTGAGCTCTTCGGAAAAAATATGCGTCGTTGATAGTTCTAAAAGTGCTCGGAACAAAGTATTTACGAGAAACGAACGAATTAACACTTAAACTACTGAGGGGGTAAAAACTCCCGCGAACTACCAAGGGTCCAAAAAAAGTCGGAAGTCCAACTTTGACAAGGCATTTCTCGGCCGTTTTTCAACCGATTTCAAAACTTTTTTTTGCGATGGAACCGGACAGGTTTCAAGATCATCTTCCATTTAAAAAAATATAAAATAGATGCGTCTACCCAAAGTTATTAAGCAAAAGGCACTTCCTAGTTTTTTTGAGAGCGCATTTTTTGCGCACATTGACCAATAAAACAAAATTTAAAGCGATGACATATGGTTTTTTCGACTCTAAATCATGCGTACAGCTGGAGTGAACATGTTTATGCAGAATTGGTGATTTTGCAGTACACTGATATTTTACCTTACTCAAAAAACTGCTAAAATACCCTATTTTTCACATAAAATAAGCAATAAATCAAAATTCAAAGCGATGACATATAGTTTTTTTAGTCTTAAATTGTTCGTAGGATTGTACTCGACATTTTTGATGAACAATGAAAATGTTCTAATTACACTCTTATTTTGTTTTAGCCGGAAAACTACGAAAATTCCATACTTTTTACACAAAGTAGTATACAAAACTGAATTTCAAACGAGAACATCTAGTTTTTTAGCCTTGAAATGTTCGTAGCAGTTTGGGGGGCATACTTGAAGAATAATAGTGATGTTTTTATTACACTCAAATTTTTATTCACTCAAAAATCTACGAAAGTACCACATTTTTCACGCAAAGTGGTTAACAAAATTAATGGCTTACAATGCAAAGTAGTTTTTACCTTTAAATTATTCGTGAAAGCGTACTGGACGTTCTTGATGAGTAATAGTGATGTTTTCGTGACACACTTAATTTATTTTACTCGAAAAGCTACTAAAATACCATAATTTTCATACAAAACTGTCAATAAAACAAAATTTAAAGCCATAACATGTAGTTGTATGGCCTTAAATTTTCCGTTACAATGTACTGGACCTGTTTTTGATAAAATGTTGATGTTTACGTTACACTTGTATTTTGTTTTATAAAAAAAAAGAAAGAAAATATCACAAAAAAGCGAATAAGCCAAAATTTAAGGTAATGATATGTAGTTATTCAACTTTGAATTTATCGTAGTACTTTAGTGGATTTATTTGAACAACCCTAGTGAACTTTCTATTACACTCATATTTTATTTCACTCGGAATACTAGGAAAATACCACATTTTCCACACAAAGTAGTCAACAAATAAAAATATAAGGCAAGACATTATAGTTTTTTATGCCATGAAATTAATTGTAAAAAAAGTACTATACTTGTTTGATAAACAATAATGATCTTTCAATTACTCTCGTTGTTTTCTAAATTTGTTTATAAAAAATCAAAAACAACTCAAATGAAGAGAACTTACTATGCGCAGCATATAGTTACATGTTGATGTACCGTAAAAAATATATTTTTACACAGATAATTATTTTTGATAGCTAAAAGCACTGAGATTTTCACTCAAGTGGTGTACTGATTCACTTTGTTATTTATCATTTTATAAAATTATTCATGTTTTGATACAATAAATTAACCTAGCATGTTTTATACGGCATTTCCCATCATACTGATACTCTTTGCGTTGCAATCTGTAATATTTTTTGGGATTTAATATGGTTTTCAGAGCACTATCAAATTTTCCCCAAAATGAAAATGTGATTTTCGCTCATATGAAGAAAAACTATCAAAGCTACCCCGTTTTACGGTATTGCTTCAGAAACTCTTCAATATACATTTGTTTTTCAGAAATTTCCCAAAAGGTGCATTTATATTATAGGATATCTTTCAAAGATTCTTTCAAAATATTTTGTCGTGAGTTCTTTTAAAAAATCTTTCAACAATATTTCAGAGATTCCTTCAGGGATATTCTCAAAAACATCAAGGATGCATGCGGAATTTGTTTAGGGGTTCTATTTGTCGAGGAATTCTTTAAGAAAACTTTTGAAATGTTTCCGTGAATTATTCCATTGGGTTTTCATCAGAAATTCCTCTAGCGATTGCTTGATAAATTTTTCCTAGGAATCATTTAGAAGACCTTCCATAGATTTTCTCAGTGAATCGATCAAAGAATCATTTAGAATATTATCATATTTTTTTCAGGAAACTCTTATTTTTTTTCCTGGAGCATTTTCGAAGTTTTTTAGCTTTCTCCAGTTCTCTCATCCTCTCTCCATCCTAGTTCCCATGCAAAATGTTTTTCTTTTATTTGGTCCCATTAATAGTTCCTTCCGTGGTTTTTTCGATATTTTTTAGAGATTTTCGATAATGACTTCTGGAATTTCTGCCAAAGAGTTTTCCGATATTTCTCCTGTATTTCTTCGCTGGTTTTCATCCGGAGTTTCTCCTGGGATTTCTCTTAGAGATTTTCAGAGTTCTTTCATGAATTTTCTAAATATTTCCTACCAGAGCTTTTTTCCGAGATTTCCCAGTACCAGAATGCTTTGCCTTATATTTTTATTTGTTGACTACTTTGTGTGCAAAATGTGGTATTTTCCTAGTATTCCGAGTGAAATAAAATATGAGCGTAATAGAAAGTTCACTAGGGTTGTTCAAATCAATCCACTAAACTACTACGATAAATTCAAAGTTGAATAACTACATATGATTACCTAATTTTGGCTTATTCGCTTTTTTGTGGTATTTTCGTACATTTTTTTATAAAACAAAATATAAGTGTAACGTAAACATCAACATTTTATCAAAAATAGGTCCAGTACATTGTAACAGAAAATTTATTTATTTATTTTTATTTATTGCTGCAAAAATACGTAACGTAAGACATTCATCTTTTTTATGTTACATTGAATATTTCTAGTGGAACGAAGCGCCGAAAATTTAAGGCCATACAACTACATGTTATGGCTTAAAATTTTGTTTTATTGACAGTTTTGTATGAAAATTATGGTATTTTTGTAGCTTTTCGAGTAAAATAAATTAAGTGTGTCACGAAAACATCACTATTACTCATCAAGAACGTCCAGTACGGTTTCACGAATAATTTAAAGGTAAAAAACTACTTTGCATTGTAAGCCATTATTTTTGTTAACCACTTTGCGTGAAAAATGTGGTACTTTCGTTGATTTTTGAGTGAATAAAAATTTGAGTGTAATGAAAACATCACTATTATTCTTCAAGTATGTCCCCCAAACTGCTACGAACATTTCAAGGCTAAAAAACAAGATGTCCTCGTTTGAAATTTAGTTTTGTTGACTACTTTGTGTAAAAAGTATGGAATTTTCGTAGTTTTCCGGGTAAAACAAAATAAGAGTGTAACTAGAACATTTTCATTGTTCATCAAAAATGTTGAGTACAATCCTACGAACAATTTAAGACCAAAAAAACTATATGTCATCGCTTTGAATTCTGATTTTTTGCTTATTTTGCTTATTATTCGCTCTCAAAAAAACTAGGAAGTGCCTTTTGCTTAATAACTTTGGGTAGACGCATCTATTTTATATTTTTTTAAATGGACGATGATCTTGAAACCTGTCCGGTTCCATCGCAAAAAAAAGTTTTGAAATCGGTTGAAGAACGGCCGAGAAATGCCTTGTCAAAGTTGGACTTCCGACTTTTTTTGGACCCTTGGTAGTTTAGGAGTTAAAAGATTTTTCAGGAAAACTGGAATTCCCTAACATGAATCTTTTAAAAAATTATAAGTTAGGAATCATAAGAGATGGAATCACTGGCGTAGCCACGGGGGGGGTTTTAGGGTTAAAACCCCCCCCAGAGCCAAAAATTTTGGAACAAATTTTCGGTATAAAGTGCTTTGCGACGAAAAAATTTTTCGGCTGCGCCGCTATTTTCACACTGCGAATACAATTGCTCATTACTGTTTACAAAATGTAAGGCAAATCAAAAAAGATATCATTGACCGTTGAAAACCCCTCCCAGAGTCAATTTCTGGCTACGCCACTGGATGGAATAATGGTTTCTTCGCAAACTTGCTCCAAATAAGTTCTTTTACAACTTTGTAGAACATTTTGTGAACGTATATAAAACTATTAAAAAGCAGATATTTGGATCAGCGAAACTAGAGGGACCAACCTAATTTCACAATAATGAGAAAAAAGGTCGAAAAATAAGAAGAAAGTTTCCCAAAGACACCATGTATCTAAAACTTATGGTTTAGGCACAAACATTTTTGTCTTCGTAAATACGACTCTGGACCCATTGTGGAATGGATTTCCGAGCTTCTTTTCAGTTGGGTGGCATTTCCCGTGCACTACATGTTTCTCGGTAAATCCTTTTGCCTTGCGTTTACAGGTCGGTGAAATGGATTTGAGTAATCTTGCCTTCCGGAGCTGGGTGGAATAGGATTGAATAAGGGTATGTGAGGTCATGAGTTCTACCAAAGCGTTACTGAATCTTGCCAAAATTTGACCCTTTCATCGACGGTTAGTTGATCAAATTATAGTGAAAATTCGAGATTTTTTTATGTACTTCATAGATAGTTACAGTAACTTAGACATTTTCCTCCTATATATGTGCAAATGACACGAGGTCTATTCTAATGACGCATCTTTTTATAAAAAGGATAATACTCGTTTGTGCCAAAGGTACGCTAAGCTTACTTACTTACCGGTCAGGCTAAGGCCGGGGTGGCCTCTGCTGTACATAGTAGCCGCCTCCATTCCACTCGGTCCATGGCTGTTTGCCTCCAGTTCCGCACTCTGCGTAGGGTCCGCAGATCGTCCTCCACTTGGTCGACCCACCTAGCTCGCTGCGCTCCACGTCTTCTTGTACCGGTCGGATGGCTCTCGAGAACCATTTTAGTCGGGTTGCTATCCGACATCCTGATGACGTGACCCGCCCACCGTAGCCTCCCGATTTTCGCGGTATGGACGATGGTTGGTTCTCTCAGCAGCTGATGCAGCTCGTGGTTCATTCGCCTTCTCCAAGTCCCGTCTTCCATCTGCACTCCGCCGTAGATGGTACGCAACACCTTCCGTTCGAAAACTCCAAGGGCGCGTTGGTCCTCTGCACGTAGGGTCCATGTTTCGTGCCCATAGACGACAACCGGTCTAACCAACGTTTTGTAGATGGTTAACTTCGTGTTACGGCGAACTTTATTCGATCGTAGAGTTCTGCGGAGTCCAAAGTAGGCACGATTTCCTGCCACAATGCGCCTCTGAATTTCTCTGCTGGTGTCGTTGTCGTCGGTCACCAGTGAGCCCAAGTACACGAATTCTTCAACCGCCTCGATTTCATCACCGTCGATATGAATTCGGGGTGGCGGGCGCGGTGATTCCTCCCTGGAGCCCTTTGCCATCATGTACTTTGTCTTCGACACATTAATGACTAATCCGATTCGCCTGGCTTCACTCTTTAGTCGGATGTACGTTTCCGCCATCGTCTCAAATTTACGAGCAATAATATCAATATCATCGGCGAAACCAAGCAGCTGAACGGACCTCGTGAAAATCGTCTCACTCTTGTTTATCCCCGCTCTTCTTATTACACCCTCCAAAGCAATGTTGAACAACACGCACGAAAGATCATCACCTTGCCGTAACCCTCTGCGAGATTCTAAGGGACTCGAGAGTGTCCCTGATACTCGAACTACGCACATCACTCGATCCATCGTCGCCTTGATCAACCGTATCAGTTTATCCGGGAATCCGTATTCGTGCATAATTTGCCATAGCTGTTCTCGATCGATTGTATCATACGCCGATTTGAAATCGATGAACAAGTGATGTGCGGGCACGTTGTATTCGCGGCATTTCTCCCCTCCGGCGAGACAGGAGTGTTGGCGTAGGCCCAATAAGCCACCCGTAAAAATCCCCATTGCGAATAACATAGGAGAAAATACGACTCGATACAATCGGCAAAGGTACGCTAAGCTGCTAAGCTTGTTTTGGGTTATTTTTTTTAAGTTTCGCTTTTACTTACCTGGTTATCAGATTTGTAAACATAAATATCCTTTTACTTTTCCTTTTAATTTTCCAAGCGTATGACGCAGTCGTTATCGAAAATATCGCATACCACTATCATGGGATGCGGCTGAGAATGAGTGACGGAACATCGAGGGGTTCAAACTTCGGAAGCATCATACCGAGAGCGCATAGGAGCAGCACTATAAGTCCTTGGTTGAGGCTTAGTACTTCTCGTGATGCTTGTTTTTGTTCTCGAGAGCTGCTTCGGGAAGACTGTTATTGCAGGGGCGTCAGTGCAAAGGTTTAAATTCCAAACAAAAGTAATTTCACCACACGGCGACAGAGTAGGTAGGTGCACAGTAGTGCAGGGAAATCGACCAGGCCAGATCAGAGCCAAGCAATCTGGCAGGGGATGATGATGATGAGGGTGGTGATGATTATGCGGGAGATGTGGAGAAATTCTGCATACGGATATGCAATGCATTTGCATCGATATAAGGTTATACATTCACAAGGTTGGAAGTGGAAATATTGGAGGGAGGCATGGTGTTGAGGCAACCCAGGATATCCACATCACTCGTGACGAGTACCGTCGTGTGGTCATGGAAGAAGTATTGAAAATAAGTTGGCTCTGTGGAAAGGTTGGCTTGATGACTATTGTTGCTGAAAGCAATATCACTGCGTAATGTGATCGGTGCCATATCCGTTACGTCTCTTTGATATTTTTTAAGTGCTAGAATATCTTGTAATATACAAAAAGCCACAGAAAAATTGTAACTGATGTTCTATTGTGCGGAAGATTAGGGATTGCGACATCAAACGGTCCCAGTGACCAAGATTCCCAACCCATATCCGCTCAGCGTTCCTATGATAGGACGTAGATCTTGAGATTTACATAATGTTTCTGCATACCGAGAAGTTGTCCTCAAGATCAGCCGGCATATCTTACTTGCTGTGTCGTTTAATTCAATTTTGATTCACCACACGGTAGAACTAAAGTATCTAATTTTAGTACTTTTAAACTTACCTTTGCGTTTTTGCCTCCTCTCTCATCCACTTTCTTTTTTGTTGCCAGAGAGCGAAAAGCAAAACAACCCAGCTTCGACAGTTGTAACGAGCCAATAGCAGCTCAGATAAATAAATTCAAATTTTTAAATATCCATAAGCCAATCAGAATTCAATCGCCTAAGATAACCCACAACCAATCAAAATTGTTTGGATGGTAGGTAGCCAAACTCACAAGCCCCCGCGCAACTATATAAGTTGGGGCAAACACGCGCTATTCATCAGTATCTCTATAACAGTTGGACGGTGTATTAAAATCTAAAAAGCAGAGTTAGCTCCCTATCCCATCCCAACTACAAACCAGCGAGCCTAGGAGCAAAGCCCCACCGAGGAAGCCAATTGTCGTAGCCAGACAATCCTACCTACGACTGCACAGAGCACGAGGTAGCACCACTAGCCATTAGGTGCTGGACCGCCAACCAAGCTGTTTAGCTGGTATCCCGACCTTTGCTCAAAGGTGCGCGGGCTTTTGGATAGACGCAAACGGGCTTTGGCTGCTCCAGTGGTTCCGCATGGTAATACAAGAAAACCGCAGTTATCATTGCGATTCCTAAAACTGCACTTTAAAATGCAAAGAAATTAATTTTCTAAAGAGTTATTTTCCCCTCCTATTTTAGTAGACCTCCTCTGCATTGTTAAATGTCCAACCCAAATTAAGTGTACAAAGTAACGTAGAAGTACCTTAAAACAAGTGTTTGTGACAAGCCGTAAAACCGATGTAAGCAGTGGTTATACCCTAATTAGCCAGAAAAGTGATTATGTGTTTCCCTAAACAGCACCAACGCTGGTGGTCGGTTTTAGTGAGGGGATCAACTCCGCCTGCAGCATCCGGCGTACGAATCAGTGACCCGTCAGCAGATCCAGATTGCGACGTGGGACCGCTGTGGCTGAGGCCGAAGAAAATGTGTGCACACTAAGAAAAACACTGATGAACTTTTGTCTTGCGCGTGAGTTATGTTAGCTGTTAAGCAGAAAACTAGGGTAAGTCAAATTTTCCTAATTCGGCCGATTTTGAAGATGTTTGAAGAATAGGTTATTAAAATTTCAAACTGATTTGATTGGTTTTTTTAGTAAATTGTGTTTAAATGAATTTGTGTGTTTTCATTTGAATTTTGATTGTTTTTCCTAAAAATTCTGTGCGATCCCACGACTTGCCGCAGAGCTAAAACCGGGCAACCTTTCGAAAAAGTGGAGTTTTGCATCAGGTCTCGGCCTGATTGGCGCTTAAGCAAAACTTTAAGCAACGGAATCAATCAAGATTCGCGTCGAAGTTATTTTATTTTCTAAAATTGTGATCCACCAAGCGAAAACGTTACACAGTTCGGTGCGGGAAGCCAAAATTGATTAACCAGTATAGAGCTCAAATTCGAGTGTTTTGAACTGGCAGGCGAGTGAAAAAAAACTTAATCGGTAGGTACTTTGTCGCACGGGATCAAATGATAATACCACAAACCCCCCCCCCCCCCCCCACCCCAACAACATCGCTTCCAATTTCAGGCGTTTCATTAAATTTCAGAGTGTTTGTTTAGGTTTGAGGGAATTTCAGGAAGGTGGATGGGGTTTCAGGAATGTTCATGGGTCTTTGAGACATCTATTCAAGGGGTTTTAGGGGCATTTCGAATTATTCCAATGGCGTTTTAGGGGATCTTTAGAAGTTTCAGGGGAATTTCAGAGGGTCTCAGGGGACTTTGAGGTTTTAGGGGGGTTTCACGGTTTCCTCCTGAGATTCACACGGAAAATTTGCTCCAGGATTATCTTAGGGCATTCTATCAAGGATTTCTTTGGAATTTATTCTGGGATTTCTCCAGAGGCTCACCCGATTCATTCCGGGTCTTATGGGGTTCTCTCCAGATTTCTGACATCGATCCCTCCAGAAGGGGACCCCGATTTTCTCCAGAGATTATTCTTGTGAATCCTCCAGGGATTTGCCCTAGAAATTTTCCAGTTGGGTATATAAGAAATTTCTCCAAGAATATCTTCCGAGATTCTTTGAGAGATTTTTATTTGCAATTCCTCCACAGATTCATCTCAAGAATCACCTGGGATTCTTTCGGTGATTCTTCTGCGGTTTCCTTCCGAGATTTCTCCACAGATATGTCCAGAGGAATTTATCAGGGGTTTCTTACAGGGATTTCTTTTCTCCGCAGTATATTTTTAAAGTGTTTATCCAAAAATCTCTCTCGGGACTCTTCCTAGAATATCTTTCATTATTAATTCAGGTTTTTTTAAACCTTCGAGGATTCCTCCAGAAGTTCATCATGGGATTCCTCCACAGATTCTCGTTAGAGGTTTCAACACGGATTTCTTTCAGAATTCTCCCAAGATTCCTCCAGGCATTCCTCTGGAGATAGATTTCTTCCTAGATTTCTCCGGGATTCAACCTGGTATCCTCTCGGGGTTTCTTACCAATATTTTTCCTTTGATTCTTCCAGGATACTTGCCAAGGTTCCTTCAGAAATCTCTAAAGAAGAAAGCCCACGATTCCAGGTTTCCTCCAAGGATTTATCCTGACGTTCCTCCCACAGTTCTTCTCATATTTCTCCTGGGATTTGCTCTTTAAAGATTTCTTCAAAACAATCTTCCAAGTTCATTTCCGGAATGTTTCTAGGACTCTTTTCAGGGATTTCTTCGGAGATTTATCTCGACATTCTTTCAGGGATTTCTTCAGGAACTCTCTGAAAGTTCCTGCAATAATTCTCATGGACTTCTTTCACGGACAATATTAACGAATTCCTGCAAGGATTCCAACAGGTAGGGATTCCTTCCGGTATCCTTTTTAAGATTCCTCCTGGGATTTACCTGAAGAGTGTTACAGGCATTTTTTCTCCGGGGTATTTCTCTGAGCATTCTGCCAAAAATTTATCTTGAGATTCTTCCTGGAATATTTCCTGGGATTATTTCGGAGATTTTTCGGAAATTCCGGAAGGGTTCCTCCAGAAACTAATCTCAGGATGCCTCCAGGGATTACACTCAAGAAACCTATTAAGGTTCCCACAGGCATTAGGGTAATTCGCCAATTGTTGAACGGTTAGTACTAGCATTTTTGTTTTCCTTTATTTTTCCGTGCATAGTTCCACTTTAGTTGAAAAATATCCAGTGAACGTCTAGATTCACTCATTCCGTATACTTCCCATTGAATTTAAATTCCCTGAAATTCCATTTTCTAAGCGAAAATAGAACATTTGTATGGAAAGTCAATTACCCAAATGTTGAACGCTTTCTTAAGCTAGCTCATCCTAATGTTGGACGATTCTCGCTAATTGTTGAACGGTTCAAGCTTTGTTGGTAATTATTGACGTATAATCCGACATCCACCTATCATTGACCTGTTTTTATTTTGGCTACCAAACCCAACATAGATCCTACAATTATCCGATGTGGGTCCAACAGTGGTCCAACTTTTGATAAAATTTGACCCGACTTTGACTCGACATCCGATAATTTTTCACTCTGGCGGATTTTTTCCGGGTTTTTCGTGTTTTGTGGCCAGTAACTTGGCCAGTAAGTCATTTTAATGGCAAATTATTCAAATGGCAGGGAATTGCTTCTCATTTGAAAAGAGCTCTAGTGGACTGAAATCATTTTAAACATAACTAGATGTAAAAAATGTCTGTAGAGATTTGACTAGAAACGAAAATGATTGAAGAAAAGAACGCCTTGAAAGCCCCTGAAACACTCCTGAATACTCATGGGACCCACTCAACCCCCAGAACACACCTGAAATGACTCTGAAATCCCTTGCAAACTCGTGGGTCGCTCGTAAATTACTCTGGAGCGCCCTGAAATGCTCCTGGAACCACCCTCAAACTCTGAATCTCTCTGAATCACCTCTGGAACGCCCTTGGAACCCATTGAAAACCCCTGGAACCACCCTGAAGCCCTCTGCAACACTCCTGGGACATCCCTGGACCGTCCTTGAAACCTCATGACATGCACGATTAGGTAAAGTGGAAAAAAAAAATCTGACAGTCATGCTAACATCTTAGGTTATGCCAGTGTTCAACAATTGGATCCTAGATGCATAATGATAGTGTGATAAGAAAAATAATTTTTACAAATGAAATAACAATGAAAATGTGATTTTAAACCAAAGATCGGTATATTCGCCTCACTCCATTCATATTCACTCCTCTATGCTGAAGCGATTCGAGAAAGATGCAGAAAACGGATTGTTGTGATCAAACACGCAACCCCATCACCAGTGGGAAGCGATGCGCAAGCAGTTTGAGATGGATATTCGTTGCCGTTCGTCGCAGTTTGGATTGCAAGCGAATGAATGAATGGCGAATGATGAAGAATGCTGGTGAGCGACCAAAGCGGCTATTATCATAACTAGAAGAGAATTTCTGCATGTAATGCATACATTTTTAGTGTATTGTTACTGAAATGCTATATTAGTAAAGAAAAAAATACACATTTTTTGAAACCATCAAAAAATTGTATGCACAATATCCCTCACGAATTTCATCACCGCACGATCGCTTGCGATGCGAATGTGGACGAATGAGTAATTTCCAAGTGTGGCTTCCCACCGTTCGCCGGAGTTTGCTGTCGTCGCTGACAAGCAAACACACAAACTAAAGCGTCAACCGTTCGCTGGTGACTGTGTTCGCATGTGGAAGAAGATGAAAAATGGAAATCAGGAACCCTGTTTTAAACAATGTTATACTGTTAAGGACATCCTTCCAGTTCTTGTAATTATGGTGTGATTTTGATATTTGTGGTCGTAGGGAACCTGTAATAATTGGTTGCGACCACATTTTATGGATAACTCGCTTCCATTGCTACTCCAAGAGAGTTTCATTGTGGTTTTGTTACTACAACGCCCTTCATTGTGGTATGCCATAGCTATTGCTTTGTAAGAAGCTTGTCCTCTGCGGTCTGTGTGGACGGCAAAAGGTATTCCTGAATGGAACTCTGACCTGTTCAAGTTCAAAATATCTTCAGATAAACCAGTCTTTTGTATAGCTACGAATCTTAGCTTCTGTCAAGAGGATTGTAACTATAAAATCGATTTAATGGGCATTAAAAAGCTCTGCTTACTTCAAAACTCCAGGAGTAAATGGGGCTTTGTTCAATTTTTCTCCAGAGGGATTTGAGTTTTTCAAACATGTTTTGAACTTTTGTAGTTTTCTATTGGGTATTTTCATGGCGTGAAATTACTCTGTAGTTTTATCCCAAAAGGGTGCGAGCGTTGTACAAAGAAGGAATGAGTTCCAGATTTATCTCATCTGGATGTTCGTCTGGCTAACATGCCTGTTCATGTGAACTCACATGCCTCCCAATTTGGGATGTCCACAGTGACTCTTTTACACAAAGTTGTATACGTTTTCAAGAAAGCACTCGCTCAAACTTAGTTTTTGCTTGGGTGATTTCTTGAATATTGAGGATGCTTGAGGACGTGCCTTTCTATGTCATATTGAAAGTCGCATGACATCATAAGCTACCTCCAATGAACTATAGGCTCTCTTTACGCTTATACGTTTTACAGTGTCCTTTTCAGGGCACTGATTAACCCCGTTATGGTATGGGTTATGAGCTCTCGTTACGCTTATGTGTTCATTCCCCTTTTCTAGGGCATCCCATCCTATTTCTTCACCTTTCCCTATCCTAATTCCCATCCCTTGTCCCATTCTCCCTCAGATAAATGATGAAATAGGCTTGTATGTATGGCGATGGCACAAATGTCCCGAATGGAGGATAACGTGCCTCTGGAGCCGGCATTCTGATACCTGATACCTCATCGAGGAATACCTCACTAAATTTCTCGTGGCAATCCTTACGGATTTCTACTAGAATACCTTCCGAGATTTTTTTCAGGAATACTTTTTCTCAAAATTTCTACCAGCATTTCTCCAGAGATGCATCTCAGAATTACTCCTGCAATTTTTTCCGTGATTCCTTTTCCTCAGGGTTCTTGTGCTATAATATCTTCGGTGATTCGTTCAGGGTTTTTTTTTTCGAATATCCTTCAAAGATTCTTCTAGAAATTCGGCTGGGGATTTCTCCAAAGATCACAATTTACTTCAAGAATTCCTTCCAGGATTTCTCTTGATAATCCTCCAAGGATTCTTCTGGAGATGTTTTCCTAGATATCTCACGGTTATCTTGATTTTCCTTCCAGGATTTCTTCCGAGATTTTACCAGGTTTTCTCCAGTGTTTTATCCTGGGATTTCTCCCAGGATCCCTCTATAATTTCTTCGTGAGTTTTTCTCAAAATTCCTTCTGAGATGACCACCTTCGGAATTTCTTTTCCAATATCTTTCAAAACTCTTCTAAGATTTTTTTTTGAATTCTTTTAAGGTTATCCCTAGACATTTTTCTCGGGATTCCTTCAGGATTTCCTGCTGGGATTGCTTTTAAAATTTCGTTTCGGTGTTTCTCTCGGAGTTCTTCCACAGATTATTCTAGGGATTCCTCTTAGGACTCCTTTAAACGTTGCTGTTATGCTCTTTCTGGAATTCTTTCAAAGATGCTTTTATAGAATTCCCTCAAGGATTCCTCCAGGAAATTCTCCATTTATTCCTTCCGGGATGCCTCTGTGGATTCCTACAGAGTTTTCTTTTCGGAAATGCATCAAGGATTTCTTCCGACACTTTTTTGGATCACCTACAGAGATTTCTTCCGGCATTCCTTCCAAACTTGCCAGAATTGCTAAAAGGAACCCTCTTAAGATAGCTTCACGATTTTTTTTTCAGAATTCTTCCAGAGATTCCTTCCAAAAACCGTGCAGAGATTTCTTGCTGCAGAGATTTCTCCAGTAATTTCTCCCGGGATTCATTAAGATTTCCTTCTGGAATAATTTCAGGATGCCTCCAGGAACACCTGCAGGAATTCTTTCTTAGATTCCTCCTAGATTTTTCATTCCTGGAACCTGGAATTATCAGAGAGTATCATAAGAATGATGGGATCGATGGAGTGGTGAATTAGAGAAGAAAACAATAATTACATAATGAGTTGAATTCATACGCCTGCCATAACAGTGTCTACCAATAAGGAAGGATGCGTTGCATCCTTTGATTTTCAAATTGAGCCATTGCACCAGCTCGGAGTTTTCAATGAAATGTGGCTTCATAAAGCTGTTAATGACTCACATTGAAAAGGGATCACTCCATAGAGTTTTTGTTTTAAGGCGAAACTGGAAGCATTTCCTCACTTTTTAGTTTTTGATATTTTTATCAAATAACGAAGCAATATTTTCAAAATCCGTTTTCGTGCACATGTAGAGTATGGATCAAGGTATCTTCTGAATTTTTTTTGTAGTGGAAAATGTTTTTCGTTTTTGCAGAAACCATTTTTGAACAAAATTTCACATGTGCACGAAAACCGATTTTGAAAATATTGCTTCGTTATTTAATAAAAAATCCAAAACCGAAAAAATGAGAAAATGCTTCCAGTTTCGCCTTAATCGTAAACACTATACCGTAAAATGGGGTGTTAAGGGACGAACAAAATTTTCGTCCCCATTAATTCATGGGTTATCCTTCTTGAAACTTTCAGGAAAAGCAGTCCGACCATTGTCTTGCTGCCTGCTACGCATATAGATTACAAAATTTGACGATTTTTTGGAGAAATTGAAGATATTTAAGAAAATGTGCGAATTTTTGGAAAATATGAAAATGGGGTGTTAAGGAATTTAAGGTAATGAAAATAAAAGTTCTTATTATTCAAGGAAAGATAAAAATTGTATACTTGTAAACTGTGACTGTAATATTTCTTGAACATCACCGAAAAAGATTATCATAGTCCTGAAGGTGCAGGGACAGTTTCATTGTCATCTACTTTTGTACTGTTTTTTTTTTGTTGAATTCTCGAAATATGAAAAAACACCGTCAATTGTACCTGAGTGGCTTCAATTTTTAACACATTATTCACAGTTACTATATAGAGTAATCAAATTGAATAGTCCAGACTGACCAACAGGTTGTAAACTAAGGATGTGTATTTATAGTTTTTTGGTCACTTAAAAACTCATTTATATTGAAATGTTTTATATGCAAGCATCATTAGATGGCCCAGGGTGTAAACTGTGTATTCAATGCTGATATTTCTACTCTGGAGCACCGCTGGTAGGTCGTATTTTAGATCCTAAGATATTTTAGCAGCCATGAGTCATCTTCATAAATACTTTCTTTTGCAAGAGTTAGTGGCAGTCTGGTTTCATAATATATTAAACAAGTGAGCATATCCCACATTTTCAAAAAGCTCCCACGTTGTAGCACCAATCATTAATCATATTTAAATAAGAAAACAGACGGAAAATATATTTTGAAGAATACGCCTTCGTTGAAACATAACAAAACACCTAAAAAACACAAAATTCTTTAAAGAGGGAACTACTGCGGCATTAAGTTTAAGCCTTTGGCCAATTTTCTAATTACATGTATCAATCTCACACTGGTTTCTTAAGATCTATATTTTATTAGTTGAATTATCATCCATAGCAACTGTTGGGATGTATATGACCCAAAATGAAATCCGTAATACGTCATTCAGAATAGCAACTGCTATACAATGAATCAATCGCTTCAAAACTTCATGATACAAATAAAAAAGTTATATGAGAAATTTCATTCCTTAACACCCCACCAGTTTATGAAACTAGACTTTTTTCACAAAAAATGTCGGTGTTCGAAAACCACCGTAGTTAGATCAAATATTTTACCTTAGTTTCGTTTGAAATGAGATGTAGAACACCTTACGAGTACTCACATATTTTTCCTAATAATATTTCTGACCTCACAAATGAATTTTTCAATGGTAGCGAAATTGAGAAAAAGCAATGTCGTTCTATTTTTGATGTCTAGGGTCCAGTTAAAAACGTATTTTCATGAGTGGTAATCCTTATAGTATGCCTTTATTTCCAACACACATTTGAAGCGAATTTGGAATAAGTAAATCAATTTTTTACGGTTTGGCGATTTTTCAAAGTAGTGTGTGAAGATGAATCCCTTAGCACCCCATGAGTTCTTAACACCCCATTTTACGGTATGTATTTTATTAGAAGATGATTATTCATTTCATGTAAACATTTAAGACAGGTATCCTCTGCAAACCCTGAGTTGTTGCTTTCCAAATTTTGAGGCATTTTCTGGGTATTAAAATCAAATTCTACACACTTCCGTTCAAAGTCTTAGAATAATCTAAGCCCGAACTAAAAAGAATGCCAGATATTTTCCGATCTTCCCGCCCGGGTAACCACCCATCGGTTTCAGCCAGTTGTTACCCCGGCGATAAAAGCAAGTCACGCTGACTCGTGCGCTCATATATTATTGATACACGTTCCGTAGAAGTACCCACCGACGACGACGACGACGACGTATCGCAGACGCACATCCACACGGTCCACGGTCTCGGTAATCTCGTTTCCGTCAGAATGGTAATACGATATACCATACATATTCCGCCGCAGAGGACCGCTCAGTCAGAACCGGCTTCTGGGGACCACAAAACGCCGAATGAAGCGCGTTAAGGCACTCGCACTCTGTTGGATATTGGAAAATTATGCCAAACGGTTATGGCGATATGGGGAAGATGCGAAAATGACATAATAACCGACGGAAAGTGTAGCCGCCGTTATGGGATGATGATATTTTATTTTTTTTATACAGCCCACCCGGTTTCGTTTCCGTTTTTGCATGCCGTTGATTGTGAGGTTCCTCGTCGACTGCCTGCCAGTGATGGTCTCTTCTTGGCTCTTGGGCGTGTATCCTATTGACGACGGCAGTATACACATAGTTGAGATTTCCCGAGAAGTGAAAATGGCTTTTGTGATAAAGGGACAAGACAATTTACGTTGTGGTTGAAATTTAACTTGTTGAATCAGCAGGAAAGTGGAAAAAGGGTGAACTATGTTCCATTTTTTCTCCGTCCTTTCGATAAATACATTTCTGTCGGTCGGTACTTGGCATTACGCAAACCCATCCACTCAGAGGATAATCTGCTTAGGCTACTTGAGCAAGGGAAGTGAACTTGAGTATGTTGTGCAGCCAGCCAGCCGTTCCGATACATATACCCAGACCACCGCTTTCGCAGTTAGAGCCTCTGTGCCATCCACGGTCGGTGGTTCCGTTTCGAGTCGAGTCGAGTCGGGTTCGAGAGGACTTGCTTGTTCGGCGCGTTTGGTCGTCGTTTGATTTTATTGTAATGTGAGCCAAGAGAACCTTTTTTTCGCCTTGACTAATCTTCTTTCCTTCGTCATCGAAAAGAACTTTCTGCCGGGCCGAGGACTACACTGGAAAGGCTGACTGGTTAAGCCCCAGTCTCCGAGGGCAGCTAAGCTGGCATGAGCGAGCCGAGAGCAATGTGCACATCTAAGCAAATATTCCGGCCATAAAAGAAATTGTTTCCCAATATAATAAACACGTCATTCCATTCGAAAACGGTTTCAATCGGAATGTGGTGCGCTGATATGGGGGAGGATTCTTTTACTTTTGTGGGGATAAATTTTATTTTGATGTGAGCACAAGTGCGGGTTTTCTCCGAAAGTACATTAGTTATTGTTTGTGTGTGATTTGAATCTCTGTAGTCCGACCCTCTGTTGTAGAGAAAACTACGCCATTATTTTCATTGATAACAATTTAGGATGTATATATCTGGATATAAACCATTTTGCTAGCACATGTTGGGCACTGCCAATGGGCAGTTGCATGAGTCCTGAAGCTCATCCTTTCCATGATGTGTACTTGAGAGGCTTTAGATTTGAAAAATCTAAACGTTCAGAGAAGCGTCTTCTACCCTATTTGATTCACTACTAGAATTCCTATGTCGTCAATGATATGATCCATGATCGATAATATCATTCCTTGGTTGTCATACGAACCATAACCACACAATGCCACCGATACGCATTAATTTTATACATTGTTGCACCCAAGAAAAAGACATCTATCGCCATCACTTGTAAGTAAATTGCAGCCAATCACAATCTGTCACAAAAATCAATACCGGTGTCGCTTAAGGCAACCGATGCGATGGTGTGGCGCCACCGTCCTTGTAGACAGTAAAGCCGATAAAAAAGACGAACCGTTCTATAAATCATGTCTCTCCCCGATGCCCTGGCATAAATCTGCCCTTGTAGCAATAAATCAGCAATTAAGGCTAAATTGTAGCCTGTCATCTCAAATGATCTCATTATGGTGTGTTATCAACGCACTTGCCGCCCTTAGCCACACGCATCTTTCTTTCCAGGCCAGGTTCCTCACAATCGCCTTAAACCGGTTGATTCCGAGTCTTGCTGCGCTCGGAGCACAAGTGGTTACGTCTGCACATGATTGGTGACAACCGTTCGATGTTAAGGGTGCTTCTGGTATAGCTACTGTTTCTTCTTTTTTCTTCTGCCTATCCGTAGTGGACATTTTGTCACTTTAATATCGCTAGATGGACGGACTAGGAACGCATTGCCTGCGGGGGATAGAGCTGAAGTCGTCACTGGCTGGGGCGCACGATAACACG
Organism: Aedes albopictus; assembly: GCF_035046485.1. Classification (NCBI taxonomy): domain Eukaryota; kingdom Metazoa; phylum Arthropoda; class Insecta; order Diptera; family Culicidae; genus Aedes; species Aedes albopictus. The sequence goes on from NC_085137.1 coordinate 367,009,130, forward strand.
CAGTCGGTGGGAAAGCGTCTCCTTTGATCAGCTCCGAGTTGTCGATTATTATAGACTGAGGCAGTTTCATCCGAGCGGAAAATAATTGCATGGAACTGGGTCCGCCGGCCCGGGAGTGGTTGACCTGCCACTGCACTGGTGCATAGCCAGATAACAACTGCAATCGTTGTCCGCCCCCGGGTGTTGCATTATTAATAAGACAAACAATTAGTTTAACTCTTTATGAACCATCAATAAATTATGCCATAATCATAAATCACTGTTGACATGCTTTGTTCGGCTCCACATCAAGACGTGGAACCAGGCTCGCGAAACGTAACTTAATATGTGCGAAGCAGTGAAGTAAAAATGCTTAAACTAATGGCAACTCCTTGTAGATTGTCTTTCAGTTTGAATCAGAACATCAGAAACAAGACTTGAAGTTAGTTTTTCTAAAAAAAAAAAAAAAAAATAGTGGATGGCCATTCGTATGGAATAATAGACGCTTTTATTTTAAGAAGCCCTGAGGAAATCTGAGTAAATGTTGCAGAAGCCGACTGAAAAAGACTACGCAGATTTTACCGCAACGACTGTTAGCGCGAAACAACGAACAAGATTTGGAACTTTGTATGTACTGACCCTAACCCAGCAGGATAAACTGGAGCTGCTAGCTAATGAGACATGCCGTATGAAGCTTGAGATCCTAGGAATGGGCGAAATGCGCTCGCCGAACTTTGGAGAACACATATTGGCAACGGGTTAAATTCTGCTCTACGTCGTCGTAGAGTTGGTTACCCGTTCAACGCTCACGCCCACACTGCGCTCATGATTGGGAGCCTATTAGGGCCGATTTCTTCACCTATCCGGCTTAACGACGTAAGCCTGGTTTATCTTAAACCACACTTAAAGTTAAGCCAAATTCTTAAGCCAGGTTTAAATATTTGCATTTCTTCACACCGGCTTAGCAAATGAAGGCGATGGCTTACGCTAAGCCAAGCTTAACGAAATTTCCCATATCATTCCAGTGACTTTCCAATGGAAACGTCATTTTAAGCCGCCGATATTTTGAAATGCCCGTTATATGTAGTATGAAGTAACAACAACAAACATTTTAGCAGGAAAAGCAGAATCGCTCGGCATTTTTTTCGGATGCAGAAGGAAATTAACAAAGATGAACTACCTACCTAGACTGTTGATATATTACCCAACGCTAGTATCGAAGATCTTCGATTTAGTACCTACTCCACATGATCGTTCCACAACATTTGGTGTTCGAATTTGCCTTTCATTAGTCATTGCACAATTATGGGTCACACACAATTATTAGGCACTTTTCACTTTAATTGATAAATACTAATTAATTGTAAGTTTTTGTTACCCATTATTATTTTTCGTTTATAAGTTGATTTGTTTTGTGTCACTATACGTCCAAACATACATATTTTCGATATTTTTTTGTTCGGCGCAAAACCATCTGTCAAAGTAATGCTTCGATTGTGAATATCGGAAAGTTAGTGCGCTACTTTCGTAAGCTCTATAAAAGTGAGCTTCAGTGATTTTCAAGTGCAAAATGGTATCGTCACCAGAGCAAAGGTATAACTAACGTTCTAAATGCAGAAATTCATGTGACTGCAGCTAATTAAAGCTCATTTCAGGCAAAATTTAAGTGACTCATTATTGTGCCAAGGAACACCGAAAATCACACAATTATGGGTCACTTTTTGTGCAGCATAATATTGACAGTTCTGTGTACATGGGCATTGCATACTTTTAGGCGTTTATCGGTGGTTGTGTTGAAGATTTTGTTCCAATTTTGAAAAATTGATTCCAAATCGTGAAAACACGCTTTGTTAAGAGGTTTGAGACCAGTTTTAGATTCTACTATAGTTGATCTATCAAAAATAAGTGATTATTCAGTGAAAAAAATAGACAAAACATTATTGTTGAGCCGATTCCTCTTGAGTGACCCATAATAGGCAACAAATTGACCCATAATTGTTACACAGCCAATTTTGACCCATTATTGTGGTTTTCATTATTCACCAACATTTTAGTAATTTTCACCGTCTAAAGTGAATTTTACAAGCAAATTTTTGTATAAAACAATTAAAAGGAGTTTCAATGAAGAGAATATAAAATAAAAATAATGAAAGTGTTATTTTTGTATATAAAACGATTCATATTATGAAATGATTGTTCCTTGAGTGACCCATAATTGTGCTATGAGTGTACAAAGCTGGAGTGCCACATAGCAGAAAATGTAATTTCGTCCAATCTAGATTAAATGTCATAGAATATCTTCGAAAAAGGCAATAATATTCATCATGCAAAAATGGGATCAAAAAATCGAGTATTGCAACGAGTTGCAAAACATTTTTGCAATGAAAAACTAATCACTAGAATATGATCATCTCCATCAGTAACCATCGTGCTTTGCGGTGGTTCGGTGGGAACGGTCATGTATTCCATCTTTTTTTTATTCTTTATTATTGTGTTTTTTAACTTTCAATGTTAGTTCAACACACTAAATTAATGAATGAATGAGAGAGCTGTCAAATGAATTCATACAGGTTACAATCGTGGAAAAACTTGAATAGTGTTTTGATGGTATCCGGATCATCCCGTAGGACTACTCCAATATTACCAGCGATGTTGTGGAGTCGACGTTGGCCTTCGTAGATGGGATACACGCAAAGAACATGTTCTACTGTGGCTGAGATGTGGCACACTTCAAACTCCTTGCGGAACGGACTACCTCCCATGTTGTGTGATAGAAGTGTGTGCCCGGTTCGCATTCAAGAGATTATTGAGGGATTTGCACAAAAGTGCACGCGGCCAATCGTTTCCGAAAGGTACAACCGCGGTTTTCACCCCCTGTTTACTTCATGCTTATGGGAAATAACATTGCGGCGTTTCCTATGGTGCGGCTGTTCCTTTCGAAAACGATAGACCGCGTGAACTTTTGTGCAAAGCCCCTTTTTGAAACATTTCAACGACCGCGCGGTGTTTACGTTTCAAGAAATCTGACAATACTCTCTGGTCTTTGAGCACTGGCATGTATTCCATCATGCTAGACACTAAATTTTGATCAAGCAAGCTACAGCCGAAATCAGTTGCATGAATCATTGAATTGCAAATGGATAGGATATTTAAAATCCACTTGCGTTATTTTTAGATAGGGGAATTTTTGACAGTTTTGTTCTCGTCATGGGAGGTTTTATGAAACCTATTGAACTCAAAGCTGGCCTCAAATCCTTCCAAAATAAGCTGAATGATATGGCCATGTTTCAGGTATTTGGCCGACAAAAACCCACACGACAAAGAGAACAAACCTGCCGAAAATATCCAACGTCACCCTATTAGTTATTCAAAGCAAGTCATATTTAGGAGTACACCACGAATAATACTTTTTATATTTAGAATGAGTCAAAATGTTGAATATTCGATGGGTTAAACGTGCTTTGAACTAACTTTTTGTAAGAAATCAGTGCATAACAAGTTATTAGAAGATTTTTTTTTGATTGTCCTCTCAAACTTAGGATTGTTTGTTAAAAAAATAATATCTCTTGAACCATAAGAGGCAAAAAATATGTTTATTGTGACCTGAAATTATGGAAGGACCAGACGAAATAAATAGAAACTTCATGCTAATGTACTTTCGACTTCAAAATCAGGAGGAAAAATTTCCAAAACCATCAACACGCTGCCTTTTTGAAGACTTTCAATTTAATGTAATAACTTGATTATTCCAAAAATCGATGTCGAATATTTTATATTGACGACGCGGCTGTAGATAATCATTTTCTTTTTCATCGCCTTCATCTGTATCCAAACGTTTTACAATTGCATTAATCCTAAGTGTACATGTTTTAATAAAAATAATTTCTGCTGTTCAAAAATGTATCCATGAAGCAGGTGAAGAAACCCAAACTCTGCAATGTGCGGCCTAAGCCTGGCTTAGCACTGCTAAGCCACCTCAGAGCACCGCTTAAAATAAGCCACACTTAACGTAAACCGTAGGTTTATTAAACCGGGTTTAGTGGTTAAGCCGAGGTGAAGAAATGGAAAAAAAGTTAAGCCCGGCTTAAAATTTTGCTAAGCCTGGTTTAAAATTTAAGCCCGGGTGAAGAAATCGGCCCTTAAATGAGAGAATAATTGTCGATAGATTCAGAACGCGGGCTCGAGATCTTACCATGATCCAATGTTACGCGCCAACTGAATGCTGTCGTGGATAAGGTCCCAAAGGTTAACCTCAAGATCCTCATGGCCGACTTCAACGCGAAAGCTGGTTCCGACAACTCGGACTGAGTATGTCATGGGACGTTAGATTCTCGGAGAGGTGAGCGAAATAGTGACGGAGCCTCTTGTTGTGCGGAACAAACGTAGCTCTAACATTGCATTGCGTGTGACCGTCATCTCTTCTCCTTTTTCCTAGTGTATCATCTGCACTGGGACAGAACCTGCTTCTCAGCTTAGTGTTCTATGAGCACTTCCAAAATTATTAACTGAGAGCTTGTTCTGCCAATGACCATTTTCATGTGTACATATAATGTGTGGCAGGTACGAAGATACTCCATGCCCAATGAAGTCAAGGAAATTTCCTTTACCAGAAATTCCTGGATCGAGCGGGATTCGAACCCGTCACCCTCAACATGATCATGCTGAATACACACGCTTTTACAGCAGTTGCTATAGGAGCCCTCTGACCATCATCTAGCTTATATTCACCCAGCATCCTACTTTTTGAACAGTTTGATCAAAATGACGATGGATCGAGTGCGTAGTTCGAGTATCAGGGACACTCTCGAGTCCCTTCGAATCTCGCAGAGGGCTACGGCAAGGTGATGGTCTTTCGTGCTTGCTGTTCAACATTGCTCTAGAGGGAGTAACAAGGAGAGTGGGGTTAAATACGAGTGTAACGATTTTCACGAAGTCCGTTCAGCTGCTTGACTTCGCTGATGATATAGATATTATAGGTTGCAAATTTGATACGATTGCGGAGACGTACACCCGACTAAAGAATTAAGCCAGGCGAATCGGATTTGTCATTAATGTGTCGACTGTCGAAGACAAAGTCGACAACGACACCAGCAGAGGAATACAGAGGCGCATTATGGCAGGAAATCGAGCTTACTTTGGGCTTCGTAGATTAAAGTTCGCTGTCACACGAAGTTGACTATCAACAATGTAGTAGGCTAAGATCGTAACTATTGTTGTAGTAGGCTATGAACCAGGAGGAAGGAAATAAACGTCATTGTTATTATTGTATACAACTGAACAACACGCAAGATCCTACATTGGCAACGAGGATAAATTTCCGCGATTGAATTAGCTGTTAATAGGAAAAAAGACTAAGGAGAGAACTGTAGATTAAAACGGAAGAACCAGTGAGAGATGAAGTGAATGTAGTAAAGTATTGTGTAGAAGATCTTACTAAGTGCGAGGACTGTCGGATAGGTATACATATTGGTAAAAAGATAGGGTGAATTGCATCTTTGAAGGAAATTTGATGTTTTTGGAGAATTTGTGAAAATGTGGAGTGACTTGTTATTTTGAAATCAAGAAAACCAAAATAACTATTAATTTGTGGAACAAGATATACTGGTTTTGTTTAAACCGAAAATAGTATGAGAAGTAAGTCAAGGAGTTGCTGAACAAATGTGAAAGGTAAGCGATACCTTATAATCCATAGTGTTTTATATTAGGCCCTCGAGATGTTGGAAATCAATAATAATTCAATTGTCATACTGAAGCGTGGATAAGATTATTCAAGCTATTTTTTATTGTGAAAGAAAGTTGAAGACAGCAACGGTTGCTAAGCAACAAGAAGCTAAACACTAAAGTTGCTTTGCTTATTAGATTTAACATTTAAAAGCAAAATTTCTTCATACAGTGGGAGCTGGTCCTGACCTGTTTCCACGAGTGGACTGTAGATGATGGCTTTGGGAGTGATTCCTTGGATTTATCGAGGTGGACAGCATCGGTTGTTGACTGACGTTCTTCAGGTGGTTTTTTTCCGCGAATTGTATCCAATTCAACACATCACATTTGTTTAACTATTTATAAACAAAGTCCATTACACATTCACGACAGTTTATTCAAACATTTACGCAACTACATTTATAACATTTAGTTTGACATAAGTTTTGGGAATGGTTCCGTTCGAGGCCCCATTTATCTCTAAGCATTTGGTGAACTATACGACTCTTCTCCAGTTGCGTGTACTCGTGTTCTTCATTCGGTTCCTTCAGTACTCTCGTGCACGACGTTTTACCGTAGGTTCGTCGATGAAATCCAACACTCGAATAGTGAGTAAAATTATATGACGTAATTAAAGATGCATCCAGTTATGATGTTTTAATATACATGATTAAAATCACGAAGTATACGTTTTGTTTTTTTTTTCTTCAAGCATAAATTTTAGTACAAGATCGAGTGATAGTTTACGTTCATACAGGACGTTCAATAACGTCAATAAGAGTTTACAAATTTGATAACCATTTTAAAATTTTATAATTGCAGTGAATACCAACCGTTAGTAGCACAATTTCGACCATTTCTGTCAATGGAACATAAAAATAACGTCATTTAGTCGTATATGAGATAAAAACAAAAAGTACAACATATGCATTAATTGTAACGTGGTTGTAATAGTTTTGTATATATTTTTTTAATCAAAATGCTTTTGGAAATTTCTAGATTGTAAACAAATTGGATATTTTATTGGAATGTCTTCGGGCATATTTCATTTTTTTTAATGTTCGCTATTTAAAAATTCTTAAAAAAAAGAATAAACAAACGTTACTTCACTCAGGTGCTTATATTAAGAATAATTTATGCGATTGTTAGTAAGCGCATGCCATTTAAATGTATATTTTCATGTCATCATTGTTGAATTAAATGCTTAATTCACTTTTATACTGAATCTCAGGCATAAAACATGCTTGTCATTGTATAGTCTTTTGACAAACTGAACTGAAAAAAAACATTGGTACAATATTTATGAACGGTTCTGTTGTTATAAATTTAATCTGTGTTCTATTACGTCTTTACATAACGCTTATCTGAAGTCTAAATATTGGTTTTTCATTGGTAATTGTACATTTAACGTACAATTAACATCAGATCGAAAAAAAAAACTAATTTGAAAAGGTAATATGTCGGTTTGATGAAATTAAAACTAAAGATCAAATACGAGCAATCATTCCAATAGCGGTTAGATGTGTATTGAATTTAAATTGTTGAAAATAGATTTTGCAATGGTAAAAAGATATACCCACCAGACTCAGGCTTCAAATTACTGATTGGGATATCTACTTTTCAGAAGCTATGATTAGCCCTCGAACATATCAGTACATGCTTAAAAAAAACAAACTCAAGTGAAACTCAATGAAAAAAAAGGATTCAAGGAAATCCATACACATGAAAATCCATTAGATTTCACACGCATTTTTACACAGAAATATGATACATACTGTTGATCTTTCACATCTCGATATTAAAGAAACCGTTGAGACGAGGAGATCTCGAAACTAAGTACAATTTTGATTAATACTAGATATTCAAAAAAAAAAAACTCCGTGACTAGAAAGATTCGTAAAAAAAAGAAAATGTATTTTTGCTTTGCCGCATGTTTTGAATAGTAAGATATCAAAAGAAAGAGACATCGACACGTAGAGATAAAGAAAATTTCGAGTTGTGGAATATCGAGATACGAAATGTTGAGAGACTAACTTACTTAATGCAGTACATTAGTTTTCATCAGCTGGAGAATAACAGTGTGAATTAAACGTTTAACCCTAGTAGGATGTTGGGGGTCAATATGACCCAGACATGCATGCTGAACGTACACTACGCCATCGTTGTACGAAAATCGTAACATTTTAAGAGGGTTAAGTACATCAACAGAGACAACCGAAGGAATGGTGAATTCCAGATAATCGTGGTTCCCTGAATTTTAATCGAATTCTTAGAAAATAGGAAATTCAAATAAATCTAGTAGCTGGAGTAGAAAATGGAATGTAGGGGATAACAAATCCTAGTCCATTCCTTTCAAGAAACGTAGGGAGCTCAGGGAGTTCTAGTCCGTTTCTGAATCCAAATATAGGGGATAAAGTTATCCTAGTCTATTTGGAGTTTGAAGAAAAACAATAATGGAATGTAGGGGATCACGAATCCTAGTCCATTCCTAGTATGAAACGTAGGGAACTTTCGGAAAGTTCTAGTCCGTTTCTGTAACCAAATATAGGGGATGAAGTCATCCTAGTCTATTTGGAGTAGAAATAAATGGAATGTAGGGGATTACAAATCCTAGTCCATTCCTTTCAAGAAACGTAGGGAGCTCAGTGAGTTCTAGTCCGTTTCTGTAACCAAATAAAGGGGATAAAGTTATCCTAGTCTATTTGGAGTTGGAAAAAAAAAAGAATGGAGAGGATTACGAATCCAAGTCCATTTAAGATGACTTTATTGGATTACAGGCCAAAATGAAGGAGCCCAGCTCAGTTCGTTTGGCGTAATATTTAGTAAATTTTAAGTATGAGAATATGTGAATAATGTATCTTAAAGTTTATTTTAGATAACCATCCATATAAGGAAAGTGAGTTTAAACAATTGAAGAATCCATCAAGACGAAATCCGAAGCTTTGTTGATCATGGTACATAGGAGAATCAAATGAAGCCAATTTCCAAATACTGTGGTAAGAGTATTCAGCCAAATGGTAAAAAGAAGAAGGTAAACGTATGTAAACATGGCTAAGCAAACGCCAATCACATCAAGATATCGATTGGTTTATTTTAGTAATCGAAATTTCATATTCCTATTTAGATAACCAAAACATTGCCAGGATGTCGGAGAGCGCATAGAAAGGCTTGGATAATGAACATTGACGATTGACGAAAGCATCGTCTGGAGGAAGTCCTGGATATCACTATATGAGTGCAACGGAGCGTCGATTGAAAATAATCAAATATTGTGTAATACAAGATTTCGCTGAATAGAGTAGTTCTACTATTTGAAGAAAGGGAGAGATGTAGTAGGCTAAGATCGTAACTATTGTTGTAGTAGGCTATGAACCAGGAGGAAGGAAATAAACGTCATTGTTATTATTGTATACAACCGAACAACACGCAAGATCCTACAAACAAAACGCTGATTAGACCGGTAGGTCTCTATGAGCACGAAGCTTGGACCATGGCTTGGACTCTACGTGCAGAGGACCAACGCGCCCTTGAAGTTTTCGAACGGAAGGTGCTGCATACCATCTACGGCGGAGTGCAGTTGGAAAACGGGAATTGGAGATAGCGAATGAACTACAAACTTCATCAGCTGCTGAGAGAAACAACCATCGTCCACACCGCGAAAATCGATAGGCTACGGTAGCCGGGTCACGTCATCAAGATTTCGAATAACAACCCGACTAAAATGGTTCTCGAGATTCATCCGACCGGTACAAGACAACGTGCCTCTTGAGCCGACCTACTGAAGCACGGTGTGTCTGGTGGAGAACATTAATTTAAAAAAATCGGTATCGCTAAGACACCCACCAAGCGAAAGCTAAGGGTCCCCCCTTTCATTTGAGACTTAAAGAAGAAAGTTCTATCGGCGGGTCTAGAACAATTTTTTTTTTTTGAAAAAATATGATATTTTTTCATTTTTCTCGAAGAACACATTTATGACAAAACACTGTTTTTCCATTGCAAGCATGATTTTCAGACGATATATTTTTATATTATGTTTATTATTATCACATAAAAGCACAATAGTCCCATGTGAATGGGAAATCCAGCAGATGACAGTTTTGTGTTTATGGACAGTGTTGCGAAAGTACTAGAACAGCGAGTATAAAATCGAGTTATATACTGTTCCTTTGAATTCCAATCTAGATTCCAATAATGCGTTTGCATCCTATGACAGATGCGTATACGTCTTTAGGGTCTCGTATTTGACTGGCACCAGCAGGTCACCAATCGACCACCTTTACAGCGTATACCGTCATTTGGTTCTTCAGATTTGTGCTCTTGAAATTTCGGTGACTTCGTCATATATTCTGCTCAAACAGCTTCTCAACTTCAATGCGTGTCTGGTACTCAAGACACATGTATTCTTTCGTCTTCTTCTTCTTCTTCTTGGCGAAACGTCCCTACAGGGACAAAGCATGCTTCTTAGCTTGTTCTATGAGCACTGTAGGAGATGTAATAAAAATAAATGAAATTGTTAGATTTGTTTGAAATTTTCTTATTTTATCTCCTACAAGCACTTTCACAGTTTTTAACTAAAAACTTCTTTTTCCAATTACTATTTTGCATGTGTATAGCGTGTGCCTTGCACGAAAGCATGCAGTATGCTCATTTAAGTCGAGGAAATTTCCTTCACGAAAAGGTCCTGGACTGACCGGGAATCAAACCCCTCATCCTCAGCATGGTTGTGCTGGGTAGTCACACCTTTGCAGCTGTGGCTTTATGTGCACTTTTCGTTATCAAAAACAAATCATCGGTGAACAAAATCGGTTTACTTTTCTGGTCACTGCCGGTTTCCATCTGGATGGTAGTTCATGAATATTTGAGAGCGTCATCTGATCAGCCTGATCTCTGGGTTTTGCCCGCAAATATTCAGCAACCTCAGCAACTTTATGAGAAGTCTGAATTATGTTCAACAAGTTTCAATGTACTTCAGCTTTAATGCAAACAAGCTGCTTGTCTTTGATCATCTTCCTGTAGCATCTAGAACACAACTGCAACGAGCAATTTCTTTCTGCGTCATCGGTAGTAGCGCTAGATCTGCCACGTTTGCCCTTTATGAGAAGTTGTAGTTCTTGCAGAACTACATATTTCATAAACAAGGGCCGCAACTCCATGTAGAAGGTTTCAAATAATATGTAATCTCATAGAGAGTAAATCTAATGGGTATATTCGCCACCATTGAATGAGATAAATTTAATGAGCAAGTCCGAACTTTTTTGTGGGGTAGTACTAACTGCTATCTCTGATATCTTTCAGAAAAAAGTTTTCATAATATCAACAACCTGCAAGTAGAAACAAGAACAAGTTAAGACATTTTCAATCCGTTCTGATTAATATGTATGTACATATGTACTTTAATGTAAAACATGTGTATATGTCAATAAAGCTGTAGAATTGAATGAAAAGTTGCTAACTCGTCTATAATGCCATGATGCTAGCAGAAGATGTGGAGTGGACCTGGTGTGATGGTTAGAGCACTTGACTACCACGCCGAGGACCTGGGATCGAGTCCCACTCGTCCCGACAAACTCGCAAAATGTGAGTTCTTCCTTCGGAAGGGAAGTGAAGCGTGGGTCCCGAGATGAACTAGCCAAGGGCTAAAAACCTCGTTAATACAGATTAAAAAAAATAGCAAACGATCAAACTATTGATAACCGACAGATTAATACATTGTTCTTACTACATATACCGTTAGACATGTAGCATTAATTATTCTGTTTTAGTCAGTTGAGTAAGGCTACCTGTTTACAAAGATATACTGTTACTAATATTTTTTATGTCTAATTACCCGTTATTAGACAATTTTACTAAACAAATCTAAAACAGTAAATATTAACTGCTTTCGATGATAATTGTGGCGGAAAAACACTTCTTCAAACACAAAACGTACTCTTTGGTTTGGTTTTCCTCGTCACTTAGGGGGTTTTTGTCGTAGTTGTTTCTTTAAAAGTAAGGAGCTATACCTAACTGCAATAGTCTAAATTAACTAAAAATGTTTAAGTCTTAGGTACCATAAAGGAGCACAAATTGAACAAATACCGGCATGGCATGTGATAATTCTATCCGAGCCACGGCATACAAGGATATAAGACAGACCATCACATTGATAAAATTGGTGTGGAGTTCTAGATCGTTTTATTCATGCTTTTGAACGATTTAAATTGCATCATCAAAAAACTTTCAGTTTTCCGAAATGGATTACCTTCCAAATGTTGTGCCCCGTTATCCGAGCTACTTTGATGTATGTTCTATTTTTGTTGACATTACTCGGCCTACTTTGATCGTAAAACTGTTAAATCATAAGACACTGTCAATAAAAAATAAGAAAATTGCTACTTCCACATAAAAGGCGAAGTTTATTTGTATATATGCCCAGATACTGCTGAAATTCTATTCAACTGCCTTAAATTTTTTTTTTGCATTTTTTGTCTGAGTAATATTTTGTAAGGAAAATTTTTAATTTTTGATTTGACCCGTTTACTCTTTTTAAAAGGACACGTTACTAAAGGGCGGCCTCATACAAGCCCATTTGGCTACACTCAAGGTTGAAAAAAGAAAAAAACACAAGCCTCAAAGATAGTAATATTTGAAAAAAAAAAAATTGTTCTAGACCCGCCGATAGAACTTTCTCCTTTTAGTCTCAAATGAAAGAGGGGACCTTCAGCTTTCGTTTGGTGGGTGTTTTAGCGATACCGATTTTTTTAAATTAATTTTGTTCTACCAGACACACCGTGGAAGCATCGGTGACAGCAAGCACCATGACGAGTCAGTCAGTGCAGTGTGCTGCTGCCAAGTGATTCTGCTGTAGTTTGCTAAGATGGCTGGGAAACAAATTGTTCCAGTGAGTTACGCAATATTCACATTGGAAACCGTGACAGGACACGAACCTGCAATCTTCGGATGCGAAGTCCGCACACACACAACTGGCATGCCCCTAACATGGCCTCTAAGGAAATTATTTCAAAATTGAACCTTATTTACATTATTTGGGTGATGTTTTCTGATCAGGACGATAATTCTTCAGAATAGAATTTCTTCGATTCCTTGGGAAATTCATATGTCTGATTTTTTTGTTGCAGTTCCTCGAGAGGTTCCTAAATGATTTTCTCTATATTTTCGTTTTGACTTTTTTCAGACATTCCTCACGGGATAGTTTTAGGCGTTTCTTCAGGAATTCCTCCAGAAAATTCCCAAGAGATTCTTCTGGAAGTTCCTTCAGGGGTTATATCGTAAACTTCTCTTGGGATTTATAGAAGCCTTTCTTCAGGGATTCTTTCAGAAATTTTCCGGTGAACGTTCAGAGATTCATTCAGGAGCTTTTTTAGAAATCACTTCAGAATAAATTTCTTGGCGTTTCTCCAGGAATATACCACGAAATTCTTCTTATAATTCATGTACATCATTCTCCAGTTTAAATGGCAATGCTTCAGAGATTCCTTGAAAAGAGTTAGTGATTTTCCATTCATTTGATGTTACATTTGCGAGCAAGTGTTTCCCCTCTTCTTCAAGAAGAATGTTTAAGGCGTGTTCTGCAACACCAAAAATAAAGAAAATGCGTTTAGATTTTGTAGAATATTGGAAAGCATTTCTGAAAAAGGGCGTGATAAAATCGGAACAATACTGTATTTCTTCCAATTAGTCGATCGTTTCCACAATTAACAACCTTTAAAAGAATATTTTATCAAATTTCTTTTGCCTGCGTGCAAGAAACAACGTAAAATGAAATGGAAGATAACCCACAGTGGGCCGTTTCGCAAATGTTCGGCTTTTATCGGGCCCGTTTCTCATGACATAACTTATATCAGCTTGGCCAAAGCCGATGCCGATCTATCTGTCCAAATCCACAATAGGATCCAGAAGTTCGCGACGTGTTCTTAAAATCAAAGTATACTTGTTGTAATGTGTAAAATTTAGGTGTGAATTATTAAAATCTCTGGTGTCATTGTAGGTTAAAACGTTAACTAAGCGGTAAACAGTTAAAACTAAAAAAACTAGTATCACAGTTTTGCATATAGTACGGTTAGTGTATGACAAAGAATAGGGTTTTGTATTGTGTGTTACTCGACCTATTGTTTCGTTGAAATAGCCATAGAAATTTATTTGTGTGGACAAAGACAAAGGAAAGTTCACAAACAGGGCACATTGAAACAAAAAAGTAATCCTAAACTTATTTTAAGGAATCAAGTTTAGTTCTGTGGTACTGGCGGGGTGGGTAAAACTTTATTATGTGTGAAATGCTAATTCACTGGGACAGGTCCGTCCAGCGGACCTTTTTTGTCTTCCGTGTTAGTGGCTGGTACCGACTATCACCCGGGAAGCCCATCTTCCACAGATTCTGAAGAGCGACGGTTCCGGACTGAAGAATCGGAGGCCGCCAATCCCGATTATACTGAACGGACAGAGATATACACCAGTCCAAGGTACCATAGAAGTTCAGGCCGGTGCATGTTCCAACAGAACCCTTGAACAAGCTTGAGGCCTTCAGCGCCACCACCTTCGACCACCCACCACAGCTAGTGTCAGCAGTAGTCAACATCTCGCCATTTCTCGCCCGCCATCCGCCATCGCCGCCACCACCACACCGCCCTGCATGCCATGTCAACCATTCCCATAATGTAACCGCAAATACCCTAAATAGAATTAAGTGACGTCACTCAGGTTAGTTAGTTAGGGACGAATTTCGCACCAACTCGTCTTCGGGGTTGGCAGCACTCCCTCAGAATGTTATGAAATTTTGTAGGTTTCAAGACTTTACCAAGCAACTTTGCGTATTTTGTTTTTTCAAAATTAACCTAGACTAACATTTAAAAAGAGTCAAAGTTCTTTAACCGTTTTTTTTTTCACAAAAAATAACTCGAATATGATAAGATGTACAAAAAAGTGATGTATGGGTGACATTTAGAGAATTGTCCAAGCTTTCATGAAAAAATATTTTAAAAATTCTAAATACATTTTTACACGCTAAAAAATATATTTTTAAAATTAAAAGTCAATTTACAGAAAATGCCCACTTTTTTATGTTTTGAAATTTTTTTCCAAGAAAGTCAATATTGTTGCCTAACTTTCCTCCATACATCACAAGATGGGCACTTTTAAGGAAAAAAAGTTTTTCTAACAAAAACTTTTTCATGTTAGTTTTTTTAGCGTGTTGCGCATTAGCCGTTTTTTTCACAAAAAATATAACTCGAATATGATAAGTTGTACTAAAAAGTGATGTATGGGGGACTTTTAGGGAATTGTCCAAGCTTTCAAGAAAACATATTTAAAAAATATAAAAAAATGTTTTACACGCTAAAAAATATGTTTTCAAAATTAAAAGTCAATTTACAGGGCTTCACTTTTTTTATGTTTTGAATTTTTTTTCCCAAGAAAGACAATATAGTTGCCTAACTTTCCTCCATACATCACAAGATGGGCACTTTTTAAAAAAAAAAAATATTTCTAAAAAAACTTTTTCATTTTATTTTTTTTTTTGCGTGTTGTGCATTAACTCGTACAGGATGTATCCAGAATCCTCATGACAATCCATTAAAACTTAATGGGCTCAACAACTTTTTTAATATCTTAACGTGCTTGACATTGAAAACGTGCTTGATATTGGAAAGGGCTCAAGACAAATTTGCTTTTAGGGTTTTATATCAATGAAAACGCTTGTGTATTGATGAAATATGTACATATGTATATGTGTATTCAATTATTTTCTTTTCTACAATATACACATCCTTCTTTTATACATTCTATTGTAACGTTTTTTGAATATTAGATCTTTAGTCTATCTGAAACAAAGTAAACTTTTTTGGATTATCTTTTGAATTCGAAAACTTCTTCGCTTCAATTTTATTTTCAGAAATTGGCACAAATGAATGAAATTTTTGTGTACCAGGTATTGTTTTTACGTGACTGTATGTGTATAGTTCTTCAAGTTCATCCGTCATTTTTGCATATTGTTCATTTGAAATAAAGCAGAAATTCAATTTTGTTATATGTATATCTGACTGTTTAACTGCCCAGTCATACAGTTCTCGAGGAGTTGTGATTGTGTTTCCATAATCTCGAGCAAGACTTGCTCGTTTTGCCATTCGCTTGAGAGTACCTCCAACAGTGTCACATGGACCTTTGCCATGTGAAGTTGCGAAGAAGTGCCATTCTGCTTCCAATCCATAATTGGACCGAAAACTGCACAAACTGGCAAATTTTTTTTTGTTCTTATAATGAGCTGCTGCTCCATCTGACATGAAAGTAATTTTTGAGAAATCAATTGATTGTTTAATGAAATCCAGCAGTTTTGATATAAATAACTGAACTGCTGTTGTATCGTGTGTAAGTACTTCAGATATTATTATAAAGCTCAAGTTTTCCAACTTATTTTCTTTTCTGTAGTACACTTCAAAGGGGTGAATGGTAGCTTGAGAATTATTCCAATGGTAACCTTGAGCTGAATTTTGAATGATAAATGAATAATTTTCTGAAAAGTCACAAATTGTTAATACTTCACCCTGTTTAAGAGATTCTTTTTTATCCCTCAAAAAATGAGGATTGTTCTTTATAAATGAAATCATGAGTTATAAGCTTATCAACTTTTTCTACAAAATACGGAACAAACTCGTCTATAGTCTTAGTAATAGTTTCCAAATTGCATCGATCAGTGGTTAGCCATTGTTGAAATAAAACCGATTCTTTATCATTCGCTTCTAATAATGATATTAGTTCACTGGTTCTAGGCACACAATAATACAATTTCAGCAAACAGAATGCTGTTTTAAGCATTCAGATATCAAAACAAGCTGAGAAACAGGTTCTATTCCAGTTGGGATGTAACGCCAAGAAAAAGAAGGCACCCAATCAAACAAAGTTGTAATGCCCATTGAGTGTTATTAAATGGGTATAAGGATTCTTGATACATCCTGTACGAGTTAATGCGCAACACGTTAAAAAAATAACATGAAAAAGTTTTTGTTAGAAAAACTTTTTTTCCTTAAAAGTGCCCATCTTGTGATGTATGGAGGAAAGTTAGGCAACAATATTGACTTTCTTGGAAAAAAATTTCAAAACATAAAAAAGTGGGCATTTTCTGTAAATTGACTTTTAATTTTAAAAATATATTTTTTAGCGTGTAAAAATGTATTTAGAATTTTTAAAATATTTTTTCATGAAAGCTTGGACAATTCTCTAAAAGTCCCCCATACAACACTTTTCTATAGGTCTTGTCATTTTTGAGTTACATCGATTTTAAAAAATTCTTCGAAAAAAAGTTAGGCCCTCTTCAAATGTTACTCTTGAAAATTTTCGAAAATTTAAGTATGCAAAGTTGCTTATAAAAACCTAGTGTTTATGCCCACCAAGTTTCATTCGATTCTGAGAGGGTGTTGCCAACCACTGGTCGAGTTGGCGCGAAATTCGTCTAGGGCAATAAAAGTGTTAAAAATGAAATGGTCAGTGATTCAGTTTTTCAAGCAGTGATCCCTGATTGGAGTAATTTACACCTAACTTTGACTTGCTTTCGTTTTACCGTGCTCGCAAAGGAGTTCCAGGCCTTGGTCCTGTTGATGGTAGTTTTTGAAGGGTAGGCAACGGTGGCTTTTGAGCACCCATAAAGTGAGAAGTCTGTGGTTCATTTTCCATTCGACGTTGGTTCTTGTTGAGCTCTCCTTCATTCCCGCTGAAGCTAGCATTGTTTCAATTGCGTGAGTGTAACTGACAGCATAAGCATAAGCGACCCAGTCTCAACATACTTACCGTACATGGTAGTAATCCTATCCTGAGCAGCCTATAGGCTACACCATCCTCCAGGAATCCCTTCAGGAATTCTATTGGGATTTTTTCCAAGAATTCCTCCAGTACCTCAGTATGTAGTATTTTCACGGATTCTCGAAGTTTTGTTTAGAAACTTCTTCAACATTTAATTCAGAAATTTTTCAAGGTTTTTTTTTATTCTTCAATCACTTAACCTAATTTATAGCTCTATTGTCCACTAGGTCACTACGTGAGCGATTCCAATTGGAAGCTGTACATACACTTTGTACAGCGCCTAAATGTATTCTATTCTAATAGTACTACATCGAACTGGTTGCCGTTGCGCTGCTTTCACTTTCTACCCTATCATGGCAGAGGATGTTGATGTGTGGCTGTTGGTTGTTCCTGTTTCCAGTCCGATTGGGATTCCATTATGGGTTGCCGTTCGCCTATGCTGCCTTCAGAGAGAAAGAGCAACTGACGAAAGTGCCGGGGCTGAAATCGAACCCATGACCATCTGCTTATGAAGCAAACGTGTAGCCACTACGTCACGGGCCCGGCATTTATCAAGGTTGTCCTTTAGAAATTTCATCCTGCATTGTCTCAGAAGCTTCTCCAGGATATTTCCATAATTATCTGTCATGAAATTCTCCTAGATATTTCTCTGAAGCAATCTCAAGGAGTTCCTCTAAGTTTTTCCTATCGGATTCCTTCAGGAATCTCGTCAGGAAATTTTCAAACATTCCCTTAGAAATTCCTTCAGGATACCTTATAAAATATCTGAAAGAATTCCAGCGAGAATCTCTTAAACAATCCCAGGGTAAATTTCTGCTGGAACCGCAGAAGGCATTGTAAAAGGAAATCTTCTTGACATTTTTTCGATAACCCCTGTAGAAATTTTCCAAGGGATTCTCGAAGGAACCCTCAGAAAAATTTCCAAAGGAATTGCTGAAGATTCTCTGACAATTCTGATAGTACAAAACATCCATGAAAAAAATTATCGAAGAATCGTTGGAGGAGTTTTGGAAAAAAAAGTCTATCTAATTCCTGTGGGAATCCCTGGAGATATTTTCAAAAGAATTCCTGGAGGATTATGTGAAAGATTCCCAAGGAATTCCTGAAAAAAACTACAAAGAGTTGCTAAAGAAATTTCTTGTTACTCTTCCTCAGAAACCCTTGATGGAATTTCTTCAAGAAATTTTAAATAAATATTTAGAAAAAATCATGGAGAAATCTCGTACCAAAATTATTGGAGAATTTTGTGTAAGAATTTCCGGAGAAATTCGTGAAGGTATTTTTAAAAGAATCCCAGAAAGAATGTCTGGAGAAACTGTGAAGATTCCTAGACAAATGAATGAGAAATTTTAAAAGGAAACTTTGTTAAAATTCCTAGGGATTGTATGTGAACAAATTACACTCATTGCACAATTATTAGTCACTTTTCACTTTAATAGATAAATACTAATTAATTGCAAGCTTTTCTTAGCCATTATCATTTTTCGTTCATAAGTTGATTTGTTTTGTGTCACTATACGTATCGCACACAGGCTTATACGTCAAAACATACGTATTTTCAATATTTTTTTGTTCGGCGCAAAACCATCTGTCAAAGTAACGCTTCGATTGTGAACATAGTAAAGTGCTTGCGCTACTTTCGTAAGCTCTGTAAAAGCGAGTTTTAATGATTTTCAAGAGCAAAATGGTATCGCCACCAGAATAAAGGTATAATTTACGTTCTTAATGTAGAAATTCATGTGATTGCAGCTAATTAAAGCTTATTTCAAGCAAAATTCAAGTGACTCATTATTGCGCCAAGGATCACCGAAAATCACACAATTATGGGTCACTTTTTGTGCACAATAAAATTGAGAGTTCTGCGTACATGCGCATTGCATACTTTTAGGCGTTTATCGGTGGTTGTATCGGAGATTTTGTCCCAATTTTGAAAAATTGATTCCAAATCGTGAAAACACCCTTCGTTAGGTTTGAGACCAGGTTTAGATTCTACTATAGTTGATCTGTCAAGAATAAGTGATCATTCATTGAAAAAATTGACAAAACATTATTGTTGAGCCGATTCCGTTTGAGTGACCCATAATAGGCAACAAATTGACCCATAATTGTTACACAGCCAATTTTGTCCCATTATTGTGGTTTTCATTAATCATCAACATTTCAGTAATTTTCACCGCCTAATGTGGATTTTACAAGCATATTTTTATATGAAACAATAAAAAGGAGTTTCTATGAAGAGAATATACAATAAAAATAATGAAAGTGTTATTTTTGTATGAAAAACGATTCATATTATGAAATGATTGTTCCTTGAGTGACCCATAAATGTGCAATGAGTGTACTAAATTTCTTGAAGAATCCGAGTGAAACTTCCTCAAGGTACACTCGGAAGAAATTAAGAAAGAATTTCTGGTGAAATACATGGAGGAATATCCTTAGGAGCTCATGAAGAATTCTTTTTATGACATTCTGCATACATTTCTGGAAGAATATCTGCTGGAATCACTAAACAAACTCATAAAAGAACTTCAGGAGACATTTCATAAAGAAATTTATTGAAGAAGCACTGACAGATTTTTCGAAGCAATATAAGGATAAACTCCTTAAAGAACCTCCGGATTACTTCGTAAATGGAATTCCTGGCGTTATTTCTCACGTTCCCCTCTGTAAAATACGTTAACAGAGGGGGTTCACACCATTACAAAAAGTTTGACATGGAATGGAGTGGAGAAGGATGAAAATGGACATATTTTGCCTGACCTTATTTATAGAATTTCTAAGGAATTAGCGGAGCCGTCTAAGGAGGTTCTCTATAGATATTATTTGGGAAATTCATAAAGAAACTTAAGGCATCCAAACAATATTTCGGAAGGATTATTCGAAAAATTGTTTGAATAAATCCCCGGAAAAATTTCTGATGTAATCCACGAAGGAATTTCTTAAGCATGGAAGGTTTTCTAGAAGAATTCTTGGTGAAATAAAGGTTCTCTTTATTTCTGGAGGAATTTCGGAAGGAAATTTCATGGAATATATTCCTTCCAGAATGCTATTCGTAAGTTACCATAAAAATCTTCCAATGAGATAGAATATGTTTTGCAAGTTTTGCTTAGTACTTAAACAAATAAACGAGGATCTTCGAAGTATTGCAGTAAGAAATCATAAAGATTAAGCAGAAGATTTACAAAACGAAATACAAAAATACGCCTAATATGCACCAGATAAAAAGTACAAACTCTTTAAAAATTATCAATTCTATTGCTATCAGGTTAAAACAGGTGGTTCGTGAAGTGCTGGCGAGAAAAAAGTCTTTGGCGCTGTCCATAAACTACGTAGACTCATTTTTTGCCATCTCAGACCCTCCCCTCCCCCATCGTAGACTTTTGTCCATACAAAATGTTCGAAATTTATATGGAGCGTAGACTTTGGCCGTACTTTGTGACTTTGTGGTTTTCTCATCGACGTGAGAAGTTTTGTCGACGGCGTAGAAAAATATGAACAGCGGCACGCCGAGTCAACTTGACTGCGGCGGGGGCGTGAGAAAATTGTAATTCTAACTCAAAGGCAGAATAACTTGAAAATGACTCGTGTCCAACCAAAAACCTGCGCTGTCGACACTCCTTCGTAACTTGTTTGCTGCTTGGGAAACCTTCTACCTTTTGGTAGACCTTACACTTCTGAGATGTCCTTATTGGTTTCATTGGTTCTCTTCTGGAATTCTTTCAGATATTCCTCCTAAAATGTATTTAGGGATTCCTTCTGGATCCTTTCAGAACTTCCTTCATATTATTTTTTTTCTGGTGTCTTCATTGATTCTTATGAAGTTTTCTTCAGGAATTAATCCCTTTTTTTGCGATTCCTCCCCAGGTTATTATTTTTACTTTATATCAGGTTTATCTTCAGAGATTGCTCCCGGGATTTCTACATCATTTTTTCTTGGGATTCCTCGTGGGATTCCTTTAATGATTCCTTCAGGGATATCTACGGGATTCCATGAAGGATTTTTCCAGGATGCTAAAATTGAGTCCTCCCGGCATTCTTTCACGTTTCCTTAAAGATTTCCTCCCGACATTTTTCCATGAAATCTTTCAAGGATTCTTACCGGTATTCCTTCCAGCATTCTTTCAGGTTTTCCCCCGATATTTATTTGGGGATACATTCAGGGATGTTTCTGGGATTTCTCCAAAAAGTTTTGCAGAGAATCCTTCTTTTCTTTTAAAAATTTCTCTAAGAATCCGGATTTCTTCGTGGATACCACTCGGGATTCCAGGGATTAGTTCAGAATTCTTCCATTGATTTCTCCCGAGGTTCCTTCCGAGAATTCTCCCTGGATTTTTTTGTTACTGTATTTCGCCAAATAATATTCCTAGGAATCCTTCCGTGGTGGTGGTATTATGCGATATTATATACGTTAGTAAAGTTTTATACACATCGGTGCGGATCGAGTCAAATTTAGGTTGTTCATGGACGATTTGGTCTGGAACTGCCTAATATGGAAAGTAATATACTTCTGTTCATATAGCCTGGATTCTATTAAAGCACTTGTTTGACCAACGTGGGGTCAAAATGAGCTATTGCTTGTCAAACTAGTTTTTTCAACTCGTGGTGCTACATTCAGCAAACGCTATTCACATTGTATGTATACCTGGCATTCTTCCATCGCTGGAAATTAAATGGCTGAACCTTCGCATAACGTCATTGGTCCTGAGCCATCTTTTCCAGTGTCAACATGTTGGGGAAAGCTTTGGAATCATTTGTGGACTACAATCCTGTACACACAATACTGACATAGTTTGGAGTCATGTTCAAAAAAAAATGTATTGTAATCAGCTACTTCAATTGATGGAAAAGTATCTAACGAATCTGTCTAAGTAAAATTGCAGCATTCAGGTCAAAGCCTTGACAATGCACCACTGACTATTCATTAGTGTTGGTCATCGGAACCGTTTTATCGGATCAAAGCTTTTTTGGTTCCGTTTTGGGTTCTGAGTATCTGTGCAAAATTTGAGCACGATCGGTTGCGTCTACACTTTGCGCATTGCAATTGAAATTTGTATGGGATTTTGTATGGGAAAACATACTTTTTTGCATTTTAGCCATAAGTTGAAAAAGTTTGTCTGAAAATTTTTAGCCGATATTGTAAAATAGTTGCCTAGGATGTTCTGAAAAACTTCGTTGAAGACCGCAAAGCGATCCGATGCTTGTGAAAATAGTTATAACCAACGAACCGCATGCATGTGTATGTTTTAACATGGAAAGGAATAAAAATAGCAACAAAATCATGCTGTTTCGCCAGGCAATGCTGACGCTATAACTTTTTTCATAAGCATCAGATCACTTCGCAGTCTTTGACAAAGTTTTTTCAGGACACCCTAGGCTATGTTTTCACTTTATCACTTTAACACGGTTTTAGAAAAATTCGAACTTGTTATGAGAGAAATGCAAAAAAGTGTGTTTTCCCATGTAAAACCCCATACAAACTTCAAACGCGATGCGCAAAACGTAGACATAACCGATCGTGCCCAAATTCTGCACACTAATTTGGGTCCTGAAATGGGATAAAAAAAGCTTTGCTCTGTTGGGATATCATTGAATTTTTCATTTTTCAATATAAACGATGACCCACTACTCTACTATTCACTTGGAGAATATTCAGCAGGGGGTTCGTAAGTTTTATGTCATTCTTGAAAGCAGTTCAGAAACTAGATCAACAAATGGTTAGTGTTGTTTGGTGTCTATACGAAGGATTCCAATTGCTATCTACCGTAACACACCATGAGATTAGTTCAAATTCAAATGGCTGAACATTTTTTCTAGCTAGTTGCCTCTGTCTGTTTTTTTTCTCAACCATCATCGGACCTTTGCAAAACATTAACAAGAGCTCACCAGCATAATTCGCAGCTTCCTAATTGTTCCGCGCATCGGAACAACTGAATTGTACACCACGCTGCTGTAGGGGTGGAAAAAGCACCATTAAACGAACTCTTCGGAAGGCTGTAGCAACTCATATTTTTCCCCAGAGCCTTTGGGCCGTATTTATTTCCAACCGGTTGAGTGCAGCACTGCCGTCGCTGTCGTCGACGGACCAAGTCGTTTAACATGGCCTGGCCAGGCAGGAGTGGGCACTATTTCGTGACGCTCGCGATGCTTTCGGTCATCTCCCGGGATAACAGCGAGCTTCAACTGGAGTAGTGGTGCGGTGCCGAACTACACTTAAGGGGAGCAATTAAAAAATGTGCGAACGAATGGATGAACGCGGCTTTTGCATGGTTTTAGAGACCAGTTTTAGTCTATGGCAAAACGTTTACTCCCAACCACACTTGCTCGATGGGTGCAGGTTTGGCTCGCGGGCACTATGATGGGCCAACGTTGTTCTAGAGTGCGAGAAAGAGCCTCCAGCAGATGAATATACGACCGGCCGTAGAGCAAATTGTTATTAATAACCCGTCGTCATCATCATCAGAGTGGACCATTTGGTTTGCGTTCAAGTTGTGCACGAGTTGTTACTGAACCAGATGGAGTGCAATTCTGAAGCGGGCACTTTCGTGGTACCTCATCTACAAGCTCATGGAGTCGAAACATAATTGGTCGTAATTTTGCCCGGCGACGAAAATACATTGCCATACTTCGACATTGAACATTTAAATAATTTGCAAGCACCTTAATCTATTAGGTCCACCATAGATTTTAGATTAGAACAGATTTCAATTTTTGACGATTTTCTTAGACAACTGCTTTAGAATTTTTCAAGCCAGTCATTCAGATATTTCTTGAGCAAATACTGTAACATTTTTTTTTGCATTTTTAAAGATATTGTTTTAACGATTGCTTTGAGAATTCCTCGGCAGTCTTTTCAGCAATAATATTTATATTCTCCGGCAACATCTTTGGGAATTTTGTCAAGGATTTCCTCTTGATGCCCATTTGTGTTCGCTCTCCGTTTTACTCAATGCGGCACGGTACTGCGCAATTCAGATCCCATAATGATCTACTAGCCTCCGCCCAGTAGCTGCTATTCCTACCTCCGCGTGGTTACGTCTGGAAACTACGAGCAACCTTAGGGAAGATCGTGGAGCGGACCTGGTGTGGTGGTAAGAACACAAGACTACCACGCCGAAGACCTGGGATTGAATCCCACTCCCGACATACTCATACAATGTGGATTCTTCCTTCGGAAGGGAAGTAAAGCGTGGGTCCCGAGATGAACTAGCCTAGGGTTAAAAATACAAAAAAAAGAAAAAGGAAGGTCGGGTAACCAACTTTGGTCGTAGCTGACAGAGAAAGGACGGGATTTGCTTCTGCAAACCTGAGCGTCCGTTCTCCAGGAGGAGCGGCTCACAACAGCGTCTGATCCACATGTTAGGGGCGGCTGATCAACGTCCGAGTGCCAGGGAAGCACTCTAAGCTCAACTGTGCACTGTGGTCCTCCGAAAAGTAGGGGGTTGGTGTCAGACCCTACGAGCCAGTCGTAAAAAAAACATTGTAACGGAGAATAGCATTTGAATGATACGAACCGAGACCAACGGCAACGACTCCAGCAAAGAACAAGCAGTTGCGATTGGAAACTCGGTACGTGGAACTGCCGATGTCTCAACTTCATTGGGAGCACCCGCATACTCGCCGATCTTCTGAAGGACTGCGGGATCGGCATCGTAGCGCTGTAGGAGGTGTGTTGGACAGGTTCCATGGTGCGAACGTTTAGAGGTAATCATACCATCTACCAGAGCTGCGGCAACACACGCAACCTGGGAACAGCTTTCATCGTGATGGAGAAGCATCCCAAGTAACAAAATTAAATTTATAATGCTTTTGAAGTATTCTTCAACACCTGTTCTTTAAAACCATGCATAAACCAAATTGCTCTGCAAAACGACAACAACTCAACCATAAACCTGCCATAAGACCAAAGAGGCCCATCCTAAGATGCTCTTGGAGAGTTGTTTTTAAATTTCTCTTAAAACTTGTTGTACTTCCCAAGTTGTCCTCAAGGCGAATTGCTCTCTCCTTGTAGAATTCTTCAAGTGCACGATAAAACGATAATACGCGGTTGTTGCTGATGCAGCTTTTATGTCGATAGAAATGTTTGGTGAATTAAATTGTAAATAAAAACACAATGAAAATGAAACATTATTGTAATCGGGATTAATTTATTACACAAATTGGAAATATTTCCGTGGTGTAACAGGGATGCCAAATGCCAAGCAAAATTCATCGTATATATGTTGCAAGATACTTCCAAAAATTGCAACGCGCTTCCATTATAACGCACTAATAAAATATTTAAAAATATTATTCCTGGTCATGCGAACATTGCTAATGAGTTTTCTCAACATGGCTTCCATTGAAATCTAGGCCGGTGGTCGGTCCATCATCAATGGTTTTAATCAACATCACCATAAGTTCGTCTTAAATGTCTTTCAACTCATGCTAGAGCTAAAAGCATAACTCAAGAATACTAGAATTTATAACGTTCTCAATGCAGCCTGGTTGGCCTCCATCAAGAACGTCTTAAATTTATTTCATCTTATGCAAGGGTAAGAAGTGTTACTCAAGAGTACTCAGGTTTATAACGTTCTTGATGTAGGTTTATGCAAACTCCGCCGAGAACGTCATAAATCATGTACGCCAAATTGTAAACAAACAATAAATTATCGCACCGCGGTGGATTTTGTGAATCTCGTCCGATGAATTTAATTATCAGCCCGGTACCGTTGCCAACCAGGTAGACCTTTTTCGATAACCGGCCTTGATGCGGTGCAGTGCCTCATTCTTCCGGTCAGCACTTCCAACAGGTAAGTTGTTGTTGATTTTGAAGATCGATAATTGGAACCCCGATTGCACGGGAATCGACGTCCTGGATGACCATACCTCATTTCGGATGCTGCAACCGGAGGAACTTGGCGCTGCACCGCGTCGCGGTTGGGTTTTCGGGTAGGTGTTCTTGATTGGCAGCAATAATGGAATGATGAAAATCAATATCTGATGCTTGAGTTTTTTCTTGTATTTTTCATGTACCAAACTGTTCTTATGCGAGAACAGTTGCTCTTGATCAAGAACGGATGATTGAAGATAACTACAAGAACCTTATAGAACTGAAAATAAGTTCAACAGTTCTTGTTGTGTTTATGGTTTTATGAACTGAACCTCAAGTATTCTTAGAGGTGTTTTTAAAACCACATATTGACGAAGAATAGTTGTTCTCAGCTGAAACTCCGATAAGATCAACTAGAATATGCAATGTTCCGATAAAACTATCATAAAAACAAATAAAACCAAATAGAATTGAAATTGTTACTTGGGTATGGTGATATGCAGAGGCGCGTGATCGGTTGGTGGCCGATCGATGAAAGAATGTGCGACTGAGGATCAAGGGCCGATTCTTCAACTTTACCATAATAAACGTGCACAGCCCACTCTCCGGAAGCACTGATGATGAAAAGGACGCATTTTACGCACAAGTCGAACGCGAGTACGACCGCTGCCCAAACCACGACGTCAAGATCAGCATAGGAAATTTAAACGCTCAGGTAGGCCAGGAGGAGGAATTCAGACCGACGATTGGAATGTTCAGCGCCCACCAGCTGATGATCGAAAACGGCCTACGTCTCGTTGATTTCGCCGCCTCCAAAAATATGGTCACACGTAGCAACTTTTTCCAACACAGCCTCCCTTATCGTTACACCTGGAAACCACCACAGCAGACGGAATCTCAAATCGACCACGTTCTGATTGACGGACGGCACTCAACAATGTATGGTACCGGCGACCACCACTGTACAACCTAGAGCGACTGAAACAACCAGATGTCACCTCAGCATACGCGTAGAATCTCGAGGCCGCATTGCCAGACGAGGGCGAGCTCGATGAGTTCCCTCTAGAGGACTGCTGGAGTACAATGAAAGCAGTCATCAACGATGCAGCCGAGAGCACCATCGGGTACGTGGAACGGAATCGACGGAACGAATGTTTCGACGAACAGTGCAGAACGGTTGTGGAGGAGAAGATACGCCCGCGCTAATGCTGCAGCAATGGATCCGACAGAATGAGGAACGTTACAAACAGAAGCGGAAAGAAAAAGCACCGCCTGGAAGGAGCGGAGTGCTAAGAAATGGAACTGATGTGCCGTTCCCAAGAAACACGGAAGTTCTACCAGAAGCTCAACGCATCCCGCAACGACTTCGTGCCGCGCGCTGAAATGTGCAGGGATAAGAACGGACGCCTCTTAACGGACGGACGTGCAGTGATCGAAAAGTGGAAGCAGCACTTTAATCAGAACTTGAATGGCGTGGACAACTTAGGCACGGAAGACCACGGCAACGGAGGAAACGACGAAGTCAGTGCAGCGGAGGAAGGAAATGAACCAACTCCATGCTGAGGGAAGTTAAGGATACCATTCATCAGCTCAAAACCAACAAAGCAGCTGGTAATGATGGTATCGCAGCCTAAAACGAATGAGTGCGTGGGAAGTTACCAAGCTGGCTTCATCGACGGCCAGTCGACAACGAACCAGATCTTCACCGCACGGCAAATCCTCCAGAAATGCCGTGAATACTAGGTCTCAACGCATCACCTGTTCATCGACTTCAAAGCGGCATACTACAATGTAGACCGCTCAGAGCTATGAAGAATCAAGGACGGAAATGACTTTCCTGGGAAGCTGACTAGACTGATTAAAGCAACGATGGACTGTGTGGAAAACTGCGTAAGGGTTTCGGCTGAACTATCCAGTTCATTCGAATCTCGTCGGGGACTGCGCCAAGGTGATCGACTCTCATGCCTACTCTTAAACATCGTTCTGGAAGGTGTGATGCGATGAGCCGGGCTCAACAGCCGGGGAACGATTTTCACAAAATCCGGTCAGTATGTGTGTTTTGCGGATGACATGGACATTATCGCCAGAACATTTGGATCGGTGGCAGTGCTGTACACTCACCTGAAACGCGAAGCAGCAAAAGTCGGACTGGTGGTGAATGCCTCAAAAAACAAGTACATACTGGTAGGCGGAATCGAACACTACCGGATCCGTCTTGGTAATAATGTTACGATAGAGAGGGATCCCTTCGATGTGGTGGAGGAATTCGTCTACCTTGGATCCTTACCGACGGCTGACAACACGTGAGTCGTGAAATTCGAAGACGCATTATCAGCGGAAGTCGGCCCTGCTACGGGCTCCAAAAGATACTGCGGTCGAAAAAGATTCACCCACGCACCAAATGCACCATGTACAAAACGCTAATAAGACCGGTGGTCCTCTACGAACGCGAGACATGGACCATGCTCGAGGAGAACCTGCAAGCACTCTAAGTTTTCGAGCGACGCGTGCTAAAGACGATCTTCGGCGGTGTGCAGGAGAACGGTGTGTGGCGGAGAAGGATGAACCACGAGCTCGCTGCACTTTACGGCGAACCCGGCATCCAGAAGGTGGCCAAAGCCGGAAGGATACGATGGGCAGGGCATGTTGCAAGAATGCCGGACAACCCTGCAAAGTTGATGTTCGCGATAGATCCGGATGGCACAGGAAGGCGTGATTTTGAAGGGCATCGGGCGAGACCGAGGATGGAGAACGGCAGCCACGAACCGTGTATTATGGAGAAATATTGTTGATAATGTACAATACATATTAGTTTCTAACGCCAGCAATATGTATTTTAAATTACCATTCATCCATTAATCACGACTGTACCATATAGTTTCCTTCGAGTCTTCCAGTTTTCAATTTAGGACGTTTGTTAATTGAGAAATCAAAAAGTTCCAAGAAACTTCTCTTTGAGCCAAATATTCCGTGGTACCAAATAATTTTGATCTTTCTCAGACATTTTACCGCATTCTTCAGAGCTAGGTTTTAAGATATTCCCCACGGACCCAACCCAGAATGCACAAAATCTACCGAAAAACTCAACCAAACTCCACCGCATCGCTTCCGAAAAGATGCCCCGCAAAGCTCTAGGGAACACAAAATTTAAGATTTATGACATCCCGGTTACCTCCCCGACCGACCGGCCAACCATATCGTTTTCGTAGGCAACAGTAAGCAAACAGCAACGATAGAGTCATCCGCTGGCTGGGTGGGCGAGCAGCTTCCGACCTAATGCGTATCCTTATTTTCGCCCGATTGGATACTGCGGTGCTCTTAATTACTTGCAAAGCACGGAGAATCACCCTAATTTACTGCCTTCTTACTGGCAAGGCGGCTGGCTGCTTTTATTGCCAAGCTGACTGATTAGGGTACGGACGGAGGAGAATGGAAAATACGCATAAAATGAGGCCCGCGTTGCTTGACAGATTCTACGGTAGGATTTGGAGTCCGCAGTAGCAACGGCAGGTCAACCATCCAGCAAAACATGTCCTCTTCCGCCCTCTCTAGGTCTATCGTCTTAAGAATCAGAATCGAACGACAGTCATGTATAGGCAAAGTATACGACTCCATTAAAATGTAATCCTGGCGTGCGCGTTCGGTATTAAAAACCGCTACTCCCCCACCGCGGTTGGCTGCTTCGTCGGATCAAAACGCAACTAAATTGGTGGACCACTTCGCGTCTGATGATAAGAGCCTGAGTCGTGTATTGTGCGGGTGTAGGCTCATTTTGTAAGATTTTCTTATTGCTGGGGGGTTTACAACTAAGCGCACGCAATTAAACCACACGTGCTTTACGAGCTGATTAATTAAGGGTTAGATATTTTGACATCGAAAAATAATTGCTTCTGCTGATCGAAACAAAGTTACCCGACCACGTACCTATCAAATCTTGCCTAAAGAAGTAATTAGATTTTTTGAAATTTAACTTTAATTTCCATTTTTATGTTCAGTGTATACATGTTCAGCGCATAATTGAAATTAAAATTAAAATACGATATTCATACAGAGTCAATGCATTGACAATAAAAATTCGAACCCTCCAAGGGCAATCCAAAGTTCCTACCAATCGTTTAGAAAATGGGAAATTATTTGTTTAGCATTTGGTACCTCGAAACTCTCATCTGCAGTTATTTTGAATAACACCGACAGAGACGTGCCTTTGAGAGAATTGAAAAATTGTCCAGACTTTATTCCTGCCCAATATTTAGTCCTCAATTTGGTCTCGTGCATTGCCGTTTCTGACACTTATTTCTCAATCCAGCCAACAGACCATGTGCTCCCGACTGGGGCAACTCCTCCGATGAAGTTGCCTCCGAGCAGTTTGTGTCGGAAATTGTTTGCTTCAAATTTGTGGTTCGCTTTTCCCATCTGACACATTCTCACGTCGATTTCTGTCGAGCTGAGGCTGGGCTCTGCTGGTTGGCCGGCCGTGGCTCAGTGTCACCAAGAGGCGAGAAAACGAAATTTAATAAATTGAATTAGGCATCCTTGTCCCATTCCATGCACACTACTTCCCAGAGGCTGATAGCTTCTCTGCTGGCTGGGGCACTTCGACCACAGAGCAGAATAAGTTTCCGTCAATAATAATACCGGAGGAGCAACACACAAGGATGCCCTTCACCACTAGGAGGGGAGAGTCGGCGTGGGATGCGTTGATGAGATAAAATAACATTCCCCAAACCTGAGCGTCTGTTCTCCAGGTAAAGCGGCTCACAACAGCTATGACTGGATGATCGATGTCCGAGTGCCAGGAAATGCGGACTTCAAGTTCAACTATGCACTATAATCCTGCGGGGTTAATGTAGGGCCAGCCGTAAAAAATGCAACGGAAAATTGCAACAGAATAATACGAAACCCTATCCAAGTAACAATTTCGATTCTATTTGGTTTTATAATAGTTTTATCGAAGCAATGCATATTCTAGTTGATCTTATCAACTTTTATAAGGCTCTTGTAGTTATCTTCAATCATCCGTTCTTGATTAAGAGCAACTGTTCTCGCATGAGAACAATTTGGTACATGAAAAATATAAGAAAAAACTAAAGCATCAGATTTCGATTCTCATCGTTCCATTCTTGCTGCCAATCAAGAACACCTACCCGGAAACCCAACCGCATCGCGGTGCAGTGCAAAGTTCCTCCGGTTGCAGCATCCGAAATGAGGTGGGTTTGGTCATCCAGGACGTCGATTCCCGTGCAACCGGGGTTAAAATCATCGATCTTCAAAATCAACAACTACTTACCTGTTCGAAATGCTGGAGGAATGAGGCACTGCACCGGACCAAGGCCGGTTATCTAAAAAGGTCTGCCTGATTGGCAACGGTACCGGGCTGATGATTAAATTCATCGGACGAGAATCACAAAATCCGGTGTGATAATTTATTGTTTGCTTACAATTTGGCGTACATGATTTATGACGTTCTCGGCGGAGTTTGCATAAACCTACATCAAGACCGTTATTAATCTGATCACTCCACTAAGGGATTCAGGTGGAAAAAAATCAAAAATTGACTTTATTTAATTTGAGATTCAGGTTCGGTAGTTGGAAGTAGACCACTTGGACCAGTAAACCCTAGAATATTGGTTTGCTAATCCCTATACTTATCGAGATATTGGCAGCAGAATGAGATCATTGTCAATTTTTGGTAAAATTAATGAAATGTTCAACTTCGCCGGGGTTCTGCTAAACCGAACCAAAGACCATTTTTTGAGAAATTGAGTTTTCGTAACCATTAGATGAAGAATATGATGATCTTCTTTTCGTGTAAAAATCCAGTAATTCTGACAGCTCTTCGTGAAGTGTATTCAAAATTTCTGTTTGGCAGAATATACAAAAAATAAAATTGCATCCAACCAGAGTGAACTGTAAACCATTCCATAGAATCAGCGAAATATTTTAGTTTTGGTCCAAATGATGAACATTTCAAGTTTTCCTCATCGCTGTCAGATTTCTAACTTCTAACCGACTCATAGTAACAATCTGTGAGAG
This sequence comes from Aedes albopictus, assembly GCF_035046485.1. NCBI lineage: Eukaryota > Metazoa > Arthropoda > Insecta > Diptera > Culicidae > Aedes > Aedes albopictus. The sequence goes on from NC_085137.1 coordinate 367,041,438, forward strand.
AATTTAACACGTAATCAAAAATACGGGTGTTGGAGGATCGATTTGGATTTCGATGGCGTTGATCGCCATTTTTCCAAATCACAGTCAGCCAGACCGAACCAAATCCACTGCATTTAAAAATCAATTTATTCTCAACAATACAAAGGAGGAATTCCACGGAGTCATGTCAGTCGATCCTGAGCGACCATTTCAAAAATATCTGAAACTTTGCACAGTTTTTCAATTTCATATAAATCGCCATTTTTTGATATTAAACCTTCATATTCACTCACGACTAACTTTTCAAAAGGGTGTATGCGAAAATAGTTCTAAAATATTCTAAAAGCTGTACAGCAAAAACGGATTGTTCGATTGTTATAAATTTTTCAGCAAAGTTAGATAACTAAATGATGATTCCTTAGAAAATATACACTGTAAAAAAATTCTTTTTCTACTTTGAAAAAATATGATATTTGTCACAAAAACTCAAATATCTCAAAACCCTGTCTTTTTACCAACTTCAATTTTTTAGGGGAAATGGCCCATTATATCAGCTATCTACCATAAAATTTTGGTGATGGTAAACTGATAAACAAAAAAGTTATGACATTTCAAACATTTCACAATTTTTACATTTAGTAACAAAAAAAATTTTTTTTCTGTGTAAATTATTTCGAGAATTATATTTTGATGCTGATTTTATTGTAAAGGCTACCGCCTGAATTAATCAAGTTGTTTTCATGATACTTTAGTTTGATTATTCGTAATTACTATAGTATCTATTTGAAACTTAGACGCGATCCAGTGTTGTGATCAAAAATATTGAGATTGTCATACTTTTTATTGTACGTGACTGGTGAAAAAATCCCTTGATAGTGTTGAAAAGCTGTTGATTATAAGAAAAATGGAATTGAATTTATTTTTAAGACAAAAGCTGTATAATAAAAGTTTTTTTATACGCGTATACGTCTAGTTTATCCGCAAAAAAAATCCCTCTTACACACTTATTTCTGAATTGCCTGTTCGGTACTTTTTTGACGAGATTATAACAGCAGTACGATCTCGGTAGTTTCGGTAATCGATTTTACTGAGGCTCAGTAAAACAACTGTCATAATCGTATGGAAAAGGTAAACAATGCATTTTTGCTGAACGAGTTCGGTGCTCAGCAGTTTTAATCTCGTCAAAAAATTACCGAACTCGGTAATCAAAATTAAGTGTGTAGAGAACAGACTTTATGATCGGAAGAATGCGAGTAACTTCAACAACAACAAATGCATAAGAGGTACATACCACAGACAAACAGACGAAACGCCTAGAACAATTTTAGTGAAAATTCATCGCCCAGTTCACACTATCACCACCTGGTGGAAATGTTTCACGAAACACTGCGTTGTGCAATATCGTCATCAGAAGGCGCTAGTGTGAAACGTCAAACGCAAAGAAAAACGATGGGCGCTCTTCTTGTTATGAAAGCCACAACCAAGATTCAAAATGATCGTTGAAGGCGTGGTCAATGAAAATTTCGCCAGTGTTACGTTTGTTTGTCTGTATACATACCTGACAATGCTCACGAAAAAAACAAAAAAATACTACCGCTATGAATATTAAAAATTGTATAGTATTTTTTTTTCTTCAGCCACCAACACCAAACAAGTAAGTTAAAATTAATAAGTGATTTTGTTTATTATAATCTAACGAACAAGATGAACAGTCGCTTTCTCAAAGGTCTTCAACTCAACGCTCTCTTGTAGACCGTTTGATGAAAAAAATGTTCAAAAGAGTTACGAAATCTCACCGAAAGCACCATAGATAAACTGAAAGAGACTGGTTATGCCCAAATGTCCACATTGTGTACAAAATTACGCAATTGCACGTCCTGCCGTCTAAAATTTGACAAACGAGCCATCTGTATATCATCGGTAAAGCAGGGCGCAGGAAGTTCGAAAACGACAACAACTGAGAAATTGCCATCAGCGACATCTGTTTAAACAATTTAATTACGCCCCTTTTCAAAAATGCCCTGTTATATTCTTCAACATCTAGGGAATCGCGCTACTTGGGCGGTGGCTTCTATATTCGTCTGTTTTCCACTATAACTCAGTCAATCTTGAACCAATTGACACAATTCTTGGAATGCGGTGAGATAGGTATAGTATCTACCCGTGTACAAAATTTCAAGTCAATCGGTTCAAAATTGACCGAGTTACAGTGGAAAACAGACGAAAATAACAGACGAAGAAAACCACCGCCCAAGTAGCGCGATACCCTATACCCATTTCAATATTTTTAACGTTGCAAAACACGCTTTCAACATTCATCTTGAAGAAGAGGGAAAACACTTGTCCTCAAATGTAACAGCAAATTAATGAATAAACGACTAATGCGCGGAGGGCGTGATAAAATCGGAACATTACGGTACATAGTATATTATATGTATATATAATATATAATAAAAACAACTTGTTTTACTCACGCAAGGCCATTAACAATAAAATCAGCATCAAACTTCAATTTCCGGCCGAAATAATTTACACTAAAAAAAATTATTACTAAATGTGAAAATTGTGAAATGTTTGAATTGTCATAACTTTTTTGTTTATTTTCATGGTAGATTGCTAATACAATGGACCGTTTTCTCTAAAAAATTACGTTGGTAAAAAGATAGGGTTTTGAGATATTTGAGTTTTTGTGACAAAAATGATATTTTTTAATGTTAAAAAAGATTTTTTTCACAGTGTATATTTTCTTAGGAATCGCCATTTAGTTATCTAACTTTGCTGAACAATAAAATCAGCATCAAATCGCGATTCCCGGCCGAAATAATTTACACAGAAAAATTTTTTTTACTAAATGTAAAAATTGTGAAATTTTTGAAATGTTATAACTTTTTTGTTTATTAGTTTACCATCACCAAATTTTTATGGTAGATTGCTAATACAATGGACCGTTTTCCCTAAAAAATTCAAGTTGGTAAAAAGATAGGGTTTTGAGATATTTGAGTTTTTGTGACAAAAATGATGTTTTTCAATTATAAAATAGATTTTTTTTCACAGTGTATATTTTCTTAGAAATCACCATTTAGCTATCTAACTTTGCTGAAAAATTCATAACAATCGAACAATCCGTTTTGGCTGTGCATATTTTTGAATATTTTTGAACCATTTTCACATACACCCTTTTGAAAAGTTAGTCGTAGCTCTAAAAAAAAATTTGATATCGAAAAATGGCGATTTAGATGGAACTGAAAAACTGTGCAAAGTTTCAGTTCAATAGAAAATCATGAATTAAAAATTTTCCTTAATTTTGATGCTGTTGCTTGGAATCGCTCAAAGATGAATTGGCTTTGAATACATGCGTTATGTTGATACACCTCATACTGATTATTTAACCCAGGAGCCGTCATTGAACAACAAGGCTAATAAGAATAATAAAGCTTGAAAAAAATCAAACACTTGGTTCGCTTTGGCTGATCGAAAAATGGCGTTTTCACGAAAACCATGCTAGAGAAGAATATTAAGAACATGATTCAGACTTAACAACTGACCTTCAGCTAGGTAAAATGACCTAGAGGTAACGTGCTTGGTTATCACTGAAAGGACCCAAGTTCGAATCTCTTTAATATTTTCGATTTTTTTTTGCCTTAGTTCACTTTGGCAGATCATTTTCATGGTTTTCTTCGACCAATATAAATTTGAAGTACACAAATTGCTCCATTTTCACATCTCAGGACCTCAGGGCATGCAAGGACATCATTTGACATAATCACTCTTGTTCTGTGCCTGCACAGGCACCGCCTATAAAAAACATAGATGGGAAGGGCTGAGCTGGGAGGGCTTCCGCCGTTAACATTTCACACTATTTTGAGACCTTTGTGCTACCATACTACGCATCCTCTCTGATGCATGTAAAGGATTGTGAGTGATATCGATTTCAACTTCATAGACACTGAAAAATCGAGATTTTTTTATCACATTCCGACTGGTTTTCTCTGAAACAAAGAAACACAGTCAGCCACACTGAACTATAAACCATATTCCAATGTTTTTGTTCAGCCAGAGTGAACTGAGTGCAAAGTACTGAGAAATTAAATGGTATTATATCAATTATTTTAAATAATTTACATGTTTTCTTCATCTCTGATGGTTAATAAAGGCTTGTAAGTTACATGTGTGCGAAAAAGTTTCAAATAATCTTAGCTATTGTTTATTTCTGAGTGGTTGAACTTGAAGCTTAATTATCTCGGAATAAACTTTTTGGCGCTTAGTTCGGTTTAGCAGAACCCCGGCCAATCTTCGGCTTAAATGAAAAATGTTAAACTTTTAAAATACTTTCTAAAAGCTTGCTTATAAACCTTTCAAATGACGTATCAGACGTAGAAATATTGATTGTAAAACTATTAAAAAAAATCAAAATTTTCCCATACAAACCGTTCCATACAAAAAAAAGTTTCGCTGAGTTTCGCTTCGGGACTATTTCTATGCCTTTGTTTAGGATCCGTGGGAGGTATTGAAAACACATTTGGCTGCTACTAGCTGCTATTCTGCAATTCCAATCATGTTGTCGGCGATGGTTGAGATATTGCTATATAAAATCACCCTATTGGCCATTAAATACCTCTGAGCAAACATTTGGTCGTCATGGCCACTTTTATCGGTAGATCAATCATAGTGCAGTCTAAATCTGGTCTTGGATCTCTTAGCGAAGCGTGTTTTTACGAATTGGAATCTATTTAGTAAATAGGAACAGAAATCTTTAAACGCCTAAAAGTATGCAATACCCTCGTAATTACAGGCTGTATGAAACTGTCGTGTTGAAACAACCTGTTCAACATTATTTTCATATTTTTCAGGCATAAACCCTACGAATAGGAGCAAGACATTATAAAATTGACGCGAAAATTTTTTTGGCCACCTGTTTGTATGGAGCCGCCCCATAGTGCATTGTGGGTACGTGGAACGGCATTCGGCCAAATGGCCGGACACCCGTGGAAAGGGAACGATGGAACGAACGTTTCGACTAGGAATGTAGCAAAACCATTTATGAAGGAGAAAAATGCAGCGTGGCCGCTAATGCTGCAGCATGAAACCCGGCAGAACGTGGAACGTTACAAACAAAAGCGGAAACCACAGACCCACCTCCCCCAGGAGAGGAATCGCCAAGGAAGCGAAGAACGAGGAAATGGATCAACTGTATCAAGAAACACAAAAGTTCTATCAGAAACTCAGCCTATCCTGCAACGGCCTCGTATCCTAGGACTCGTAGATCCTAGGACTGAGTGAAGTCCGTTGGCCGAACTTTGGAGAACACAGGCGTCGGGTCAAATTCTGATATACTCTGGCCTACGAGGTGAACACGCTCCTCTCCATTGTGGTGTTAGTTTCCTGTTCAGCGCTTACGCTCACTCTGCACTCATGAAATGGGAACCTATTAATGAAAAGATAATTGCAGCCAGATTCAGAACGTGGGTTCGAAACCTTCATCATCCAATGCTACGCGCCAACCGATGCTGTCAAAATGCAAGACAAAGAGAACTTTTATAGCCAACTGAATGCTGTCGTGGACTCCGAATGGTGATATCAAGATCCTCATGGGCGACTTCAACGCGAAGGTTGCTTTCGATAACTCGGGCTATGAGCACGTCATGGAACGCCATGGTCTCGGAGAGATGAGTGAGAACGGAGAGCTGTTTGCAGAATTTTGCGGCCATAATGACATGGTGATTGGGGATCGCTCTTTCCTCATCGACAAGTGCACAAAGTGACATGTACATATATCCCGATGATGGTGACGGAAAACAAAGTCAACCACATCTGCATCAGCCGGAAACGAAGACGGAGCCTTCTTGATGTGTGGAAAAAACGTAGCACCGACATTGCGTCCAACCATCATCTCCAAATCTGGGAAATCCTACTACGCATTGCTAGGATCCATCGACAGGACGAGAAAATCAGGCGCCAGTTCAACACACACCGACTGGAAGACTGCGGTGAAAAGGTCCTTCATCGAGGAGCTGGAGAACCGTGCTGCGGATATTCCAGAAGGTTGAAGCGCAAAAAATCAATGGAGCGAAATCCAGAACACCTTCATCGCCACCGGCGAGAATAATTTGGGTGAGCTACGCACCCGAAGAAAGTAGTGGATCACAGATGATACCTGGAGGAAGATAGAGGAGCGAAGGAACGCCAAAGCCGCGGATAGAGCGAACGAAAACACGAGGAGCCAAAGGCGGAGCCGTCAGCGGTATTCGGCTCTCCAGAAGGAAGTGAAACGCTCATGTAGACGGGACAAACGAGCGTGAGCGAACTCTCTATCCGAAGAAGGCGAGAAATCCGCAAACACCGCCGACATCCATCTCCTCAACTATGTTTCACGTCGCCTTAGTGGGACCAAGATGAATGCTACGATGCCTGTGAAAGACACGTCTGGACAGTTACTGACTGACCCGGTTGACCAGTTGAAACGCTGCTGGTTCGAGCACTTTGGAAACCTTTTTCAAGTGTCGGCAACGCCATCAACACCTCAGCATGATCCGCCAAGGGAGATGCAGGAGTATATCAGCCGAGATGCCCAATGCTGACATCGTAGTATATACACAACTGATGTATCCATTATTTTGCAACATATGGGACTCTGCGACATTTCCGACCGACTGGATGCCAGGCGTCTTAGTAAAGGTATACAATATGGTTGACATGACTGTATGCGGTAATTGGCGGGGCTGGCTTTAACCGGATGCAGGAGAAGATTGCCTCAATCACGAAAGCATGTGAGGAGCCATCAGGTGCAATAATCTGCCTCACTGAAGATCACCGCTACTGCTCCTCATTGTAATCGATAAGATCGTGGTAGGGGCGATTCGTCGTGAACCAAATTGTGGGTTGCTGTGGCAGCCCATTACCATGGAGTAGGGTAAGGGGGGTATTTTGGACTGCTTTAGGAAGTGGATGAACAATTCAGCGAAAAAAAAAGTTTTCCAATCCTAAATATGGATAATTTCAGTAGGCTTTACGTAGAGCAACATGTTTTCTGTCGAAAAAGGCCAAACAGAACTCAAAATTGTTGTAGTAAATACAAGAAATATCAAAACTCCTGAAGGATCACGGGCTTCTATTTTGGAGCACCTGACTTTATTTTGGACCACCAAGTGCACATATTTTGGCCCACCAAATTAAACTTCAATTGATTGATGAAATGAAAGCAACCTCAGCAAAAAATTTAAACATAGTTAAAACTACGTGAAGTTTAAATCTTTTCTATTCATTTTTTGAGGCAGGGAACATTTAAAAATTAAGTAACGGTAAAAAAGATGAAATTTTGTTGCTATTGCCAGTTTTTACGCATTGTAGTATGATGTTTCATAAAAAACATGTTACGCAAAACGTGTATTTATTACCTATTGCATGACGTAAATCACCATGTATAAATTACGTAACGCTTCATAGGAAGTGTGAAAGGCTAGTGATTTTGCTAAATATACAGGCGTTCCACACATATTGTAATGAGTGGAAAGGCCATCAAAAATAAAGTAATTTGAATGATACCTAATTTGTCAAACATACATTAGATAACACATTGTCTCAGTCATCAACTAATTGCCGAGAAGGACAACTTTTCTAAACTGGATGACTGAACACCTGAAAACTTCAACTTGTCGAAAAGTTGTTAGGGCACAAATCGAATCGAAACGAAATAACTTGGCGAAAAGTTGTTAGAACAAATCGAACTCACAACAATCTCATTGTGAAACAAACGTATAACAACCCAGATCACGGGAGGTCCCAACTTATTCTGTTTATCTGTTTTCAGAGTACATTACAATGATTACATTGGCATGAAAGTTTTCTCCCTTTTGAAGGAACTGGAGAGATGGATCTGACAGGTGGGCCAAAATATGTCCACATCTGATTATGTTGAACATATTTTGGCCATACCTCAAACCACCTTTTAGTAGATATTATCGCTCCACCGAGGTTACGAACAGTTTATTTTGAGTTTTTACTTGGCCCTAACTACATTCACATGAAATAAATATTTATTTGTAAAATTTGATACCTCTTCGAAGCCGACTACAAATTGTTCACCTTCTTTGTTTTTGGTGCTTTTCCGTGCGTTTCATTGGAAGTGAAATCATTTTCTCTATTTTTGATACTGAACAGCATATTTAACTGACATCCAAAATAAAGGTCATCACACAGTTAAATACTTTTCGTTTTCCAATAAAAATTTACCAAGATTTAGTGCAGATTATGTGATAAATATCATAAAACTCCCTAGGTGGGCCAAAATACCTGCCCGGTCCAAAATACCTCCACTACCCTACCTAAATGACTTCGAATTTGCTGATGACGTTGCTCTTCAAGCTCAACGGCGCTTTGATATGCAAAGCAAGCTCGATGATCTTGACGATTGCTCCTCGATGGCAGATCTTACCAGCAACGTCAACAATACCAAATCGTTAGATGTAAACATTGTCAACCCTTCCAGCTTTACGGTAGCTGCACAAGCAGGTAAGAATGTTGAAAGCTTGTTGAAGACGAGAGCTGCCTTTACGAATTTAAGAAATACGTATGGAAAAACAACCAGATTAGTCGACGCACCAACATCCGAATTTTCAATTCGAACGTGAAATCTGTGCTGATGTACGCCAGTGAAACTTGGTGTGTATCAGTGGAAAACATTCAACGGCTGCAGGTCTTCATCAATAGATGCCTGCGGTATATATTTCGTGCATGGTGGCCTCACAATTGGATCTCCAACGTGGAGCTCCGTCGTCGATGTCATCAAAAGCCGATAGTGACAGAAATTCGGGAGCATAAGTGGATGTGGGCCGGTCACACTCTACGCAGGGGCGGAAACGTAATCTGCAAGCTAGCAGCGTTAGATTGGAACCCAGCAGGACATCGCTGCAGGTGACCCAGAGGCTCATGCCGGCGGTGTGCAGTAAATATATTTTTATCCAAGATTTGGACAACAATAAGAAAAGACACGGTAAACTGAATTTGAAAAAAAAATGAATTTTCTCTGAAGATACCGATTTACCCCGCTCTCCTCTATGTATCTGCGACACAAATTGGTTCGAGAGCATGTTGCCCGTTGTATCAACATGGACGGACATTCCGAGGAGACAAAATGGGCCAAATACCGCAAAAGTTGTTCGTTTTACCGGCACTTGTCCGGGGTCGTTCGGTGATATATGTGAACGTTGGCATTCTGGACGGTGTGGTGGACATTCGAGAGAATGGCCGACGACGCAGGAAGGTAAACAAGCGAGCCACTACACTGGCTGCTGTGTGTATATGCGATGGCCGCCAGTAAGCCAAAAGTGAAATATGTGTCGGAATGAAATGAGGAAGAACCGAGCCAAATGAAATTTGATTCCATTAGCGTAATTCAGAGTGACAGTTTTTCGGACGGAAGAAACACGAACTATGGGCAGAGGAGGGACGTTCCGTAAAGGATAAGGGTGTGAATAGCGAAAGTGGAGCCGAAATTAGTGCCGAAACTTTTCTCAAGAGCCATGGGCAGAAGAAAGCGAAACTTGTTGGAAGTAATTAATTAGGTTGGAGGGAGCGAGCATTGTTCAAAGCGAAATTATCTGGCAGCATTCTCCGTGTAGGAAAGCTACCCGTAACGATACCACTTGGAAGATGAGCGCGATATCTAAAGCCTTATGGAATGTTGTTCAAAGCAGAAGTTTGCATTTTCGTATTGTATTTGTAACCGTATAGCTCTGAGCTACCTCGATTGTCCTAATTTGAAAGATGAGCTGAAAACTTCCGTAAGATGCTTGTCAAAGAGAATGTTTATCTTCGTCAAACTTTTTCTCGCGCCCGTAAATTTACGATGGCTAGATGGGATAATTTCTGTTTTGTCAAAATGTTAACCATTCCACTAACAGATTTCGTAAGTTTTAGTCTACGGAAATGATTTGGATTCGTTTTACAAGTGAGAACATTATTTAGTAAAAGTATGCAACTTATGTACTTGCAAACAAAGACTTGTGATTTTTAAAAGAGAAGCACCTGAGTACAAGTTGTAACTGCTATCGCAACTTTGCTGAAGTACCCACTTCATCGCACCGTGCCTGCACTTTGTGCCCTTCTGAAGAGTGCCATCAACCAACCCATTTCTAAGCTTCTCCGTGTCAAAATTGACCTCATTAGAAGCCGGACCGGTACTCGAATTTCCTATTATGACTGCGCCCTCACAGCGATGTGCCCTGCAGAGTGTGCACTTCACGACTTCTTCATATTTTTCTCCGTCGTCTGCTTTGAACAATACCCATTACTCAGACCCACCACGCCGTCGCATGGTCGTCAACAGGCATACCATCATCCCAGCCGATGAAGGCGTCTCTTGTAGCGCTGAAATGTGGTAAAAATCAAACTCACGTTTTATGGTCGATTATTAATTTTCAATAGGCAATAATGATAGCAATTATCGTAAATTCGCTCTAAAACAAGAAAGTTTAACCGGATCATAACTTTTTTCTTCTGCCCGTACTGTCTTTCAAACGGAATGTCTTTGCGATTTTGTTGTCCCTCAAATGCGTGACATCATTGTTGGGAGGCTACAGGGTTGACGACAGCTCTGTATCATTTCATTTCAGAACAGAAAATATGCTCCATCTCATTGTTGCTTCACTTTGAGGGAACAATCATAATCAGAATCATCCTTCCACAGTACTATGGCTGGAGATGTTTGGGATGTGACTGTGGTGATCGTTTATCATTTCAAGAATGCTTGTCAGAAGTGACCTACCCGAATATTTTGCAGACACTTTGAGGAAAACTTTTATGCATAATAAAAAAAAAACTGTGCAGACAGTTCACCAACCGGTAGCAGCAACACTAAACCGAATATCGATTAATCATCCGTAAAGGTAATGATGGTTCCATATCTGTTCAGTGGCAAGCTGATCCAAACCAGGCATTGCACTGTGGGTAAAATGAATTAAAATTGGAATGACATCATTCTAAATTGTCAATATTCGATTATGACTCAATCGTAGAGTACAGTTTTTTCAGCAACGTTCGCTGACGTAGTGCACGGTTTGGGTTGAAAATTACCTCAATGCACAAGGAGGGTTAATTTGAGTAGTCTGTCAGTTCCTTAAGAAATTGTCTACCTCAGGCGTTATTCGCGGTTATAAAATTTATTCTTAAGTACCTCCACAATAACGTATGTAGGTAACTTGTAAGAACTTGGGTCACGTATTCTTAATCAGGCTGAATTTCCACACAAACGATAATTGATCACAGTGATTGTTATCATTGCTATTCAATATCATCAAAACAAAAAAAAATGGATTAATATAGGATTAAAACAAGTTTTAATATGCCTTTCCAGTAATTGTTTTCAAAATATAAAACACTCTCTCTCTCTCTTCTTGGCGTAACGTCCTCACTGGGACAAAGCCTGCTTCTCAGCTTAGTGTTTTATGAGCACTTCCACAGTTATTAACTGAGAGTTTCCTCTGCCAATGACCATTTTGCATGCGTATATCGTGTGGCAGGCACGAAGATACTCTATGCCCAAGGAAGTCAAGGAAATTTCCTTTACGAAAAGATCCTGGACCGACCGGGAATCGAACCCGTCACCCTCAGCATGGTCATGCTGAATACCCGTGCGTTTACCGCCTCGGCTATATAGGCCCTTATATAAATATAAAACACATTATTCCCATTTTTAACATACTTTTCCAATTAAAACTAACTGTTCAACAGATTAAACTTATTGGAGTTCAAAAATGCTTCATAAATATCGTTTATGATTTTGGTTCCATCGGCAAAGTGCCAATAATTATAAATTTGCGGCTTCAGAAACATGACGAAAATTTATGCAATTTTAAGCCTTATTCATGAAACTCGTGCTTTAATTTATAATTTCGGTTCCATTGGTAAAAATATTGAAACTCATTTCCATCAAATGGAAACAAGCTGCACATGTTAAACTAAATTAGCTTTTAGTTCCAATTAGGGGCTATTCATAAATCACGTAAACCAAATTTTGGCCATCTCAGACACCACCCCTCCCCCCCCCCCCCTTGTACACTTTCGTTCATATACAAATTTTGAAATTTGTATGTAGCGAAGACTTACTTTTTCAATACTCGCCATCAGGGCCCTGTTGCACAGTAAAAAAATACAAACAATAATTAGTGTTGTAGCTTTTATCTTTTTTGTATTTTGTAATTTCCAGTTGCATAAAAAATCTGTTAGTACAAGTTACAAGTCTAATATTACAAATTGGTAGGACTTACACTCCCGTTCAAAAGTTTGGGGTCACCCCCTCAAAAACATATCATTTTTTAGGCCCATATCTCCGCCAATTTGCGTCCGATTTCAAAACCCTAGGTTTCATTTAAAAGATAATAAGTCAAAGAAACTTTGAACATGATTTAAAAGAACTTTTTCAAAAAAATTTTGTATGTAAACTTAACCCAAAGTTGCCAAATTTTCTAAAAAATGAATATAAACTTACGGCAGTGTCGCTGGAAGTTGGGTCGACCAAATTTTAAGATGAGAGCGGTAATATGACCCATTTTCTATTAGCTTTCAACTGCTTTTTACAGAACTTAGCTAAAATATCTTGAAAAAAAGTTATTAAGTAAATTAATCCTTGATGTCATCGACCAAAAGTTTGGGGTCACCCCTCAAAATGCTGTATCGGCCAAAAGTTTGGGGTCATTTTCGTAAAACATGGAAAAGTGATCTGGTGATGTCTTCGTCATCTACAGTTCAATTTCAATTATTTTTGGCTCATTTCAAAGATAATTAACTAAATTTACGTTTGATGTCTTCAACTTAACGTATTTAACGATTTTTGTATATAAAAATGTTATGTAAAGTTAGCACATTTTACCACGCTTCAAAAAATGAGGCAACTTTACGTTAAGTTTTAGTATGTAAGTTTCAACAAATATGTGTGGTTGAATGTCTATGCAGTAAGTATCATTCATTTTGTTTCAAATAAGCCAAGAAGAATTAAAATTGAATGAAAGATGACAAAGATATCAACAAATCACTTTTCCATGTTTTACGATAGTGACCCCAAACTTTTGGCCGATACAGCATTTTGAGGGGTGACCCCAAACTTTTGGTCGATGACATCAAGGATTAATTTACTTAATAACTTTTTTTCAAGATATTTTAGCTAAGTTCTGTAAAAAGCAGTTGAAAGCTAACAGAAAATGGGTCATATTACCGCTCTCATCTTAAAATTTGGTCGACCCAACTTCCAGCGACACTGCCGTAAGTTTATATTCATTTTTTTTAGAAAATTTGGCAACTTTGGGTTAAGTTTACATACAATTTTTTTTGAAAAAGTTTCTTTTAAATCATGTTCAAAGTTTCCTTGACTTATTATCTTTTGAATGAAACCTAGGGTTTTGAAATCGGACGCAAATTGGCGGAGATATGGGCCTAAAAAATGACATATTTTTGAGGGGGTGACCCCAAACTTTTGAACGGGAGTGTATATTATTAGTAGAAATTACAAGTGTCTAAAGCATAATATATATTAGCTACGACTTGTAGCTTTGATTGCAAGTCTCAAAGTCCTGCAAAAGTAATATTAAGTTTCAAATATGTTGATTTAACGTTTTAATTGACTCAATAGATACTGTCTATTTAATATTTCATCCTTGATTCCAGTTTATGGTTTTCTGGAGGAATTTATGAAGAAATTCATGACAGATTTTATATAGAGATTCTAGTAAAAAATATGCAGCAAAAACATGTAAAATATTGTTTCTAAAGGAATCTATGGAAGACTTTCTGAAGAAAACTTTTTTAGAATTTCTTAAAAAATGAATAGAAAATTTTCTAAAAAAATCCCTGGAAGAATTTTGGATGGAATTCTCACATGCATTTCTGAAGTAATCCCTGGAAGGATTTCTATTGGAATATCTGAAGGAATTTTTCTAGGAATCCATGGAAAACTCATGAAGGGTATTAAAATAATCCTTTAAGGTATATGTATTGTTGCAATCATTGAAGATTTTCCAAATTGTGAAATAGAAATATTGACAAATACAGGGGATAGACAAAATGATCGGGACAGGCGAATTTTTCCCTTCTCAAAAAAAGTTCAAATAGCTGTAACTTTTCGAAAAGTGCATCAAATATTCTCAAATTTTTACTGTAAGTTGATCAACTAATTGTGTATCAGTGGACAGAATTTGAAAACGATCGGGCTATTCTGCACGAAGTTATAATGATTCCAGAAAAAGGTAGAATTTTCCGATAGCCAACTTTGAGATGTTATATCTCCGGATTCAATGAACCGAATGCAATGAAATTTTGACCATTCATGACTTATAATAAGCTTTGAAAAACTTTTGACCAAACCTAAAATTCTTAACACGGAAGAAAATTATAACGATTAGATTATTTTTCTAATAAAATACCAAATTTTCTTAAATTTCAACATCGTTTCAAAATTCAAGATGCTAATTACAGTTCATTTAAATTTCCCCAAATTGTCTTTAATATAAACATGTTTTGAAAGAAGGTAACAACATAGCCGAAAGTTCATTGAAAAAGTAATGGGATGCATATTAAAAATAGACCAATTCACTAAAAAATCATAAAATAAATGAAATCGCTATAACTTTTTCTCTTGTTAATAATTACAAGTTGAGTCAAACGTTTTTCAGAGCTCATTATATAAGTCTTATATGGTCAAAATTTCATTGCATTCGGGTCATTGAATCCGGAGATATAACAGCTCAAAGTTGGCTATCGAATAGTTCTACCTATTTCAAAAATGCTTATAACTTCCTGCAAAATAGCCCGATCTTTTCCAAATTTTGTTCACTGAGACACAACTCGTTGATCAACTTACAGTGAAAATTTGAGAATATTTGATGCACTTTTTAAAAAGTTACAGCTAATTGAGCATTTTTTGAAAAGTGAAAATTTTGCCTGTCCCGATCATTTTGTCTATCCCCTGTAGAAGTGTTTTGTTCTTCAATCACTTAACCTTATTTACAACTCTTTTGTCCACTAGGGTATTGCGTGAGCGATTCCAATTGGAAGCTGTACTTACACTTTGTACAGCGCCTAAATGTATTCTATTCTAATTGTACTATATCGAACTGGTTGCCGATGCTCTGCTATCACTTCCTTCCCTATCATGGTAGAATGATGAGCACGAGGATATTGATGTGTAGCTGTTGGTTGTTCCTTTTTCCAGTCCGATGGAACTCGGTGATACAGCCGAGAGGTGCAGTACGTGCCTCTCAATCAGCGGACCAGAGCTCGAATCCAGTTCATAGTCGGCGTCGGTGGTATAGTGGTAAGCGTGGTCGCCTCTCACCCCAGTCGGTCGGGGTTTAATTCCCGTCGATGTCGATGGGGTTTTCTGAGACATAAAATCCGTGATCACGTCGTCCCTCGGATAGAAAGTAAAGCCGTAGGTCCCGGCCGTTGATTGGTTCGATATGTAGGGTCCCAGGTGTGGTTGCGTCGGAATTTAAGGCTTAGCTCCTAGACCCGCTGACGTAAAACACAGCTGGCGATAAACGGTGCTAGTTGGCCAGAAAAAAAAGAAGAACAGTTATATTGAATCATTTCTCCGGATTCGAAACGGAACCGTTCAGCCTTTGATACTCTTGTGTTCTTTTTTTCTAATGGTCTAATTAGGTCTGCGTGAGTCCTTTCTTCCACCCCATGCGCATCTTAGAAGTCTGACGGACGTTTCTAGTTTAATCTAGCAGTTGGGCTTCGGTCCAACTGCTGTTCCGAAATTATTATTCTCCGCTCCGGAAATGAATAAACACGCAATCCGTAGTTGAAGGGAGTCAAAATAGTCAATTGGGTTTTTAAATATTGAAAAATGTATTGATTTTTTGATTTTATACGAAAGAGCACCATTTTCTGAGCCACTATGATTTTTTTTCAGAATTTAAAAACTACTTTGGTACCTACAATTAATTTCAAAGAAATTTTTTAAATCACCTTTTGACAGCTGAGCAACTGCTTGACAGCTCCGCCCAGTACAAAATGCGACAAGGGGTGATTCGACAAATCGCTCCCATACAAACTTCAAATTGAGTTTTAAATAGGTTCCCGGGCACCGAAATTGATGAAATTTTGGATTTCGGCTAAGTTTGACATGCAGATTCAGAATACGGAACTGTCTCAATATTGCTAAAGAAGCCAATAGTAATTTCTCTGTCATGTTGTACTTAGTTTTTCGTTGGGACTTAATTGCACATCCATCAGCACACAGTGGGAAAAATCGACCCAAAAAACGGATCTTTTAACGCCGCTGGTTTCGGTACGTGAAGTTGATCATTTCTGACGTAAAAAAGTACGAGAAACACAGCGTAACAAAAATTAACTTTTTGTTTGTGTCAAGAGCAAACTTATGTGTCTCCGAAGGATTTTGGGCCGCTGAATCCGAATCCGGGCTCAGATTTGCTCCAACACGTCACAATTTTGAGCTATACCTCAATTTATAGGGCAAAATATGCGATTTTGGTCTTTTTTGACTGCAAGCCATTAAGCTTGGAAATATTTTTTTTTAAGCAATCAAAGGGTCATTGGTCCATTAACATCTAAATTAACGACTCATGCAAAATATTTCGTTTTACCTAATCAAATGTGATAGATTTAAGCATTTTATGTTAGTATGTAAACTTGCATGCAACTTTTGGAGGGTGACCTGTATGGGAAATATCGTACCTAACATACATCGGTTAAAACTATCAAATTCGATTTAGTAAAACGAAATATTTTGCATGAGTCGTTGATTTAGATGTTTATTGACCAATTAACCTTTTTGATTGCTTAAAAAAAATATTTCCTTGCTTAATGGCTTGCAGTCATAAAAGCCGAAAATCGCATATTTTGCCCTATAGATTGAGGTGAAGCTCAAAATTGTGACGTGTTAGAGCAAATCTGAGCCCGGATTCGGATTCAGCGGCCCAAAATCCTTCGGAGACACATAAGTTTGCTCTTGACACAAACAAAAAGTTAATTTTTGTTACGCTGTGAATTCGACTTGCAAACTAGTTTGCAACATTTCAAACTTCATGATTTTGCAAAACATGAGTATTGGAACATGTTTCTAGAGATTTTGGACAGCTTATTCAAATTCTTAGTGGTTACCTGGGTTGACAAATCTCCTCCAGAAACTGACCAACATGTCCTTTTATAACTAGCTAAAACTATTCATTCGACCTTTATTCCAAATAATACAGTAAAAACATTTATGGCTAACAAATTGTACTACCCCTATTTCGACACATTCCATCAGTGTGCAACAACGGCAAGCTAGCTATAGAGCAAGTGCAACCGTAAACCTTCTGCTGGAACGCGCGCGACGATTGATGTGTCGCCGAGTGGGCGGAGATCCAAAAGAAGAGATTAATAACCTACCACAATACAGAAAATGTTGAATATCATTTCAATTTAATTACTTTCCTGTCGAGACTGTCGGTGACTTTCAATGAACTTGGCTGTTGGGACAATCCCACCAACACCGCACTCGGTCGTCGTCCGTCCGTGTCCGTTCGTAGGCGGCCAGCGACGGCGGTGATTGCATGGATGGACTTAGCGCGCACGCTAATGTCCGATTGTCGCAATGCTGCTGTGCACTGACTAGCTGACTGTCTGAAGGGGGAGAAAGGATTGAGAAAGGCAAACGTGGAAAGGATTATCTTCTATTGTCGCATGTAGGAAAAAGCGGGGTGAAATGTACTTCCATGTCTGTAATGTCCATGTTGTCAACAAAACAAACAAATTGACCAGATTTGATCCGTTTCTGTCCGGCCGTCGATGACGCCCTCTTGACGAACTCACGCATTTTAGGTAACAGATGATAATATATGACTTTAGATAGCACTTTGTAGGGTTTTGTACTATCGTGTTTGATTTGAAAACTGGATCTGACAACCTAGAAGGAGTTCTGGCCCCTTATACAAAAAGAGTTTGTAAAAGAAATTAAACAATAGTCCCGACAACCAAATCAATGAATGTCTTTTATTGTAAATTCTGTGTTCCTGTAGCACAGTAAATGATGGAGTTTATGACATTTTGTGACATTTTCTACCCCTGACAACAATTTTTGAATCACTCGTTTGTTCAACGCAGCGATTTATACAGGGTGTTAGATTCCTGAGTGCAAACTTTTTAAAGGGTGATAGAGGACCATGAATGGTGAAAAAAATTGTTCTACGCATATGGTCAACTCTCAACCGTTACGTAGTTATTGGACTCCCCATGTTTTTGGCTCTTATTGCCTTAACTGGCTATAATTTTAAAATGGTCAAACTTATCGCACTTTTTTAACCCTTATTCGAAAGATTATTGAATTTTCTATCAAATGGCATCTTTGAACCGATCGGTTTAGTTAAATAACTAAGTATTCTAGAGGAAATAGCCTAAAAGTTGTGTGTTTTAATTTGTTTTTGTCAATTATCTTTGAAAAATGCGTAATAATTTAAAATTCTTGCTTTGGCAAAGTTGTGGCCCCTGTTTCACTCTACAATTCGTTTTTTGACATCAAACTTCTATCTCTTATCGTTTTCTTGCAATTTCGATTTAAACGTCGCATTTCAGATCGGAAATCTGCAATCGTCATGGTAAGCATTTTTTTTGCGCACTGTGCAGCACATTTAAATCAAAATTGCAAGAAAACGATAAGGGTTAGAATTTTGGCATCAAAGAACAAATTGTAGAGTGGAACAAGGGCCACAACTTTGCCAAAGAAAGAATTTGAATTTATTACGCATGTTTTAAAGATAATGGACATAAACAAATAAAAACACACTATTTTTAGCTATTTTGCTCTAGAAAACTTAGTTATTTAGCTGAACCGATCGGTTCAAAGATGCCATTTGATAGAAAATTCAATAATCTTTCGAATAAGAGTAAAAAAACTGCGTTAAGTTTGACCATTTTAAAGTTATAGCCAGTTAAGGCAATAAGAGTCAAAAACATGGGGAGTCCAATAACTACGTAACGGTTGAGATTTGACCATATGCGTAGAACAATTTTTTTCACCATTTATGGTCCTCTATCACCCTTTAAAAAGTTTGCACTCATGAACCTAACACCCTGTATAAAACTGTACCAAGTAGATAAATGAATAAACCGCGAAGGGGATGATTTTTTCCTTAAATGTGCGTTTTATCCGATTTTCTTTACGGCGCTGTAGACGATGTATGTGACCTAATATCTGCGGTCGATAAAAATCATCAAAAATATTTGCGATTGATCGTTGATAGAACACCATAACCTCGCTGTTGACGACAACAAAGTGCCGCGGTTGCTCTTTCGACAGCCATCACGAAGCGGCAATTGTCTCATTATTATTGTACCGACTAATTTCATTCGTCGGAACTAATTCCGCTCCGTAATGATGCCAAGTCGACGACAGTGACCTATTTTTCCTGATGAATTGTCTCGCCGTCGACGTCGTCACCAAGCAATGTCTGTCACATTGACGAATGTCATCCCCTAGCGATGATTTATCATCATTATCTGCCCAAACGAATCGGAGATTGTATCGTCCTAGATACCGCTTCCGGATTAATTGACGAGATTACGTGAATTTTCCCAAGATGAAGCCAAACTTTGAATCACTGGAATCGAACCCGTCACTTTCGATGGCCATGTCTTAAACTGGTTCACTAGCGTCATCCTCTTTTTTTTTTTTTGAGAAACCCGTCAATTCGGTTGGTTCACCACACACAATACACATTTCGTCAGCCGTTGACACCGCGCCGCCGGAGTGCCGCCTGTCGATGACTTTGGTCACGGTTCACGTGAAGTCAATCCAGCCATATAATTTTTCTGTTGTCGTAGGTTCGGGTTTGGAAACGAAACGGTCGCGCACTCGCCGCCAGCGTTCAACAGTCGTTCCGGACCTGTGCTTGGAAAGGACGATGGGGTCTTCCAAACACCGATTGAAGGCAAGTACGATTTGATGTGGACTTCGACCCTGCCTGAAAATGCTTTGATTTCCGCAGTCATTACTGGCCCATTAGCCGAAGAGAGCAGTTTGTTCAACGACAGTAGCCAGTACGTATCCATCTCTAGAACAGCTCAGTGGAACCATGAGCATCACCCGAGACGCACCGTAGAAAGCTTTTTGGAAGCCCCTGATCTCCTCAACGCAGTCCTGCCAAATGCTGCCAGCGATCATCGCAGTCGTCTCGGTCCTGCAGTTGAGGAACGTGACGGGGTCTTCCAAGAAGCTTGCGTAGGCAAGTATAATGTGGACTCGATTGTCGAAGAACGTACTCTGTGTGAGGTTTCCTCCCCCATCTACAGATCTTCAACTACTCACAGCATCAACGGGAATGAAAGATGTCAGCATTCATCACCGGAACGCACGATTTCAACCAGCATTGTGGAAGCCCCTAGTCTCCCCATCACAGTCGAGCTGTCGCAGCCAGCGCACAGCAGTCGTTCCGGCCCTGTGTATGGCGTAGATGACGGGGTCTTCCAAACACCGATTGAAGGCAAGTACGATCTGCTTTGGACATCAAACCTGCCTGAAATAAGTTCGCTTTCTAGTTTCGATGCAATCTCGTCCGACCGACTACTACCGAGCTTGGTCGACAACGTTGAACCGACACAACGGGTTGATGGGACACACATTCCTGAGCCTCAAGCCTACGTCATCGAGTCTACGATCAACTGTCGCAGCGCAGAAGCTTGTGTTCCACCGCTATCGTCGCTCGGCCCTGACTCCTCTGGAGAATTTTCCCTACCAGCTCCTTTTGTCAGTAACACGTCTCCTACGCACTGCTCGCCACCTGGTCTCCGAGTTTTTTACCAAAATGTACGGGGTTTAAGGACGAAAATCGACGATTTCTTCGTAGCTGTTGCAGATACTGACTACGACGTGGTAGTACTTACCGAAACGTGGCTTGACGACCGGATCTTCTCTGCTCAATTGTTTGGTAACCGGTTTACCGTATTCCGGAATGACCGCAACCCGTCAAATAGTAATAAACTACGAGGCGGTGGAGTGCTGATTGCGGTTCGTAAGCGCTTTAGCTGTTTCCTTGACTCAGCTCTTGTTAGCGCCTCGGTTGAGCAACTATGGGTTAAAATCAAGCTATCTGGTCGAAGTGTAAGCGTTGGTGCCCTATATTTACCGCCAGATCGTAAAACTGACATGGTATACGTTGACAACCACATCAACTCCATTGGTGCTGTGTTGTCTAGACTGGACAACAATGACTTGGCTCTTCTCTGTGGCGATTACAACCAATCTGGCTTAGTGTGGATCGTGCAGGAAAACGAAGTACCATGCATCGACGTACTCCGTTCTAGTATGCCAGTATCAACTTGCACCCTTTTGGATGGTTTAGACTTCCACGGCTTGGTCCAGATCAACACAGTTTTGAATCGCAATTCTCGGATGCTTGACTTGCTACTGGTGAATGAAGCTGCTCTCTCTGACTGTTCTGTTTCCGAAGCGATGGTGCCCTTGGTCAATCTTGATGCTGATCATCCCGCTTTAGAAATAGCGATTAATATCTCTGTTCCCATTCTCTACGAAAATATTGAAGATGCGCTGGCTCTGGACTTCTCCAGAGCGGATTTTGATTCCATAACGCAAGCACTCACGCAAGTTGACTGGAATTTTCTCGACACGTGTTCTTGTGTTAATGAGGCTGTTGACGAATTTACTCATACAATGAGTCAGATAATTGCAGATCATGTTCCTCAACGACGTCCAACTCCCAAGCCAGTATGGGGTAATGGACATTTGCGAAAGTTGAAACGGCTAAGGTCCAAAGCACTTAGGAAATATAGTGTAAATAAGAATGCATTCACCAAACGCGCCTTTGCCCTGGCAAGCAATGATTATCGCAGCTACAATCGTTATCTCTACAAACGCTACACAAGACGCATGCAGTATAGGCTCCATCGTAATCCTAAGGCATTCTGGTCGTTCGTGAAAACCAAGAAAAATGAGGAAGGCCTTCCTGCCGAAATTTTCCTGGGTGAAAGACGTGCTCATTCTGCACTCGACAAGAGTAACTTGCTGGCAGACCGCTTTAAGCAAGTATTCAACGACACCACCGCCACTAATGATCAAGTTGATCTGGCACTCAGCAATACACCTAGCAATGTCTTCGCATTCAACGTCTTCACTATTACTCCAGAGATGGTTGATTTGGCTATCAACAAGTTGAAGCATTCTAATGTTGGAGGACCAGATAACATCCCACCATGTATCCTGAAGAAATGCACTGCTGAGCTCATCTTGCCATTAGTAAAACTGTATAATCTGTCCTTGCTTCAGCGCATATTTCCGGACCGGTGGAAATCTTCTTTCATGTTTCCAGTTTTCAAGAAAGGTGACAAGCAGAATGCAGAGAATTACCGAGGGATTACATCGCTCTGTGCTTGCTCCAAAGTACTGGAGATAATCGTCTACGATGCTTTCTTTGGTCACTGCAAAAACTACATATCACCGGACCAGCACGGCTTCTACCCGAAAAGATCGATCTCGACGAACCTTGCTCCTTTCATCTCTCTTTGCCTACGCAATATTGAATCGGGAGCGCAAGTGGACACCATCTACACCGACCTGAAGGCTGCATTTGACCGTGTGGATCACTCCATATTACTAGCGAAGCTTGGAAAACTTGGGGTTTCGTCGAGCTTGGTGCAGTGGTTTAAATCATACTTGACAAATCGCAAACTCTGTGTCAGATTAGGATCAGCTCACTCCGACTGCTTTAATAACAGCTCGGGTATTCCTCAAGGTAGTAACTTGGGACCACTTCTCTTCTCCATTTTCCTGAACGATGTGGGGTTCGTGCTTCCAAATGGATGCCGCACATTCTTCGCAGACGACGTTAAGATTTTCGTAGTAGTACGATGCCTTCTAGATTGTTTGCAGCTGCAGGAATTTATTAATGACTTCAGTGAATGGTGCAGTAGAAACTTCGTCACACTCAGCGTGCACAAATGCAACTTCATCAGTTTCCATCGTAGGCAAAAACCAATATTGTTTGATTATACGATCAACAATGTGTCACTTCAGCACGTGGAAGTTACTCGCGATCTCGGAATATTATTGGACTCCGCTCTATCCTTTAGGCCCCATTACTGTGACATAGTTACGCGAGCGAGCAGGCAACTAGGTTTCATATTCAAGATTGCCGACGAATTTCGTGACCCACTTTGCCTTAAAGCACTGTACTGCTCTCTGGTTCGCTCTCTGTTAGAGTTTGGATCGATCATCTGGTGCCCGTACCAAAGAGTTTGGATATCTCGATTGGAGTCGATCCAGAAGAAATTTGTTCGGTATGCCCTGCGCCATCTGCCTTGGAACGATCCGAACAACCTCCCGCCTTATGAACACCGTTGTCAGCTGCTGGGTATAGACACGCTGGAACACAGGAGGTCGATCGCTCAAGCAGTATTTGTAGCTAAAGTTCTGGTTGGTGAAATTGATTCTCCTGGAATTCTTGCCGAACTACAATTATATGCTCCAGAGAGACCCCTTCGTACTAGGAACATTCTGTATCTCCCAGCTCGAGCAACGAATTACGCACTACATGACCCTGTACGGTATATGTCGTCACGCTTTAATGAGTACTACGTAGTGTTCGATTTTAACTGCTCTACCCTAAGCTTCCGACATCGGATTGAACGGCTGCTGCATGAGGAGAATAGACGTCAGCGTTGATTATGATAGTTCGTTAGATATTCTTAGTATTTTAATTATTTGATTATTGTTATTGTGCTTGTGTATTGTGACTACTCATGGTGAGATTTTTTTTTTCCTGTTAATGTCAATGTTAGGAGTTTTTTTTTATTATTATTATTTTTATTACTTTTTCATTAAGACATATTGTCAGATGAAACATATAAATAAACATAAACAAGTGGCATTCTTCTCGGCAGATTATTTTTTATCGCTTCGTCTGGGCCCCAGCAGACAGCTGGCTGGTTGGCTGGAGCCGACAATGTGATTTGTAACAAGTGCTAATGCCTCGGTAGCTGTTGCGAAGCGTGAATCAAGTGTCAATGCACTTCGTGCGTTAACGGAAGGTCATAAATCAGCGTGAATGTAATTTGGATGATTGTGTTGAAAGTTGTGAGATTAACTTATCATTTTTGTTTTTTTTTTATTCATGATTGGTTGATGACTTGATTGATGAAATACATATTTTTGCGTAGATTTCTTGTAAAAGTTCATTTGCACTACACTACACGTAGTATAACTCATAGAATATCAAAAGGCTGGCCCGTCCCAGAACGATGGGAACAAGGGGTTGCGACCGTTGGTGGGCCCTCAACAGCCACAGAGCAGGGCGATCCAAGGGGAGGACTACCCTTGGACGAAGGTAGAGTGGAAGAAAAAGAAGAAGACGAATCCGCAGGTAGTAGCGCAGGACGCCAAGCCAAGGCGTAGGAGGGCAAGTGCCAAGCGCGAGAAAGGCGACGCGATCGTCATCAAGACGGAACAGTCCAAGTACTCGGCCGTCTTGAAGACGATGAGAAGCGACGCCAAGCTTGAGGGTCTTGGAGCCGACGTTCGCAGTATTAGACGTACTCGTACGGGCGAGATGATCCTGGGGCTGAAGCACCAGAAGGAACACGAGGGCGCCGCCTACAAGAGGCTGGCAGAAGAGGTCTTTGGTGAGGGTGTGCTGGTGAGGGCTCTGACACATGAGGCGACTCTGAAGGTTAAGGACATTATCTCCGAAGTAGAAGAGCTCGTCACGGCACTGCGACAACAGTGCGATGTGCAGGTGGCCGCCGTAGCCGTTAAGCTAGGGAAAGGGCCAGCAGGGACACAGATAGCTTTGGTTCAGCTACCTGTGGCGAACCTGTATGTCAAGAAAGCCACAGTGAACAATAAATCACAGTGCAGGTAACGCAGCTGAACCTGAACCACTGTGATGCGGCTCAGCAACTGCTTTGTCAGGCGGTTTCTGAGTAGGAGACAGATATCGCCATCATAGCGGACCCATACCGAGTACCCGCCGGCAACGGCAACTGGGTCGCGGATGGGCCCAGAAAAATGGCGGCGATATGGACGACGGGTAAATACCCCGTCCAGGAGTTGGTGTGTATCACCTATGAGGGCTTCGTGGTCGCCAAAATAAACGGGGTCTTGTTCTGTAACTGTTATGCGCCTCCGCGATGGCCGATCGAGTGGTTCATGCAAATGCGGGACCGCTTAACGACCGTGCTAACAGGGCGAAGGCCGGTGGTAATAGCGGGTGACTTTAATGCCTGGGCCGTGGAATGGGGAAGCCGTTTCACGAACCAGCGGGGTCAGATCCTGCTAGAAACACTGACCATCTTCAGGTATCAGAAGGCCGGCTCCATAGGCACGTTATCCTCCATTTGGGACATTTGTGCCAAGTTTGTTACTGGTGGATCGACGCGCCTGCCTACGGGCTAGGCGGCGGATGCAGCGGGCACGATCAGAGGGAGAGCGAAACGAACGGTGGGTGGTGTTCGCCGCTGCAAAAGCCGCGCTTAAGACCGAGATAAGAGCAAGCAAAAAGGCCTGCTTTGAGGGTCTCTGTCAGAGTGCCAATACGAACCCGTGGGGTGACGCCTATAGGATCGTTATGACCAAGACGAGACGTGTGATGGCTCCTACAGAGCAATCTTCAGAGATGATGGAGGGGATCATTGGAGGACTTTTTCCGCGTCATGATCCTAGTCCTTGGCCTCCTTTCTTAGGACAGCCGGGGACTGGGGCTGGCGATGAGGAGAGGGTCGCCGTTGTGGAACTTGCGGGGATAGCTAAGTCCCTTAGCGTAGATAAGGCCCCAGGTCCGGATGGAGTTCCGAATCTGGCTTTAAAAGTAGCTATTGCAGAGGCTCCCGAGGTGTTCAGGTCTGCTATGCAGAAATGCCTGGACGAGGGAGTTTTCCCAGAAGCTTGGAAGAGGCAGAGCCTGGTACTATTGCCAAAGGCGGGAGACCCGGAGACCCGTCGGCATATAGACCAATATGCTTGATTAACACGGCGGGGAAGGTGCTCGAAAAGATCATCTTCAAGAGAATGTTGAGGTTCACCGAGGGCGAAAATGGTCTTTCGAGCAACCTGTACGGCTTCTGGAAGGGGAGGTCCACCGTAGACGCTATCTTGTTGGTTACAAAAACCGCCGAGAAAGTACTCGAGCCTAAGAGGAGGGGAATTCGTCTCTGCGCGGGAGTGACTCTGGATGTAAGGAATGCGTTTAATAGCGCCAGCTGGTCTGCTATTGCCGATGCGCTCTTGCATCTGGGGATACCGGAGTACCCGTACAAGATTCTCGAAAGTTACTTTCAGAATCATGTACTAGTCTACGACACGGAGGTGGGTCGGAAGTGGTTTCACATAACCTCAGGAGTCCCGCAAGATTCCATCTTGGGTCCGGTGTTATGGAATGTCATGTACGACGAGGTGTTGAGGTTAGAGTACCCAGTGGGAGTGGGAATTGTCATATTTGCCGACGACATTACGCTCGAAGTCTACGGTGAAACAATCGAGGAGGTAAAGTTGACTACCGACCACTCGATCAAGGTTGTGAAGGCGTGGATGCGGTCCAGGAAACTGGAGCTGGCTCACCGCAAGACAAAGGTGACGGTTGTTAACAACCGGAAGTCGGTGCAGCAAACGGAGATGATCGACGATAAGCTTACCTTTGGTAGCCACGTCGACTATGCCTGTAAAAGAGCCTCCACAGCTATTGCGGCACTGTCCCGGATGATGTCCAATAGCTCTGCGGTATACGCCAGTAAGCGCAAGCTTGTGGCTAGTGTTGCTACGTCCATACTGAGGTATGGCGGCCCGGCGTGGGGCACCGCGCTAAGTACTGAATGCTACCGACGGAAGCTGGAACAGGCTTGTCCGCACTGAGCGCATGAAAATTCTGCTCTTTGGATTTACACCATCAAGCACATCATAAATTAGAAATCTTTTCATCTTATCAGATAGAAGGATGTTGAAATATTGTAAATGTCATTTCGAACTGTCAAAAAACCGCACCGCAGCGCCGCACGGGCCGTTCAAAGTGAAATTCACTAGAGTATTTTCACCCGGGTGAAAATCTCTTTGTGTGCTCCGTGTGGCTCTGCGGTGCGGTATTTTGACAGTTCAAAATTGACATTTACAATACAGTGGCGTTTCGGTTTTATCACTAGTCGTTTTAATCACTACTCGCCCGAATTCACGCTTTTCTATTCGATTTTATCACGATTTCCGTTTCGTTTTTATCACACTTGTTCTAAAACATTCCGAAATCAAAATAAAATCAATACTGCATTGCCCAGTCCACCAAAACTGTTAAAAAATGTGAACTACGACTCATATATATTACAGCTGAACGATTTTGAATGAAAAAATTACATTTTTTTTTCTCGTTTCACCAAATTCACGGTTTCGTTTATATCACGGTAAATTTGTTTTTGATCGTGATAAAACCGAAAAACCACTTTATTTCAACATCCTTCTATCTGTTAAGATGAAAAGATTTATTATTCATTATGTGCTTGATGGTGTAAATCCAAAAAGCAGCATTTTCATGCGCTCAGTGCGGACAAGCCTAGTGGAAAGTACTTACAAGCTGATGTGCCTGAGGGTTGCGAGCGCGTACCGTACCATGTCACACGACGCTCTCTGCGTCATTACTGGTATGGTGCCTATCAGCATTCTTATCAGTGAGGACATGGAGTGCTTCGAAATGCACGGCACAAGAGGCATACGCAGGACTGCCAGGATGGTCTCTATGGTCAAATTGTAGCGCGCGTGGGACAGTTCCACCAAAGGGAGGTGGACTCATAGGTTGATACAGAGGGTAGATAGTTGGATTAATAGGCGACATGGGACAGTTACATTCCACCTGACACAGGTCCTTACAGGTCATGGTTGCTTCCGACAGTATCTACACCGTTTCGGGCATGCGGATTCTCCCGAATGCCCAGTGTGCAATGGTTTAGAGGAAACGGCGGAACACGTTTTGTTCGTGTGCCCGCGTTTTCGCACAATGGGTGATCGCATGTTTGCCACATGCGGGGAGGACACAACTCCGGACAATTTGGTCCAGAGGATGTGTAGGGATGAGTTTAGCTGGAACGCCGTTTCAACGGCTATCACCCATATCGTCTGGGAGCTACAGAGGAGGTGGCGCGTGGACTTGGAGAATGGCTAGTCCAGATGCAGTACAAGAGGTGGTCCAGGGGTTCAAAGTCGGCTTCGTAGGTCATACCGGTGCCCTGCGGTCGAGATCGACCCTTACAGCGATTAAGTGGCCGCGGAGAGGAAGTCCCGGTAGCGGTGCTGTCGTGGCGTCAGTCTACTGGGTTGGATCTGAGCCCGCGGTTGGAAAGGGGTCCCCGGCAAGGGTCAGGGTAGGTGAGACCCTGCTGTCTGCAACCTACGGATGCATCTGATAGGGCCTGAAGGGTAGTGATACCCTTCCTTATGGGCAGGTCAGATCGGGTTGCACGTGGGCATTAGTTCTTGCTGTCTGCCAAGCAGTTGGGCGCGGGCGGGGTTGACCCTGCCCGCCTTTCGAGGACAAAGGGAGTGGCGAGGACCACTCGGGAAACTGGCTAAGCGCCAGCAATCACCATGTTACCGTGATGGACTCTCCAGAGCGAGTCATCGATGTTCGTTGCTGCTAGGCTACGCAGCTAACCTTGAGGGTGTGATGTGCACTAGCCCCTCTCTGAAGCAATACCTTCTTGGTGGTTCCGGAGAGACGTAGGGTTTGGCGACCATAGGAATGTGTTTTAGTGGGTCGAGGAGAGAGTAGTCCTGGCTTTTACTAGTGTTGTAGAAGATGGCCCTAACCCCACACTACCCTAATCTTCCTGTTAGGGTGTCTGTTGAGCAGATTTTTCCCCCTATGGTTTAGAAGGGAAAAAAATAGAATCAACCTTAGTAACGCCGCAATACTTGGTTCTTGGCCAGTATTCTTGCAACATGACCTGCCCACTGTATCTTTCCGACTTTGTCCACCTTTTGGATGCTAAGTATGCTGTGGAGTGCAGCTCGTTGTTCATCATTCGCCGCCTCACACCGTTATCCTGCACACCGCCAAACATTGGCCTTATCACGCGCCGCTCGGAAACTCCAAGTGCGTTGATATCCTCGTTGAGCAAGGTCTATGTATCGTGTCCGTAGGGGGTACCGGTTACCCACTTGGTACTACCCAGTCTAATGAGCGATTTGCACATAGTACATTTAGTGCGCGGGTGAATCTTATTTGACCGCAGTTGCTTCTGGAATCCGTACCGGGCACGACTTCCACTGATGCATGATGTGCCTTCGAATTCGATGACTTACATTCAGTCCTGTCAGAGATCGCGAACAACACCATGACACTACACAATCAGGCTGTTCGCCATCAAAGAACAAAATGATGTTTACATTGTAGTAACTTTGGTTACTGTTGTGATCAGATATCCTATTGAATAGAGGGAATGGCCAAAAACAAAAACTGCAGACGGTGGATCTGGAAAGCTATTGGCTGGCATTCAAAAGCCTGTTCAAGTTCGAGCGAAAGGTAAGCACTAGAGGATCATTGTGGACATTATGAACACCTTGTTAGCCAATCTTCACTAAGGGACCATTCATAAACCATGAAAAACAGATTTTAGAATTTTAAAATCCATCCCATTTACACCTTTTAGAAGCACTTTCGTAAAAACCTTAATTCTTCCGTAAACAAGTTTATGTAGTTTATGAACGACCTATAATTGGAAATCAACTTCTATGAAAATACTTATTTGATTCAATTTCTTATGTATTAACGTGCCATTATTTCTTATTTATTAACGTGCAGGAAAACTATTTCATCTGCAGAAGCGGCCAACGGCGAAATCACGGCGGCAAGATCGCAAACAAAATTTCAAATTTCAAACAGAAAAAATGAAAGACGGATCTGAAAGAGGAAGAACATTGCAAACAAGCGAAAGTAACAGTGGAAGGCGACACGTCTTCCAATCCGACTGCTCTAGAAGCTTCTGAATGGTTATCATTGAACCAAGAGCCTTGGTCCGTAGTGCTTGAAAAGTGGAAGGCCAGTTTGCCGATAAGGAAGAAATATGTACGTTAGAGAAAGTTATGGATAACACTGCCAACCTACAAAAGTCAAACGACTTTTTGAGTTTCGTCAATGGATCTAAGTGGAAACAAATTTGTCAAAAGTATGCAGTAGATATAGTCATTCCGCTTTGGCTGTATTCTGATCAATTTTAAATTAACGACGCGCAAAGCTCTCATTCTAACAGACACTCAGTGTGCGGTATTTATTACAACTTTCTAACCGTACCTGATCAGTTCTGGGCAAAGCTTTCTCATATTTTCGTAGCTGCAATGGCAAAAAAGTAGACATGAAACATGGAATCAACCGATTATTGACTGTGATGATAGAAAATTTCAAGGCAATGGAAGAAAACCGTATCGAACTGAATATCAAAGGCAAATTAGTCAACTTCTGAGTTTGCTGCAGGATGATAATTTGGGTTTGCACACAATGTTACAATTTGCTAGTGGTTTCAACGCAACGTTCTACTGTCGCTTTTGCCGTCGGCCGAAAGAACTACTTCAAAAAGACGTTAATGAACATGCCGACATGCGTAGAAAATAAGATTACGATGAGGATATTGAAGTAAATAAACAAAGCGAAACAGGTATTGCAGGAAAATCAGTTTTTAATGAATTGCCGTCTTTCCACGTAACAGAAAACAAAAGTGTTGATGCAATATATGATCTTTTCAGCGGCGGTATCTGCAAGTACGGAATAGTAGAAGTTATGAACTATTGCATTTACAATAAACAATACTTCAATATTCAGCAATTCAATGATCTAAGGAGAGCATTCAGTAAACATTGCTACGATGATGAGTTACAAAGAATGCCTGATATCTCCAGTTCGTATAATAGCAAAAATAAAAGAAAATCTGTAACATTTAAGATTACATCCAGCGAAATGCGGTCATTGATCCATTATTTCTCTTTAATTGTAGGATCTCTTGTTCCAAGGAACGATAAAGTTCGGGAGTATTGTAGAATCTTAATTATGCTTGTTGACATGTGTGAAGTCGAAATAGACAAGCTCAAAGAAACTATTTCAATGCATGATGAACTATATAAACAACTGTTCAAACAAGACTTGAAGCCGAAACATCATTTCGTTGTACATTACCCTAATTTGATAAGAACATCTGGTCTGGATCTAGGGTAATTGTTCCCATCGTTGTGGTAGTACCTAATGTTGCTGTAATGGCAATTGAGCACTTTATCGACTGAAATGTTACCAAAAGATAATTTTAATCGATGTATTATGCTTAAATTATGAGATTGCACCATTTGTTTGCTAAAGATTTGCCCAAAAACCTATGTAAAAAAAATATTTTCCTAAATTTGTTTGCTGCTGTGTTCCCATTGTTGCGGTAGTGTTCCTAATGTTGCGGTATCCCATATGATTTCAATGGGATACCGCAACATTAGGAACACAATGTTCTTTCAGGTAAAAACGAATAAAATGCTCATAACAACCTCAAAGTGGCAATGTTTTGTTATTTTTTCGTAGATAAAGGATATATTTTATTATTTTCAACTCAATCCATGTAAAAAAATTGCTTGGGGCGATACAATTGTGGTTTAAGCATGAACCCAGTGCTTAACTCCTCCATGATTGGATCGATTACCCTATAGAAACTATGATGTGTTTCAGAAACGAAGCAATGCATAAGAATTTCAAACAGTATGCAAATGTCATAACATCACGGAAAAATATTTGTTATACTTTATGTGTAACAGCTTCTTTGCAATTTGCCTACAATTTACTAAATGGTATTCTTTCGAAGGAAGAAGTATCCGGTGATTTCATAACTAGGGATGTTCGATTACTCAGCTACTATGACAATATTATTCAACCTATGAACATTGAAAATGGTTCCAATGTGGCAATTTTAAATAAAATTATTTTTAAAGGTACGGCTTATAAAGGTGGTGACTTTGTGCCACTACTTATCAACACAAAATTATGTTTGTTCTAGATACTTGACGTTATGCAGGAAAATGAACGATATTTTTTTGTTGCTAAGATGTGGATGCTTGGAAGTTTTGATAATCATTATATGGCTTATACAGGAATCGAAGCAATACATCAAGTTGAAATTATACTAATTGAAGTAGTCTACCAATTACGGTACATAAAGTTGAAGAACATTTATATTTTTTTGCCTTAATCCTAGTTTTAATACGATAGATTGTACCGTAAAATGGGATAACTTTGACAGTTTTTCAGCGAATTTTCTTAATATTTTTTCATGTAACAGTATTTTCCCTACTTTTATATTTTTAAAACAAGTACTGGGGTATCAGTTATCAATTGCAATTGAAAGACTTGATGATTTTAAATACTTTGGGTGACTTTGCGTTTTCCATATGAGCGAAAATCAGATTTTCATTTTGGGGTAACTTTGATAATGGCCTGAAAAACATATCAAATCTTAAAAAATAATCACAGATTGAAATCTCAGGAATATGAACATGATGAGAGAAGCCTTGTGGAAAATATTAGAGAGGTTATTTATATCAAAACATTGATTTTTTACTAAATTTTACGTATAAAAATGAATTTGTGGAGTACTGAGTGAAAAACACAGTGAATTTAGCTGTCGAAAATCATTATCTTTGTAAAAATATATGTTTAACGGTACATCAACATATGATTGCATGCTATTCATGGTGAGTTTTCTTTTTTGGGTATTTTTTTGATGTTTTATTAACAAACTTTGAATAACACTGATATATCTACATGGGATTACAAGGGCATTGCATACTTTTAGGCGTTTATTAGTGTATGGAGATTTATGTCTCGATTTACAAAATTGAGTCCAGTTTGTTAAAACGCACTTTGTTAAGAGATTCAAGACCAGATTTCGAATCTACTATGATGGATCTACCATAAATAAAAGGCCATTCATTGAAAAAATAGTTGAAACAGAGCTGTACAGCTGATTGTTTGAAGGGTTTGACAATGGGGCAGCAGGGACGAAAGTCCTGGGGCCTGACGCACCCCCCCGCTTGCGAGTCAGCCGCGTAGTCGCCGGCTAAGAATAGGACTACTAACCCCAATTCAAGGTGTCAAGCGACCCGTGCTGAGGAATGAGTGATCGAGGGGGTGAAAAAGATGCTCGATCTTTAACGGAGCCTGTGGGGTACCTGGGCACCCCCCACAGTAAGCTGTCCCTTACCGCGTTAATGCAGGGCTCTGGCGTGGTGGACATTCTTTCCCGTGCGACTCGTGGGATTAATCATGAAATCAAACAAATCAAGCAATCAAAATTCAGGTGGAAGTAGTGGTGGGATCAACCCCTTCGCAAGAAGCGGGTTGATGAGATCTCCGACAAGGAGAAGTGAGGAGATAGGCGCTGGGAGTTGCGTACGCAGCTCAAGCGTGGGTGCTCCAGTCCACTTCCCGGCAAGCCAGCCGGTGGAGGTTATGGACGGAGCGTGGTTGTTGAGGGCCGTCAACCGAGGATCCAAAGGACGGTCCGCAATAGAGGTGGCTGAGCAGCAGCTTGGCAAAATCATCGACTTTGCGTCCACTAAGTCGAACATAAGCAAGGACCTGAAAACGGCCTTGCTTCGACTTAGGGCGTCGATCGACGATGCCAAGCAGGAGCACGCGGCACTCGCGTTGCTGACTGCTGCAGCAGCGGAGCCTGCAAATGAGAAAGTGCCGAAGTTTACCCAAACGGAGGCCTTCTCCTTCGCAGGAAGTCCAAATAAGGCGGAAGCGACTGCTCGCGACAAACGGGGCAAGCAATCGCAGAAGCGGGCGAGGCAACCGTCAGGCGAGGAGCTGTCTGGCGGTGCCCGCAAGGCCAGGCGAATCATTACCCCGAAAGTCGGTAATAATGCCGGAAGGTCGGACCCCAGCCAGGGTTCCCGGAAAGCTGGGAAGGGTGGGCCTGAAAAGGCTGGCCCGTCCCGGAACGATGGGAACAAGGGGTTGCGACCGCTAGTGGGCCCTCAACAGCCACAGAGTAGGGCGATCCAAGGGGAGGACCCCCCTTGGACGAAGGTAGAGCGGAAGAAGAAGAAGGCGAATCCGCAGGTAGTAGCGCAGGACGCCAAGCCAAGGCGTAGGAGGGCAGGTGCCAAGCGCGAGAAAGGCGACGCTATCGTCATCAAGACGGAACAGTCCAAGTACTCGGACGTCTTGAAGATGATGCGAAGCGACGCCAAGCTTGAGGGTCTTGGAGCCGACGTACGCAGTATTAGACGTACTCGTACGGGCGAGATGATCCTGGAGCTGAAGCGCCAGAAGGAGCACAAGGGCGCCGCCTATAAGAGGCTGGCAGAAGAGGTCCTTGGTGAGGGTGTGCAGGTGAGGGCTTTGACACATGAGGCGACTCTGAAGGTCAAGGACATCGATGAGATCACCGAAGTGGAAGAGCTCGTCACGGCACTGCGGCAACAGTGCGATGTGCAGGTGGCCGCCGCAGCCGTTAAGCTACGGAAAGGGCCAGCAGGGACACAGGTAGCTTTGGTTCAGCTACCTGTGGCGGACGTCAAAAAGTCCGTTAAAGTAGGGAGCATAAAGGTGGGTTGGTGTGTATGTCACCTGACATTCCACGAGCCACCAGAGGTTTGCTTCAGGTGTCTGGAACCAGGACACAAGTCGTGGGACTGCAAAGGCCCCGACAGGCGCAAACTGTGCAGGCGATGCGGCGCTGAAGGTCATAAGGCCCAAAGCTGCACGAGTCCGCCCATCTGCATGATCTGTACCGGGAAATCCTCGAACAACAGACATCCGATGGGTGGTCCCAGGTGCCCGGCCTTCAAGAAAGCCGCAGTGAACAACAAATCACAGTGCAGGTAACGCAGCTGAACCTGAACCACTGTGATGCGGCTCAGCAACTGCTTTGTCAGGCAGTTTCTGAGTGGGAGACGGATATCGCCATCATATCGGACCCATACCGAGTACCCGCCGGCAACGGCAACTGGGTCGCGGATGGGACCAGAAAAATGGCGGCGATATGGACGACGGGTAAATACCCCGTTCAGGAGTTGGTGTCTACTACCTATGAGGGCTTCGTGGTCGCCAAAGTAAACGGGGTCTTCTTCTGTAGCTGTTATGCGCCTCCGCGGTGGCCGATCGAGCAGTTCACGCAAATGCTGGACCGCTTAACGACCGTGCTAACAGGGCGAAGGCCGGTGGTAATAGCGGGCGACTTTAATGCCTGGGCCGTGGAATGGGGAAGCCGTTTCACGAACCAGCGGGGTCAGATCCTGCTAGAAACACTGGCCATCTTAGATGTCGACTTGGCTAATGTCGGTACCAAGAGTACCTTTAGTCGGAATGGAGCGGAGTCAATTATTGACGTGACCTTTTGCAGTCCTGGCCTAACAAGTAGTTCGAACTGGAGAGTAGATGATGGCTACACTCACAGCGACCACCTGGCGGTTCGCTACAGTATCGACTACAATAACAGCAGACAGCGGATAGAAGAAGAGGCGGCTAGGCCAAGGCCAAGCCCTCGCAGGTGGAAGACATCATACTTCGACGAAGGGGTATTTAGGGAGGCGCTCCGCCGTGAGCGAAACTTAATCGGTTTAGACGGCGACGAGCTGGTAGCGGTGCTCTCACGTGCGTGTGATGCGACCATGCCTAGGCGAGTCCACCCTAGAAATGGGAGGCCACCGGCTTACTGGTGGACCGACGCGATTGCGGACCTGCGCCGCGCCTGCCTACGGGCTAGGCGGCGGATGCAGCGAGCACGATCAGAGGAAGAGCGAAACGAACGGCGGGTGGTGTTCGCCGCTGCAAAAGCCGCGCTTAAGACCGAGATAAGAGCAAGCAAAAAGGCCTGCTTTGAGGGTCTCTGTCAGAGTGCCAATACGAACCCGTGGGGTGACGCCTACAGGATCGTTATGGCCAAGACGAGAGGTGTGATGGCTCCTACAGAGCAATCTCCAGAGATGTTGGAGGGGATCATTGGAGGACTTTTTCCGCGTCATGATCCTAGTCCTTGGCCTCCTTTCGTAGGACAGCCGGGGACTGGGGCTGGCGATGAGGAGAGGGTCACCGATGTGGAACTTGCGGGGGTAGCTAAGTCCCTTAGCGTAGGTAAGGCCCCAGGTCCGGACGGAGTTCCGAACCTGGCCTTAAAAGTAGCTATTGCAGAGGCTCCCGAGATGTTCAGGTCTGCTATGCAGAAATGCCTGGACGAGGGAGTTTTCCCAGAAGCTTGGAAGAGGCAGAGCCTGGTACTATTGCCAAAGGCGGGGAAACCACCCGGAGACCCGTCGGCATATAGACCAATATGCTTGATTGACACGGCGGGGAAGGTGCTCGAAAAGATCATCCTCAATAGAATGTTGCGGTTCACCGAGGGCGAAAATGGTCTTTCGAGTAACCAGTACGGCTTCCGGAAGGGGAGGTCCACCGTAGACGCTATCTTGTCGGTTACAAAAACCGCCGAGAAAGCACTCGAGCCTAAGAGGAGGGGAATTCGCTTTTGCGCGGTAGTGACTCTGGATGTAAGGAATGCGTTTAATAGCGCCAGCTGGTCTGCTATTGCCGATGCGCTCTTGCGTCTGGGGATACCGGAGTACCTGTACAAGATTCTCGGAAGTTACTTTCAGAATCGTGTACTAGTCTACGACACGGAGGTGGGTCGGAAGTGCTTTCACATAACCTCAGGAGTCCCGCAAGGTTCCATCCTGGGTCCGGTGTTATGGAATGTCATGTACGACGAGGTGTTGAGGTTAGAGTATCCAGTGGGAGTGGTGATTGTCGGATTTGCCGACGACATTACGCTCGAAGTCTACGGTGAAACGATCGAGGAGGTAAAGTTGACTACCAACCACTCGATCAAGGTTGTGGAGGCGTGGATGCGGTCCAGGAAACTGGAGCTGGCTCACCACAAGACAGAGGTGACGGTTGTTAACAACCTGAAGTCGGAGCAGCAGACGGAGATCAGTGTAGGAGACTGTACTATCCTGTCAAAGCGCTCCGTCAAACACTTGGGCGTGATGATCGACGATAAGCTTACCTTCGGTAGCCACGTCGATTATGCCTGTAAAAGAGCCTCCACAGCTATTGCGGCACTGTCCCGGATGATGTCCAATAGCTCTGCGGTGTACGCCAGTAAGCGCAAGCTTCTGGCTAGTGTTGCTACATCCATACTTAGGTATGGCGGCCCGGCGTGGGGCACCGCGCTAAGTACTAAATGCTACCGACGGAAGCTGGAAAGTACTTACAGGCTTATGTGCCTGAGGGTTGCGAGCGCGTACCGTACCGTGTCACACGACGCTCTCTGCGTCATTACTGGTATGGTGCCTATCAGCATTCTTATCAGTGAGGACATGGAGTGCTTCGAAATGCGCGGCACAAGAGGCATACGCAGGACTGTCAGGATGGCCTCTATGGTCAAATGGCAGCGCGCGTGGGACAGTTCCACCAAAGGAAGGTGGACCTATAGGTTGATACCGAGGGTAGATAGTTGGATTAATAGGCGCCATGGGGAAGTCACATTCCACCTGACACAGGTCCTTACAGGTCATGGTTGCTTCCGACAGTATCTACACCGTTTCGGGCATGCGGATTCTCCCGAATGCCCAGTGTGCAATGGTTTAGAGGAAACGGCGGAACACGTTTTGTTCGTGTGCCCGCGTTTTCGCACAATGCGTGACCGCATGCTTGCCACATGCGGGGAAGACACAACTCCGGACAACTTGGTCCAGAGGATGTGTAGGGATGAGTTTGGCTGGAACGCCGTTTCAACGGCTATTACCCACATCGTCTGGGAGCTACAGAGGAGGTGGCGCGTGGACTCGGAGAATGGCTAGTCCAGATGCAGTACAAGAGGTGGTCCAGGGGTTCGGAGTCGGCTTCGTAGGTCATACCGGTGCCCTGCGGTCGAGATCGACCCTTACAACGATTAAGTGGCCGCGGAGAGGAAGTCCCGGTAGCGGTGCTGTCGTGGCGTCGGTCTACTGGGTTGGATCCGAGCCCGCGGTTGGAAAGGGGTCCCCGGCAAGGGTCGGGGTAGGTGAGATCCTGCTGTCTGCAACCTACGGGTGCATCTGATAGGGCCTGAAGGGTAGTGATACCCTTCCTTGCGGGCAGGTCAGATCGGGTTGCACGTGGGCATCAGTTCTTGATGTCCGCTCAGCAGTAGGGCGCGGGCGGGGTTGACCCTGCCCGCCTTCCGAGGACAAAGGGAGTGGCGAGGACCACTCGGGAAACTGGCTAAGCGCCAGCATGCTACCGTGATGGACTCTCCAAAGCGAGTCATCGATGTTCGTTGCTGCAGGCTACGCAGCTAACCTTGTGGGTGCGATGTGCACTAGCCCCTCTCTGAAGCAATACCTTCTTGGTGGTTCCGGAGAGACGTAGGGTTTGGCGACCATAGGAATGGTTTAGTGGGTACGAGGAGAGAGTAGTCCTGGATTTTACTTTTGTTGTAGAAGACGGCCTGTCAGACCTACACTACCCTAACCTTCTGTTAGGGTGTCTGTTGAGCAGATTATCCCCCTATGGTTTAGAAGGAAAAAAAAAAAAAAAAAAAAAGGGTTTGACAAATGACAGAAATATCATCAATTTTTATTTTTAGCCCAAAAAGTTAAATATAATCTCAGTTTTAATGAAAATTCGTTTAAGATGGACTTTCATATGTATAGTTTTGATCTATGTTTGCCTTTTTCTTAACTGGTTAAAGCAATCATAGTTATAAGGTAATCTATACCATGCCTGTCGAATTATCAAAGTTACCCGCATTATCAAATCTTTGCCATTGACAGGCACCTAATAATATTATTAATATGAAAATGGCAGTTTGTTTGAAGTTGGTGGCACAACATCATCTTCCATTCAACTGTTTTGAATGGGAAGCCTTAAAACTACTGTTCGACGCAGTAATGAATACGCTGAATTTCCTATAAATCGACACAACACTAAAATCCACATGGCCGACGCTGCTAGGAAAGTGCGAGAATTCATAAAGAATCACAAGGAAGGAAGCTAATCTCCTTGAGAATTTACTCCGTTTCGAAGCACGGATATCATTTTCGGCGTGAATGTCCAATACGAAGTTGACGGAGAGGGCGCCATCAGAACTCTTGGAAATTTTAAATATCCGCATATTAAAAACCAACGCAGATAAACAAATGCCACAATCTAATCATTTGCATCACTTTGGTGTTCTCCCCCGATGATATATTTCGATCTAAAATACGGTACAAATGAGTATTTTCACCGTTTGTAAGAAAGCTTAAAGACACGGACACGTTCAATACTTCCAGTGAGCTAATCGCTCTTTGAAGGAAGCACGACACTAGACAACGGACTAGCATGCAACGCCCAGTGGCACAGCCGAAAACTTTTCCTGACAGCTGCGGCTGGAATCGAACCCGCGCTCCTCAGCGCGATGCGACTAAGAGCTTGGTGACACTAGCCGGACGGCTACGAAGCCGCACAAATTCTAATACAAAATAAAAATCACGAAAATATAATTTTATTTCATACTGTGATGATTCACAGTCCGTATTGAAAAAAAAAGTACTACGTTTGGCCATATTCTTGGATGGATAGTTACATTTCAATCAAAAATTAAAAGTTTTACAATCAATAAGCATTAGACCCAACATCTTTGGATTGATTGTAGAACCATTTTCGATAGAAGCTCGACGAATACATACCTTATGCCACAAAAGTTCAGCCTATTGGACGCAGTGGCTTAATTTCCCCAACAGGGGAGGAAAAAAAAAAAAAAAAAAAAAGAATACATACCTTCTTCAAATGAATCCCAATCTCTACATCCAGCATGTTTCACCCATGCTCCCTGTGTGTACCGGCAGCCGGCGGCACATCCTTCATCGCAATGATTTCGCATTTCATCGACACCCAGTTCAGCAGAATTAACATCGATTGGCTGATGCGGCTACTACTGTCGGCGATGGTGGTGGCGCCCTCCCAGGACCAAGGTGGGAACGGCCAAGCAATATCAACACTGAATAATTCATTAGATATGTAGTAGCACTATGATCCGAATGAATGTGCATTGTGTGTATGCTGCTGGTAGGGACGCGCCGGTGTTTGGTTCTGGGTCGACTGCGGGATCCCAAGGCAGCAGATATCTACTACCGTACAACCAAATGGGCGATGATCATGATGATGGTGATGATGATGGTGGTTGCGGAGAGTTGTTGGCGGTAACATTACATGAAACGATTACAGTGTGTTTACTTTATTATCTTGGTCATGCAATTCAATTGTTTTCTTCGGGTCTTGCGGATGAATCCCGACGACGGACGACGGACGGTCAGCGGCATCTGCACTAGAGCATGGACTGTTTAGAAATGGGGCATACTTATTGGCTGTATCAGGTATCAGGTATCAGTAGGTCGGCTCTAGAGGCACGTTCTCCTCCATTCGGGAAATTTGTGCCATCGCCATGAACACGAGCCTATTCATCATTTACCTGACGGAGAAGGGAAGGAAAAAGGATAGGACATGGGAGAGGACAGGTAAGGGAATAGGATCGTCATACTCGCAAAAGCGTACCACAATGGGTTCACATAGCGTCCTGAAAAGGACACTGTAATAACGCATAAGCGTGCCACAATGGGTTCGAACAGCGCCCTGAAAAGGGCACTGTGATAATGCATAAAGCGTAAAGAGAGCCTATAGCTCTTTACCACAGCGGGTCAAGAACAACAGAACGTCCTGAAGATTCAGGTTTCTGAAGTCAGTTTCACTTAATAAGTGTTTCCCGAGTACTCGGAAACGCAATTGCGCAAAAACTGGACAGTTACATATTAAATGATACGAAGTTCCATAATCGGATTCACAGCTATCACATGCAAATGAATCAGCTTGCTGAATATTCGCCATGTGATAACTGAGTCGGCAGTGGCCAGTCAATGCTTTGACCAGCATGCTGCAATTCTGCTTTGACAGATTTGTTAGATACTTTGCCACCCCTAGAGATGGCTCAGTACAATACAATTTTGTTTGACGACATGACTCCAAACTATTCCAGTATTGTTTGTGCTGAGTGGCAGCCCAGGTGTCAATCCGAAGCTTCACCCAACACTTGGATACCGGAATAGCTGGCTCAGGGCCAATGAAGTCATGTGATGCTCCAGTGCGAGCTAACTCATCAGCCAATTCATTTCCAGCGATGGAAGAATGGCCAGGTACCTATACAAGGTGAACAGCGTTTGCTGAATTCAGCTCCTCAATTTGAGTTCGACAAGCGATAACTATCTTCGACCTGGAGTTGGCCGAAGCAAGTGCTTTAATAGCAGCCTGGCTATCTGAACAGAAGTATATTACTTTGCCCATTACGTGCTGCTGAAGTGCTGATTGCACTCCGCACATAAGAGCAAAGATTTCGGCCTGAAAAACGGTGCAGTGTCTGCCAAGTGAATAAGACTGATACAGCCTTAGCTCACGAGAATAAACACCAGCACCTGCTCGACCTTCGAGAAGGGAGCCATCAGTGTAACATACGATGCCGTCTGAAATACTTCTCTCCAGATAACCAGATGTCCACTCTTCCCGGGAAGGGAATTTCGTGGAAAATGTCCTATATGGAAAATTACAAGCAATTGTAAGATCACTTGGAGCAAGGACAACTTTGTCCCAATTCACCAAAAGTGGAAACAACGAGGTGTGTGTTGAACTGCGGTTCACAGGAGTTTCCTCTAGTAAA
This sequence comes from Aedes albopictus, assembly GCF_035046485.1. NCBI lineage: Eukaryota > Metazoa > Arthropoda > Insecta > Diptera > Culicidae > Aedes > Aedes albopictus. The sequence goes on from NC_085137.1 coordinate 367,083,096, forward strand.
CCGAGTACCCATAGGCGGTAAGTGCAAGAAAGTGCTTCTTGTTTGAGATGAATGTGTAGTGGGGCAACGTCAAAGAGAACTTCGAGAGCTGCCGTGGGAGTTGAAGAGAACGCTCCAGACATCGCCATAAAGCACATCCTTTGGAGATGGCCTAACTTTGATTGGACCGTTCTCACTTCGCCCTTTTGCCACCACACAACGCATCCATAGGCCAATATTGGCCGAACAACAGTTGTGTAGATCCATTTGATATACTTGGGTTTTAGACCCCAAGTTGTACCAAAGGTTCGCCGGCATTGGCCGAAGGCCATACAAGCTTTCTTGATTCTGAACTCAACATGAGGTGTCCAGGAAAGCTTGGAATCAAGAATGACTCCAACGTACTTTACCTGTTCAGTCACATTGATTTCAGAATCAAAGAGACGTAAAGTTCGAACACCATTACGGTTGCGCTTTTCCGTGAAAAGAACAATAGATGTTTTACTCGGATTTACCGAAAGGCCATATTGGTGACACCAACCCTCAACTACCTGAAGAGCGTTTTGCATCAGGTCGAAAAGGGTGCTGATGCACATACCGACTAACAATGTTAGGTAGTCGTCGGCAAAACCATAAGTAGGAAAACCGCTATTATTGAGTTGCCTCAATAGCGTATCTGCTACGAGATTCCATAAAAGTGGTGATAAGACTCCCCCTTGGGGGCATCCACAAACACTCAATTTCCTAATCGCCGCTTGACGCAATGTCGAGAAGAGATGTCGGTTTTTGAGCATTTGGTGAATCCAATTGGAAATCATTGGAGATATACATACCATGACCCCGTGCGGCTTCCAATATGGCATCGAAAGGCACGTTGTCAAAGGCACCCTCGATATCTAAGAAAACACCCAAGCAGGATTGCTTTTGAGCGAATGCCTTCTCGATATCGTAAACAACTTTGTGTGAAAGAGTCACAGTGGACTTTCCAGATTGGTAAGCATGTTGGTTCACATGAAGAGGCACATTGGCCAGATGAATATCACGGATGTGATGATCGACTATGCGTTCTAAGCATTTCAGAAGAAAAGAGGTCAAACTGATAGGTCTGAAGCTCTTTGCTTCTTCATACGACGCGCGACCCAAACTTCACAGTAATATCCCGCCAGGATTTGGGAATATACCCTGTAGCAAAACTGCAAACAAGTAGTTGTTTCAAAACATGTTTGAAATGATCAAATCCCTTCTGAAGCAAAATAGGATAAATCCCATCTGCCCCAGGAGATTTGAAAGGAGCAAAGCTATTAAGTGCCCATTCAATCGATTCTAAAGTTATGATACTCCGAGCCGAAGCTAAAGAATCATAACTGCAAGAAAAGACATCAGGTTCATCCGAAGATGTAATATCCACACATCCAGGGAAGTGTGTACTGAATAAACATTCTAAAACTTCCTCATCAGAGGAAGTGAAATCACCATTTGGCAAACGAAGTTCGTTCACTTGAAAATCCTTAGATTTTGCAAGGATTTTGTTCAATCGACTGGCTTCACTCAGACTGGAAACATTTGTACAAAGGTTTTTCCAGCCGGATCGTTCAGCAGACCGAAGAGCTTTCTGGTAGGCTTTGCGAGCCGACCTGAAAGCCTCCGATCCAGCCGAACGTCGTCTGTTCCAACTCTTTCTACATTGTTTCCTGAGCTTCGCCAGATCGGAGTTCCACCAAGGGGTTCCTCTTGTGGTCTTCACAGACCGCAGAGGGCAGGCTTCTTCAAAAGCTTCCATGATGAAGGCCGTTGTAGTATCAACGGCATCATCTAAATCACTTGGACTGTCAATTGATGGTGAGTATCCATGAAATTTGGCTGCAACCAAATCGGTAAAGAGATCCCAGTTGGTTGACCGGGGATTCCTGAAACGCAAAGTTTGCGAAGTAACATTCACATGTTCAAACAAGATGTAACGATGGTCAGATAAAGATTCTTCGTCTGACACATGCCAATTGGTCAGCTCATGACTAATTCTGCTAGAGCAAAGCGTTATGTCTAACACTTCCTCTCTACCAGATACCATGAAGGTTGGGCGGTTGCCTATGTTAAGTAATCCAAGATCTGTAGTACTTAAGTATTCCATCAAACTGCACAGCAAAAAAATTCTTGTGATATCACATCATTTTCGCTGCACATCAGTCATGTCGTTGAAGTGATGTACAAATTACGTCGTTTCCACGCAGCAAATCCGCCGCGCAGCTTGAAAGTGGATCTAGCCATCGCTAGAACCGGAACGTTAGATGATTTATATATAAGTAAAATATTGGCATGGATTCGTACACTGGTCCGTTGATTGTGAGGCATATCCCTTGCCTCTCGGCTATTCCACCGAGTTAGAGGATAGATGATAAAAATGGTACTGCTGTAGATATTTGCTGGAATGCGTTTGTTGACACTTTCCGGTGCCAACTAGGGTGTACATGGTGAGTGTGATAATTGTTGGAAAACGATGCAACAGAGTGAAATTACGTTTGAAATTGGATACGTCGCCAGAAATTACCCGTCTGGATATTACAAAATTATTTGCTGTGTGGAGCCTCTCAAATTGATGTCTGAGCTGCCCCAGATTATATGGTGAGCATTAGCATCACTACCAACAATTAGCGGAAGGCCTTTTGAAGTGCAGTATGCAATGACTTGCTTGAAAGCATCCGTAGGGGATGGTTCATCATGCGGTAAATAAACCGAACAATGAACGTATTTCCAACAGGTTTCCAACAGATACATCTATTGTGATAGCACATACATCTCTGGTAGTTAGTTCAGAGATGAGTGTAGCAACGATTGCGTTGTTGACAAGCACACATGCTCGAGGCATGACACGTGAGTTTGCCATTTCATTTTTACTGAAAGTACACACTTAGAAATTCTGAAATTTGCACGAAACGGAATCACCAAAAAACGTAATCGTTTGCAAGACTGAATCACAAATTGGACTTAATTTTACGCGCATAATGTAAGTGCTGGTTGGTTGCGTTAAATGTCAACAAATCCGTTTCACCAGAAACGTAGAATCAGTATCACGTTCATCAGCCACTTTCTAACTCGGTGAAACAGCCGAGAGGTAAGAGATGTGGCTCACGATCAGCAGATCCAATGTTCGAATCCCATGCATGACAATATTTTACTTTTCTATGTTTTATCTGTCAAATGGGTTCTAGCGATTGCTAGACGTTAAGAAAAAATAAGTTTTATTTTGGGGTGTCTTGAAAGACGTAAATTTCCATGTTTTAACCTCTAATTTTGTGTTTTTGAAGATGCTCGTATATGTCAGGTTCAGGACACTTAAATTTACATGAAATTTTCTAGGTGTGTAGCAAACACCGGATTCACAAGGTTTCCTAAATAGAAATTCCCCTTACGAAAGTAAGGTTCTTGGACTAACGCCACTTGGGCTGTACCATTTTGCATAAGTCTACAAAGATTGATCGTTGCTGTTCTTTTGTGCTGAAGATTGATCTGAGCTATCCTAACCGTAGCCACTACCCAAACTAGGCAAGATTAAACTCTTAACAATCACAGCACAAAAAAGAACAGCAACAATAAAGCCAGATCGGTATCGATTTGAGTGCGCCAAAGGCGAGGATTCACAGAATACACTGTGTAAAACGCATAATGCGAAACCATATAGGTGAAAATCTAAACTAATTAATAACATCTTCATAATCCCGCCCTTATTCAGCCTCAAGTATGAGATTGAAGAAGGGCAGCTGATTGTCTCGGAGAAACACAAGGTCCACCGCGCTATTGCTCCGGTTAGCACAGTAAGGGCAAATACTGTGGAGGGTGCGCTGGTACTCCACAGGCTCCGTTTGCGATTAGGTTTTTATAAGACCCCCCTAACCATTCATTCCTAGGCACGGTAAGCGTAAAGCCGCATAACACCATGAATTAGGGGTCACCTGATTAATGGATTCCTACCACTGGAACAGGCGGTCCGTAGTGCTATTCTTAGCCAGTTGAACTAACCGCTACCGACACTACACAGCTATCTAGGCTGATCGGGAAAAGAAGTTAATATTGATGATCAACTTCATACGGGCTCGAACAGCCTCCATTACGTGGTGATGATGATGGTGGTTGCGGAGAGTTGTTGGCGGTAACATTACATGAAACGATTACAGTGTGTTTACTTTATTATCTTGGTCATGCAATTCAATTGTTTTCTTCGGGTCTTGCGGATGAATCCCGACGACGGACGACGGACGGTCAGCGGCATCTGCACTAGAGCATGGACTGTTTAGAAATGGGGCATACTTATTGGCTGTAATGGTAGTTGCATACAAACTAAAGAGCAAGGAACTTATATGTCAAAACAGTGAGTTTGATAACACCACTAAACATGAGAGAACGAAACGTTGCATGAAGAACAAGGAATGTTCAACTTAAAAGTGTCATTGGGATATACATATATTTTCTTGGACAATTTGATTGTAAAAGCTAAGTCGTTGAAATTGAAACATGTCTTTCTTATGGTGAAATTCTAATAACTTCGAAGCAACATCAAATAAGGTATTACGAGTTTTGGACTGTATCCACCATAAAAACAAGTGAATTGTTACCTTATCTACATGTATACGAAGATTTAGCAATGGATGAAATATTTTATTTTTGATCACAATTTACTTAAAATAGCATTTTAATGCTGTAGTCGATTCGGGGCGAAATGAACACTGGCAATTACGAATGGATGTACGCGCATTGCATACTGTTAGGCGTTTTAGAGAGTTTGGATAACATCAATCCGATTATTTTAGCCTAAAGTTTATTTAATTAACTTTGATGTTATGTAAACTCGTCTAAGATGGAGTATTATATCTGTGGTATTGATATCTGTGGGAAATTTACTTTACTTGTCGATATATAATCAAAGAATAAGCATAAAACATACAAGGCCATTATGCCCCGATGGGTGTTCATTTCGCCCCGTAGGGTAATTCATGTATTTTGGACAGGCTGAGGACAACTTTGGAAAAATCGTCCCCTAGCTCCCTTAGAAAGCAATTGATTATTTTGCAAAGTTACTAATACGCTTATTAAATGATTGTACTTTGCATTCCTGGTGACAAAAACCTTAACGAAAGCATTTCAAGCTGAGAAAATCACAATTTCCAATCGCCTGTTAGAATTGCATTTTGGACACCGAATATATGTTTTGGACACTCTCAGATATATATAATTTGGACAGGGCAATTATCTCAATGTTTAGCCATGAATACTGTTAAATCATGGAAGTAGCATAAATTAAGAAATATTTTCTTACGAATAATCATATTTCTCCGCTTAACAGGCATCTGTTTTGATAACTATTACAGTTTTTGTCAAAATCGAGAAAATATCGCCAGACCCACAGAATACGCCTCCAAGTATGCAATCGCACAGCATCCCCATGTAGTTCGTCAGGTGACCAAAATATATTTACAGTAGAAAACTTGTAATGTATTTTGGACACCACCTATTTTAAGCGTTCTAGGTGAATGTTAAGAGATTGGCTGCCTAATGCTTCTTCATTGAACATGTTTCATTGCAATAAGGCTTTTAAAATTCTTACAATTACTGATTGAACAATTTTGAGGTGAATATTTTATGTGACTGCGAAGTGTATGTCGTCTTGCATACCTGTACATTTGAAGGGTTTTAGTGAAATAATTTACATTTTCGATAATTTTGAAGTAAATTCTTAATTGTTAAGCGTATTTTCACCGTAAGTCATCAGAATAGGGTCTACTTTATCCAATAATCGATACTAAGAAGTATCTACATTTATTAGCTCTCCATAACACGACATAGATCGCCGTGCCTGTCCAAATTACAAACATGTCCAAATTATATTTTTTACCCTACCTGCCAGCCCTGAAAAACACACGGTTTACAATTCATTATTTCTTCACAATAAAGACATTCTATCTATTGTAAATGATTGAAATACGTAGGAAACAAGCTAAAGTTGTAAGCCAACTGATAATATATTAAGTTATACAGGCCTAACATACTCATTTGCTTAGGGTGTCCATTATGCCCTTAATCCCCCTATTTACGTAAAATCAAAATTGATTGAAAACCTTTGAGCTTTTTCCACACTATCTAAAACGCCTTGTAGTATGCAACGCACTTTTTTTCCATTCAATTGCAAGGGTTAATTTAGTCAAATCTGATCAAACATAAAATACTACATCCATTACCAAATCCGAGTATATATGCAGGTAAGGTTGCTAATTTGTATGGTGAAGACACTCAACCCCCCCCCCCCCCCCCCCACAATTCCTTATTTGCCGTTGCTTCAAAATTATAGATATTCCACGATATGAAAAATAACTTTTAAGTTCAATAAAGATATTTTGGTTATTTTGAAAGGGTTTTAACTTAAATTGAACGATTTCGAAAAAAGAGGTGTCTCCATTTCGCCCGGGTCCCATAATGCCCCGAACCTCCCTGTCGTAATATTCCGCGTGGACCACTTGAACGCCGCAAGCATAGATGACAGTTCTCTTAGGCTCAACTGCTTTGTTTTCGTTCTTTTTACCATATCTTGTAGTAGCTGTTGAAATAGTAGTTTACGAGTTTTTCAAAACTGCGTCCAAAGAGCATCAAGAAGTTGCTCAAAACTGGAAACGGTGCTGTAATAGTTCATTACGCAACGCAAATCAGTGCTGTAATGAACCATTACAGCACTGTTTATTTGGTGTGGGAAATTAGGCTTTTTCATGTCAGATTTGCGTGAGGTAAAACAGCCTATTACGATGAGACATTGCAAAATAGTTATTTATGCAACAAGTTGCAAAATGATGATTTTTTCAGCACGAGTCGTACATTTGTATCACTTCCACTTTGCATCCTGCTCAATGTTCCGCTCATTTTTAAAGGTAAACAAAGGCAAAGGAGTGAAGCAAGGCTGTCCGCTCCGCTGTCCCCGCGTCTTTTCGCCAACGTAAAACATTACGTCTTCTGCAAGTTGAAGCAAAACATCCCAGAGATCTCGTTAGGAGTAGGATGTTCTTTTAAACTTCCAATCATTTTAGTGCATGCAGATGACAAACTTATCATCTCTCATGATCTAAAGTTGCTCGATTGAATTGGCTCTACCCTAAAGCAGTTGTTAGCAGACGCAGGACGTGATATTTGTCATGGAAAATCAGAACTCGTAGTAAGGAACACGAAACCGACGAAGTCAGCAGTTGAAGAATCCTTCAACATTGCAAATGCGGACATTGAATATGCGCGGCAGTTATTCAGTTGTGTGCGTTCAGTTATTACATTCTAAATCTAGCCTTGAATCTTTTAACAAAGCGTGTTTCGCGAATTGGAATCAATTTTGTACACCGTAGGGGGATTAGGGGCATAATGGACACCCTAAGTAAATGAGTATGTTAGGCCTGTATAACAGACAAAATCTTAACATATTATCAGTTGGTTTACAACTTTAACTTATTTGCTACGTATATCAATCATTTACAGTACGTAGAATGTCATTATTGTGAAGAAATAATAAATTGTAAACCGTGTGTTTTTTGGGGCTGGCAGGAAAGGTACGGGGTGAAATGAATGAACACCCATCGGGGCATAATGGACACCCCAGCATATTTGATGCTGTATCTTTTATAATATCGACCAGTTAAGTAATTTGCCTTCGGAGATCAATACAACAGATATAATAATCCATCTAAGACAAGTTTAAATAACATCAAAGTTAATTAAATAAATTTTAGGCTAAAATAATCGGATTGATTTTTTCTAAACTCTCTAAAACGCCTAACAGTATGCAACGCACGTACATCCATTCATAATTGCCAGTGTTCATTTCGCCCCGAATCGACTACAACATCAAAATTGCTATTTTGAGTAAGTTCTGATCAAAAATATAATACTTCATCCATTGCTAAATCTGCGTATACATGTAGATAGCTAACGATTCGTTTGTTTTCATGGTGGACACACTCCAACACTCGTAATACCTTATTTGCTGCTGCTTCGAAATTATTAGAAATCCACCATTTAAAAAACCTACTTCAATTTCAATGATATTTTGGTTATTTTGAAGGAATATAAATGGTACCTTTGATAAATAGAACAATGACTTGTTCCTTTACACTTATGCATAAAAAGTTTTACATAAAAGTCAACGGTTTCGGCAAAAACAGGGGTGTCCATTTCGCCCCGGGTGTCCATTATGCCCCTAATCCCCCTACCCGTCAAGATTCTAGGGAAATTTCTCTCAAGATTCGGAGGAATTTGTCTCATGATTGGACTGGAGAAATCCTTGGGATTCTGGGGCTATATTTTTCAAGATTCTAGGGCACTTTCTTTCAGAACTAATAATTATTGAAGAATCTCTTAGGGCCTGTCCATAAACTACGTAGACTCTTAGGGGGGACGGGGGGGGTCTAGCCAAAGTCTACGCTCCATACAAATTTCGAAAATTTTGTATAAACAAAAGTCTACGGAGGGGGAGGGGGCTCTGAGAATGGTCTGAGAAACCTCTCAGAATTAAAGAGAATCCTTCTGAGGATGCTGAGAAAGTTCATTCTAGAAGTTTTCGTAATCCCTTCGAAAGATCGCAGTAGGCGTGGACGAGGACGGTCGCGTTTTGTTTTGCTCGTCGCAAAATTTTCCGAGCTCCCGTTTTTCGTGATTTGGCTAACGGTTTGACTAGGGCTTCGCCACCCGTACTTCCGTCGCGAGTGATTTGTAGTTGCATCGAATGCAAGCCGCCGGAAAGCGAATTGTCCGTGTGATAAGAAAGAATTATGTATCAGCCTGATAAAAGTTCACGCGTGGTTTCGATTTTGGTGTGATGAAGTGCGATGCGTGGGGGCCGTATGATGACGGGTGCTGAAAATGTAAATACTGTGTGTAGTTCCTCAGTTCCGCAGATGTGAAACTAGCCGCGTCGTCCTCTGAAACCCCCACAGGAGGTGGTGTTCGGTTTTGAAAAAAAAAAAAATCACTTATCCCGCGTTGTCTGTGCCTTTGTCTGTGTGCTCTGCCACCGGGGTCGTGTAAAAATTGGCCTCCCTTGTCCGAAGGGATTTCGGTAGTTGATGCGAAGCTGCCACCGGATAGACAAGAATAATTGTGATTGCATATAAATCTGGAGCAGTTATCAAACAATCAACATCAAGCCGCTGGACGTCGTTGGAGTAACAAAAATAAACCGTGACGTGGATATACATCGATAAACTTGGTGAGAATGTTTCATGCTTCTTATTATATTATAATATACATTATTCAACTATATTTTTCACAAATTTCGGAGCGTTTGGTACGGTATGTCCACGCATCCTTCCTCCCCTGTAGATTCGAGAAGTGAATCGATGTTAAACGAAAGTTTATGGAAGTCGAATCATTTCAAAGAATCATCTCTGCGGTAAACGCTGCGCAGTAGGCCTGGCCGCTTTGACGCTTGTAACATATCTTTGATATGCTGCAAGCATCAATATTGACAAGAAAAATAATTGGACGTAATCTAACCCGATTATTTTCCAGGATGCTTTGTACTGGCTGCGTATGTGTTAGATTAGATTAGATTAGATTAGATTCTAGAAGTTTTCGTAATCCCTTCTAGGGAGAATCCTTATCCAATTTTCAGAAAAATCTTTCTTGGGTTTCGAGATATATTTCTCTCAAGAATCTGGAAGAATCCCTCTTATGTTCCCTCTCAGGATTCTGGGGAATCCCTCGTAGAATTCTTGGGAAGAGCTAGGGATTCTGGCAGAATTATTCGCAGCTTTCTAATGGACTCCACCCAGCATTTTTGGAAGAACATTCTGGGAGAATACTTAAAGGATTCTGGAGGAATTATTCTCAGGATTCAGTGAGAGTATATCTCAGGTTTCTTTGGCAATCTCGCCCAGGAATTTAAGGGAACCTTTCTCACGATTCTGGAGTAATCCTTTTTTGGGTTCTCAGCCCCCCGTTTCAGGATTCAGGGTAATTTCTTCTTAGTTTCTTGGGGAATTCATCTTAGATTTCCGAAAACCTTTTTTTTGTGAGAATCTCTCTCAGTTTTCTAGTTGAATTTATCTAAATAATGTGGAAGAACCGAATTCATCATAGGACTCTGGAACATTTTGGCAGGATCCCAAGGCACTATGGGGCGGCTCAATACAAACAGGTGGCCAAAAATATTTTCGCGTCAATTTCATAATGTCTTGCTCCTATTTATAGGGTTTATATGAAATATGAAAAACATGTTGAAAAGGTTGTTTTAACACGACAGTTTCAAAATAGGTACATGGAATTATAAGGACATTGCTTACTTTTAGGCGTTTAAGGATTTCTGTTTTTATTTACAAATTGTATTCCAATTCGTAAAAACACGCTTCGCTATAGATCCAAGACCAAATTTAGACTGCACTAAGATTGGTCTACCGAGAAAAGCGGCCATGGCGACCAAATGTTTCATCAGAGGTATTTAATGGCCAATAGGGTGATTTTATATAGCAATACCTCAACCATCACCGACAACTTGATTGGAATTGCAGAATAGCAGCTAGTAGCAGCTATTGATTTCAATGTCTCCCAGGGATCCTAAACAAAGACATAGAAGGAGTCCCGAAGCGAAACTCAGCGAAACTTTTTTTTTGTATGGAACGGTCTATATGGAGAAAATTTGATTTTTTTTAAATGTGGTATCATTTAATAGTATTACAAGCAACATTTCTACGTCTAATACACGCAAAAAAATCCGTTCCGATATACGTGAACTCCCAATCACGGCAACGGGAACAAACGGGAACTATGCATAGCAACGATAACAACAATAAGAAATGTACACCGTGAACTAGATTTCATGTTTTCTAGAACGCCCATATTGACAGCTGGAACTAGTTCCAGTTCACGGTGTATATTTGCTTGTTCTCATATTTGCGTTTGTTTGTTCACGTTTATCAGAACGGTTTTCTGAGCGTGTACGTCATTCGAAACTTTTTTTTTTTTTTTTATTATAGAGGTTTTAAACCTAGGTTCATTCGCCTCTTTTTATTAACTGCAAACTTTTGTTAAATTTTATCGTACAAGTTAGCTTTTTTTATAAACTTGATAAGAGCTGATTCATTGTCTTTGTTGTTGCCTAATAGTATTTCAATATTGTTGCTTAAAGCTAACTCTTCCCTAAGTAAGTCGAACTTCCTACAGTTGATTAGTATGTGTTCAACTGTTAACTCTGATTTGCAGATGTCACAATTTCGTGAACTGTTTTTATCATACAGATGTTTTTTAGTTGTTATAGTATGTCCTATACGAAGCCTGGTTAAAATTTTTTGCTCGAGGCGATTTTCCCTGTCTATCCATTTACCAATCGTTGGTTTACTTAGCTGTAAGAAAGTGGTTCTATTGTTAGACCATTGTTTCTGAAAATGTCTGAAAAGTAGTTTTTTCACCCAGTGGGATACATCGGCGGCAGGAACAGATCGTGATAGAAGTCTGGACGATCGTCCACGTTCGGCGGCATTATCCGCCAACTCGTTTCCTGGGATACCAGAGTGACCTGGTATCCAACAAACTGTAATACATTTCCGAGCGGATGCTTTTTCGAAGGCCTGTATGAAGGGGTGGGTTGATTCTCCTTTTTCGATGGCGGTGATGCAGCTTGCAGAATCGGATAGTATAACAGTAGGTGTTCTGGGAGCCTCACGTGCAGTGGCTTCCAGAGCGGCAGCCTCCGCTGTGTAGACGCTACATTGGGGTTGAAGGCTTCTTTCGATACAAATATTAGATCCAATTACTCCGATACCGACTCGAAACTTTTATAAGTAAGCTTTTAGAAACAACTTTAAAAGAATGACATTTTTTTTATTTAAGCCAAAGATATGTAAAGTTGAACATTTCATTCGTTTTACCTAAAATCGACAATGGTCTCTTTCTGCTACCAATATATCGAGATATAAGTATAACGATTGGCAAACTAATATTCTAGGGTTTACTGGTTCAAGTGGTCTACTTACAACTACCGAAGATAAATCTAAAATTGAGTAAAGTCAATTTTTGATTTTTGGCCACCTGAATCCCCTTAGTGCAAGGGAAAGCTTGTCTTAGGATTCTTAGACAATCTATCACAGGATTGAACACAGGAGGAACATTGATTTAGAGCTAAGATATTGTTGTACCGACCTAAGAAGGGATGGACTATGCAATTTTGGCCCAATGACATCCCCACTGACGGTATTGCGTTTAAAATTTGTTTATAAAAAAACGTCTCAATTAATGAGACTTTACTATGCGTAGGATTAAGTTATATATTGATGTACCGTAAAACATATATTTTCATATAGATAATGATTTTTGATAGCTGAATTCATTGAGTTTTTCACTCAGTACTCCACACACCAATTTTTATATGTACAATTTTGTAAAAAATCCATGTTTTGATATAAGAATTCAACCTGAGATGTTCCACACGGCTTCTCCCATCTTAAGTTACATCTGAAACGTATGCTCAAATTTCACATGATTTATGTTTTACTTTGCCCAGCACATGGTAAGGCAATTGACTGCCCGCTCGTCCAAGAACAGGTTTTCTTCGTTCCATTTACACAAATCGTTTAGCACTTTCCACTGCCAACAACTGGCAGCCAGCGTGCGGTTTTGGACGAAATCAAGGAACACCGTATACGGAGGATTAGAAACAGGGGAAGCAGGGGTTTTCAAACGCGCTCAAAGCATAATAACGTATAATGGTGCAACAATTTATGTTGCATCTAATTGCGATGCGCCTTTGCCATATAGTTTCGTAGACATAGCCCTCGTCCGTTGCTTGGTTGGTTTGGTTAGTTGCTTGTCTACAAACGAAAACGACACCTACCGTGAGCTGGAACCGGGAGAGTTTCCCCAAGAGGTTGAAAAGTTTCGTGCTTTGCAAGATCCTCCGGTTCGTTCGTTGGATTGGCTTAAAATGAGCTGATAAATAAATCCATTTTGTCTGACATGCGATGTCATGCAGCGTCCGCCACCGGCACCAGCCTGGAAAACATTGACCGCAACCCAACCGACATCCACAAAGTGTTGAGGGCGGTGCACTGGCTTATCGCAATTGGATGCTGCCACTTTTCACGAGTTGCAATTACAGGTACATTTATGTGCACGACCAACCCCTTCATCGTTTCGCAGTAAATCATTAATTTATCATATAAAAATATTGACTTTGCTCTTAGCCATTCAGGCACGGGGTAAACTGATAGCGAACTCATTAGCGCCGGCTAATGATTCGTATTTCTAGGTTGTGATTTACAAAGCATACGTGATGATTAAGGATTCACTTACGGCACGCATTTGCTGGCTTTGTTGAGGGTTATGAATTATATGATGAATCCAACTTTACAAGGATTTTAAAAGAGATTTTAACGATGACAAATCAGGCCAAACATGTCTGAAGGTCCTATCTGCTGAAGAGAGGCTCTCTTTGGTTTCCCTCTCATTTGTTAATATCTCAGCGGTTTATTTGAATTACGATTGTCTCCTTGCATTGAAAGATGGTCTACTATTGCTTTTCTGGGTGTTTGAAAGTTTTCAGCAGGCTACCTTACCGGGGCCGCACCACCTACATCGCGTTGAGGGACTGCCCCCTTAGGTATAGCTGACGCGCATGCGCGCGTATTTACAGCGATTTGCACCCCCTCCCCCCCCCCCCCTTCCGAATTCGTGACTGTAGTGCACAACAAGCGCGCGCGACATTGTTGCTGAGGGACCAAATGGGCTGTAGCTACGCGCATGCTGACGCGATACAGCATTTCATATTGGATACCAGAACAGACGCTGTTTGAGCTACACCGCTTTGGTGAACAGACGCTAGGGACGCGTACCTCCTCAATCTAGCTCAAGTCAGAAAGACAACAGTGCCTTAGCTGGCGGTCTTTGAAACCGCTTGATCCGTGGAACTTGTGAGGGTCAGCTGGACGCTCTCCTCCTACTCTACCCACCGTTTTGCAGCCCACCGGTTGATAGTCAGGATCTGTGAAACCAAACAGCTACCAGATGAGTGGAAGGAAGGTGTAATCTTTCCCTTTTCCAAAGGCATACTAGATCAATCTTCGTCGTCTATCACTTAAATAAAGTAAATGAGTTTGTGGGAAGTTATCAAGTCGGCTTTATCGACGGCAGTGTTTGTAATGTGTTCACTACCAAATTGAAAAACGATTCGCATCCGTGACACGGTGAACAGTCTTTTTTGCGTACGTTATCTTGATTTGACTGGAATTACCATCAATTCGTCGCACTACGCTTGGATCTTCCTTATTACCCTGATGCAACCATTGACGAATTAGTCTCGCCAGAATGCAAATCTAGGTCACCGGTCATGTGAAGGACAGACATAAGCAACAAGCCCCATCCGTCACACAGTCACACCGTCACGCGAAGGAAATGCTGCATTATTGGGAAAGACCAAAGCATTACGCTGCTGTCACACAGGCTCATTATAAGTTTCACCTATAACCGCTCTCCACGATGACACATTGTCCCGAACCCGGTAATACTCTGATGGTGGCGTACACTTCCGAACAGCTACTTTATTGTTTATAATGGTTTTCCCAATATCGACGGACTGTGGCGACCGCCAATGTCGTAGTTGAGCTGGTATTTTTTCGGATTCGTAGTAACGGGCCAATGAAGGCGAGGACACGGGAATCGCAGAGCTTTGTGCCGAGGGGACGAGGTGCCGTCGGTTGCATGTTGGTTGCGCTTGTCTGATTTTCGTCACGCGGTAGTCTTTTCGTCGGTTCTCTTGTGTTGGAAGTAGGTAGATATAGTCCAGACTGGAATTTGCGTACGTTCGTTGTCCGGGGCCGCCACTATTCTCGGTGCTTTTATTATTACCAACGTGACCCAGACGACCATGGTTAACGTTGCCCAAATTGAGGTAGTCATGGTATAGTGAGTTGGAATAAAAGGCTGCGATGCGATGCTCTCTCGGGTGGGAGTGGGTGGTGCACGATAGCAGAAACTGTCGAGACGAGACATATTGACGTAGATGTACCTACCGTTGTTGGTTTTTGTTGATGCTCCATGTCAGACGCCCGGCTTTGTTGGCTGGTGAAATACAATGAGCGAGAAACGATGGCAATTATAGTGAATCTTTTATTTACAGCTACCCACGGTATTATCTAGGTAATATAATATAATGGTAAACTTTATACCGTCAAGGCACCATTCACCGTGGATCTAAGAGGATCCGGGGCAAATAAGGGCTGTCATTTGATACCAGTCTTATAAACATTGTTGGTGCCGCTTTTAATTGCCTTCATTATAGGTTAAAATTACAGCAATATCCACAGAAGTAGAAGAATTTTCACAAAATTTGGTGATATAGAACAGTAGAGGGTAGTGTAACCGTTTGGTTACAAATTGTTGATTTTTGTTTTGTAAAATGTTGTAAGTGTCGGACCCTTCACGTTTCTTGTGTAATAACAGTAGAGTACCACAGTAGTGATAGGGTCCCGTACCGCTGTAAGTATGTTGTCGCTACCAATTAGGTATCATGGCTGAAGAAATGTGCGGCAACGAAATAGCAAATGACGGAAAAGGGAGAAATTAGAACTTTAGCGGCCATTGCCTTAAATCGGCAGCTATTGCTATCAGGCGTCCGTGTGCTGTAGATGGTTTTTTCTAGTGCAGTGATATTCGGTTTGAGAACCAAGTTCCCCCCCCCCCCCCCTTGACGTGGTCAAGTGGATACACGGGAACAAACCTGCTCAGGTAATAAACATCCTGCACGGTTCTTGAAGAACAATCTTATATTTAACTTCGTCCAATAGGACCTCTTTTGTTGGACCTTTTAATAGGTTCCACCGTCCAGCACACGGGTCGGCCCGCGAAGCCGTAAGGCTTCCGCGCCTAACTTGTAAAGGAGTTAAGCCGTCCGCCATAGGACGAAATCTCGGGCATTGGCCCTGATAGTAAAGGAGATTACCCCTCTCGACCGTCCAAGGTGGCCATGCCACGGCCGGCCAATTGCGCCTAAGAGGGAAGACGCCTGCATCCTCCCCCCCCCAGCAACGCCCGCTGGTCCGTCGGCCGAGTACCGGCCCACAACACCGCTCGCCCCGCCATCCGGCGAGTTTTCCGGCCGCACAGCTCGACAGGAGTCGCTGTGTCGGCCATCGAACCCACCATCAACACAGCAGCGGTATGTACCGGTACCACCGAACATAGAATAGGTTACACATAACAAATTTACACTAAATTATTACACAGACCAACACGCACACGCCACAGCTAGGTTTTCAATAAAAATTATATAAGAAACGTTAAAGATCCGTGTTAAGTTTTTGTATCGCGAAAGTGCCCTTGATTACCCAGTAGCTAGCCGACCCTGGGATTGCCGGAATCTCTTGTGTCCTGAGTCGGCCCGGCACTGATAGTTTATCGATTCGTTTCACTTGGCACCCAGCCAAAAGTCCGCGAAAGGTAATCAAGGGACCGAAGTAGCATACAAAAATCTAACGATTTTTGCCGACGGGAGGTGGCAGGGATACGTGCTTGCACGTATGTCTCGCCCCCTTACGCACTGTCCTAAACTCAGGTGATTTAACTGTGATATTACGAAGCTTTTGCTTCAAAAGAGGTCCTGAGCACATCACGGACACATTTGCTCTTGATTTTCGTTTTTACCGCATTAAAATTCGTTGATGTTGGCAAATTTTGTGTTTCGTGAATCGTTTATGTTGATATGTTTTCCGATCATAATTGAACTTTACTGTACCTACTTGTCCAATCAATCATGACAACAATAGCGCACTATTTATTTTAACCCGTTTGTTTTGATCCGTCCCATTGTTTTAAGATTTGATTTCACCCACAACACACCCCACTGATTCTCATACGATGACACGCAAGCGACGAGCAAAGGCTGAAACCAATTATAATCCAATCAATTGGCAGCCGTCGACGTACGATGCGGACGAGTCGGACTTAGAGGAATGGTTTGAAATGCCTCGTCCGTTGCTCTCGACGTATCCTAACTACCCGCTAGAGGAGTTAGAGCTGGACCTCGAAGAAACTTTGCAAACCATCAGGGAGCAAAGGACTTCGGGGGTGATGATGCCAGCAGACGTCGGTAAAATTAAACGTATCATTTACCTATTCATGCGTGACATGAACATCGTCACATGCGATGTAAATTCTCGCTATTTGCCCCCCAGCGCGACTTGCGAATACAGGGCGCCGGAATCAGAACCAGAGGAAGAGATCGAGTTGATCATCCCTAGTTCCGATTCCGATGATTTTGAAATGTCCTTCAGCGAGACCGAACCTGATTCGGAAGACCACCTTCAGGTCGAAAAGGGAACGAAAAGGAGCCCAATGTCACGCTATTCTTCCGGTTATTTCTCTCCCGAAATTGACACCAGTAAGTCGGTGCTTCATTCATCGAAATTTCCCCGAGACTTACCTGGTGAAGCTTTCCAATCTTCAAAGCAACAAACTTCGAACCCCGAATCCCTCCGAAAGCAGACCCGATCGTTCAAGATCCGGAAAAAGGCCAACCTAAATCTTCGAGCGGAACCTACGGCCAAAGAACTGTGCAGCGAACCTACTTCGATATTGGAACCCTACCCTTCAACGAATATTCCCCGTTCCGGACGCACACCTGGAACCCCCCAAAAGGTATTTTCTCACAACAAAAAGAAGAACAAATCCATCTAAATTTGCAATAAATTTATTCAGTATCATTTTCTTTTCACTTCACTTTCAATTCTTCGGCAGTTTGCCAACCATCCGGTGAGGTGCGGGAGTTACGATTTTACCCCAGTCGCCGGCGGCAGACATCGCCGAATGGAAGTGACCTGTAAAAGAGTAAATGAACCGTTTTAACAATTAAATAACACCGAAGGACTAATGGTTTGTTAGTCGATTGTGTTAGTTGTTATGAGAATCGTTAGCTGTTAGTTCTGTTTTAGTCGGACCGACGGATGAAAGACTCCGGACGGTCGTGAAGGAAGGCTAACATACAAGAAAGTCAGATCCAACTTACCTTCAATATATTCGGGGATCCATAGCAGGGCTGACAGGACCGGAGGAAGAAGCGAGGGGTGAACAAGTTTCCTCATCTTCCCCACCTGTGGAGTGCCTGTGAGGGGATTGCTCACTGTAGAAATCGGCCAAGTCTAAAAATCAATTGCAATCATTAGTATGATTGATTATTTTACTGTGTACACAGATTTACTCACCTGATTGCATCTTGCAGAGCCAAGATGTTCATCACGGTTGTCCCGGGAACTTTATGGGTGGCAATGGACCAATCTTTCCTTGTAAAGATTGCCGTCGCATTGGCCAAAAACCCAAGAATGGATGGATCCATTCACCTGAAAACGACACAATACATACCAAGATTAGTCTTCGGTATGTTTATACACATACGTACGTATTACTTACCACAAACACACGAAAAAGGCCACTTTAACACTTTTCACTTCGAAATTATTTACGACTGTACAGCATAAACATAAACATAACGAACAATAGAGATGCTGTGTCAGTCCACTTTGACAGATTCATGACGTTTCGCAAACTGTCACTGTCACTGTTGTGTCAAACAGTTTGCCCGCCGGCGAATCAATCCCGCCAGGGGATTCGGCCGTGCAGATCGAATGTGATCTATGTGTTGTAAATATTTGTAAATAGGGTTGTAAAATTGTTTTTCGTTGCGCAACGTGTAAATAGAGTTGTCTACCCATAATTCGGGATATTTTATAAGATTTTTAAAATGTTGTGTATATATTTATTTTGCATGTTTTAATTTATTTCATTTTTTGATTTTAATTTGTTTATTTGTGCACGTACGTAGAGAATATTTTAGCATGTTTTATTATTTACATTTTTAATTTGTTGTAAAGTTTAATTATGATACCGCGCGGTAGTAGCTAGTAAATTTTTCAATTGTTGTTGTTTGTAGTTTTGTAAATATTTTAAAATGTTTGTTGTACATCCACGAACCGATGGCGGCCGAAGATGACTTGAGAGAGTGAATTGAAAAAAAAAATGCAAAATCTCTTCGTGCTTTCGCATTTTTTCATCGGGGTGGTGGATAGTGTAACCGTTTGGTTACAAATTGTTGATTTTTGTTTTGTAAAATGTTGTAAGTGTCGGACCCTTCACGTTTCTTGTGTAATAACAGTAGAGTACCACAGTAGTGATAGGGTCCCGTACCGCTGTAAGTATGTTGTCGCTACCAATTAGGTATCATGGCTGAAGAAATGTGCGGCAACGAAATAGCAAATGACGGAAAAGGGAGAAATTAGAACTTTAGCGGCCATTGCCTTAAATCGGCAGCTATTGCTATCAGGCGTCCGTGTGCTGTAGATGGTTTTTTCTAGTGCAGTGATATTCGGTTTGAGAACCAAGTTCCCCCCCCCCCTTGACGTGGTCAAGTGGATACACGGGAACAAACCTGCTCAGGTAATAAACATCCTGCACGGTTCTTGAAGAACAATCTTATATTTAACTTCGTCCAATAGGACCTCTTTTGTTGGACCTTTTAATAGGTTCCACCGTCCAGCACACGGGTCGGCCCGCGAAGCCGTAAGGCTTCCGCGCCTAACTTGTAAAGGAGTTAAGCCGTCCGCCATAGGACGAAATCTCGGGCATTGGCCCTGATAGTAAAGGAGATTACCCCTCTCGACCGTCCAAGGTGGCCATGCCACGGCCGGCCAATTGCGCCTAAGAGGGAAGACGCCTGCATCCTCCCCCCCCCAGCAACGCCCGCTGGTCCGTCGGCCGAGTACCGGCCCACAACACCGCTCGCCCCGCCATCCGGCGAGTTTTCCGGCCGCACAGCTCGACAGGAGTCGCTGTGTCGGCCATCGAACCCACCATCAACACAGCAGCGGTATGTACCGGTACCACCGAACATAGAATAGGTTACACATAACAAATTTACACTAAATTATTACACAGACCAACACGCACACGCCACAATTAGGACATTCAATAAATTATGCGAGTAATGTGAAAGATCTGTGTAGTGTTTTTGTATCGCGAAAAGCCCTTGATTACCCAGTAGCTAGCCGACCCTGGGATTGCCGGAGAGTCTCTTGCGTCTTGAGTCGGCCCGGCACTGTCATATTGACGATTAGTTTCAGTAGTAAGGTCGCCTGATTCCGTAGTAGGTCACCATTCACCGTGGTAGTAGGTACCCAATCACCGTGTATGAGAAATTTTATTCTACTTTGTTTAAAAATGATCAAAACTACCCAGCCAAGGGAATTTTCTTCGTTTAAATTCATTTCAAGTAATAACTTGCAAGATTTTATTAGAAAAACGATAGTTCAAATTTTCGATTTTTTTCTAGATATGTATATGGGACAATATAGGGCACGGTGAATGGAGACCATTGATTTTCAGTGGCCCATTTACCATGCCTTTTTGTTTCAATTAAAAAGTACGAGTAATCGTACTTTCTTGTTAAACTTACTTCGGTGATGGAAAATACATACCTGATATGTGAATTTAATTGCTTCTTGGTGGAATAAAAACGTTACTACATTTAGTTTTTCGCTTAAATCACTTTAGCGCAGTTTTCGTTTTTTCACTATGAATGCAGTGAGCGAGCAGACACTCGCTTCATGTTAATACACTTTAGTGTCAAAATGACACTTTTAAATGTTTCTAATGAGCGTTTTGACATGGTAACAATACATTGGAGTTGTATTGGTGAAATTGAAGGGAAATTGTCATATCATTCAATCATAATATGGAAATAATGAAAAAATATTCGAAGGCACACGGTGAATGGAGCCCCCACGGTGAATGGCGCGTTGACGGTATACAATTTTCAGTAATTATTGATAACGAAACTGTAGAAGAATCTTTCTGCGGAACAACTGATGTGTGTAAACGGGGACTTAAACACACCGTAGTGTTCAAATCCAAGATCCTTCAGAAGTTACTCTGGAAATTCCTGCAAAAGATTTTTCGAGATTTACTCCAGAAGTTCATTGAAAAATCTTTTTCGTGCGTTTTTTCGGGAATTCCCCCAAAAATTTCATTCGAGAATTTCTCCAGCAGATTTTTTGGAAAATCCTTAATGTATTCCTTTGGTTGTTTCTAAAAAGTTCCTAAGTGAATTTCTGTGAGTTTATTTTTCCTTAGTTTTCTTAGAGAACTTCTCCAAGAGGTCCTTCGGGAATTTCTCCATGAGTTCATTCGATAATTTATCCAGTAGTTCTTTCCACAACTCCTTCCACAGTTCTTTCGCAAATATCATTTGGAGTTTAACCTATACTTCAGGAATTCCATTTTATGTATAAATTACTTCATAAGTTCCATCCCAACTTCAAACTTCCTCCATGAAATCATTCTTTAAAGACTTCAGGAGTTTCTTCGAAAATTTCTACAGTTCACTGTTTTTTTTTTAGTGCTACTCTTGTGAACTTTCCCAGGTATTCCTGCGATTTTTTCCTGCTGCTCGTTTGGGGCCATGCAAAAATTACATCATGTTTTTAGCAGAGGGGTGGGGAAAAAGGTTTTGCAGAAAGTGACGACCCATATAAAAAATGTGACATAGTGGGGAAGGAGGTTGAAAAAGGTTTTTTTTTGCGTGACATAATTTGTGTATCACTCCCTAGGATTTCTAACAAAATACCCTTATAAGAGGCTGTCCATTAATTACGTTAGGGTTTACGAGGGGAGGGGGGGGGGGGTTTGAAAAATCTTACGAGCCATACAAAAAAATTTGGGCTTCCATACAAAAAATCTTACAAGGGGGGGGGGGGGGGGGGCGGTTGTGTCGAAAAATCGTAAAAATTCTCTTACGTAATAAATGGACAGCCCCTAAATATAGTTAATGTCTTCCTTTCTAAATGTTTTAGTTTTACAGAACGTATGAGAAAAATCTACATTGTGGTATTGGGCAATTTTTCTTCAAGAAGGTCTGTCAAGTATAAAATTATCTTTTTTTTTGCAGTTTCGTATTTTAGCTTAGACAGCCTTGGTTTTAGCGTTGACAGTTTGTTATCTTCGCCGATGTTTCGGACCTCGGATTAGACCTTCTCCAGGGTTCGATAATAATCAACTGGTCAATTTATAAAAACTTTCGATTTTAGGGACGTCAGGTCTTATGATGGTGCACATCCACAAGCCCGACGCTTCATACACTAGGCGCCCCTCCGCCTTTTCTCGAAATTGGGAAAAACCCCTCCTTTGGCGCCACTTCTGTGCACGGGCCTGCACATCCATATATAGTTTTTTAGATTGGATCATGATCAAATGGTTGGCTGTGTTTGATCGGACTAAAATCGAACTGAAATGCGGCTTGGTAATTGGATTTAGCAAGAGGTCTTAGTGGCTGGCTGAACGCTATCACAATTAGTGAATTAACTTCAAATTACTAAATTCAATACATACAAACCTAGCATAAAAAAAATATCACCTCTGTGATTTATGTGTTTTGCGTAATACAAATTTATCAAATATTACCCCAATAAACATAACATTAATGAAGCATGTGCGTGACTCCATGCATGTATGGCAAAGTTGTCTTCATGGTATTGGACACTTCTCCTCCTTCTCCTCTATATTAAAAACACCTATGTGTTTTTTTAATGTTTTTTCCAGCTCACATATTGAAAAACTGGTGTGTTTCTTTATTTGCAAAGAATTAGCATAAGTTAAAATACACAGAAATAAAAATTAAGAAAAAACATCTTTTTTGCACCCCAAACATACAATAACATCTCTGTGAGTGAGATTCCTTTTGAAATTTCTGCAAATTAAGCGAATGTTCCAGTGATACCTTTACAAATATCTCCAGGATAACCTGAAGTAATTTCACCAGGGGTTTTTTGAGAATTTTTTCCAAGGATTTCTAGTAGAGACGAACCAGCCAAGGGCTGAAAGTCTCTTTAATAAAGACAAATCAATCAATCAATCAATCAAGAATTTCTTCTAAAATTCCATAAAATATTTCTAAATTCTTTGATTTATTTTTTTCAAATCTTCCAAACTTTCCTTTATCAATTTAACTAGCATTCCATCTCTATTTTTTCCAGGAATTTGTTTTTAAAAAGTCATTCGGAATATTTGTTCAGGATTTTTTTAAAAGTTCAACTATGGATTCCTACAGATATTTTTTTCATTAGAGAATCTTGCAGAAATTGTTCCTGAAATACATACATGAATTCTTAAATAGTTTCTCCAGGAATTCTGTGAGCTAGTCATCTAGATTTTTATTCAAACAATTCCTCTAAATTATGCTACTATGGTTTTCAGAAAATATTCTTAAAGATCATTCAGCAATTGATTCATACATTTCTTTTGGAATCCCTCCAAGGATTTTTCCAGGTTGTTCAAAAACTTCTCAAAACAAATTTTTAAAAAAGGTTTCCTTTAGAAAGTACGTTAGAGATCCTTAAAAATTCCTTAAAAATCCTTAAAAAGTTCATCTGAAACTTCCATTGGGAATTTCTTTAACGATCCCTCCATATATTCTTTAGAAATGTCTTTCCTCTGCAGCTATGGGCTTAGACATTCATTCAGGGATTCTATCAGAAAATATTACCCAAGTCGAAAATTGAACCGATCCAAAAAAAAATCCTACATTGATGGCTTTAAACATTCGTTTGTGAAATTTTTCAACAGGTCCCTTCAGCATTTTTCAAAGGATTGCTTCAGAAAATTCTGCAAATATTTCTTTACAAATAAGTGGAATTGAAATTTCTAGAAATGATTTCGTCGAGTATTTTTGGACTTATTTCTAACCGAATTGATATTCCCAAAGGAAATTATAAATACATAAATAATTAATTTGTAGGGTCTCTCGGCAAATTTGATATTTTTTGTCGCAGAGTATAGATTAATTAAAAGGGTTGATAAAGTCGTTTAAAATGCCTAATGGCTTCTTCGACATTTTTTGCAAGCATTTTAGATTTTAAGAAAAGTTTTAAAGAAAACATCAACTAATTTCTAATATAACTTCTTGCCATACGTCGGAATTTCGATTTGATTTTTTGATGAAATATATTAAGGAATCTATTGCAAACAAATCAAGAGCAATTCAAGATGGGCCCTTGTGAAATTACTTAAAACATCTTGAAATAATCCAGTAAAGAGTCTTATCAAAGTTCTTGAAAATGATGTTCCATTGGATTCAAAAGAGATACTTAAAAAGATGGTTTAAACGTTTTCGCCAAACTGGTCGCCAAGCTCCATTTTTTTTTCTACAAATTTCGCAAAATTACATTCTTCAGCAATCCCTCCAAATGTTTCCTTGTTGTTTTTTGTAAGACATGCAACAGGACAGGCATAGAAAAGTAGCATACTTAACATAACATAGAAATCTGATTACCGAAGATGAAAAGGCAACTGAATCTACCAGCTAGTGTACAATTGCATGCAAAAAATGGAACACATTTATAAAGAAAATTTAGAATGATTTTTTTTTACTAGAACACACCATTGCCATATTCTTTATTTTCGGGAAATCCCGGGAATTTCGGAAAAATATCTCGGGATTCGAGAATTTTTAGATCCCGGGATTTTTGTCCCGGGAAATCCCGGGCTAAACCCTCTATACAGGAGTACCCGGAGTACTTCCTGAAGGAATCTTTGAATAAAATTATGTAAGAATTCCTAGAGGTTTTCTTCTTTTCCTTGACGTGACGAACTCACTAGGACAAAGCGTAGTATATTATGAGGACATCCACAGTCCACAGAAAGTTCCACAATATTTCCACCGTTCTACACATGCCTTTACAGCTATAGAAATTAGAATTCCTGGGAAAATTCCAAGAAAAGTCTTATTCTTGGAATTTTCCCAGGAATTTCTCCAAGTATGCTATTAGAATTTTGTCTCTCAAGAATTTCCTCCATGGATTTTTCCAAAAAAAATACTCCACGTGTTTCTTTTGAGTGCTTTAGGGATTTCTTCGAAAATTTCTCCAAGAGTTGATCTACGCAATCTTGCATGTGATGCTTGAAATATTCCTTTTACTTCTTATTCATGATTTTCTTCTGAAATTTGAAGATCCCTTCAGATATTTCTCCAAGAGTTCCTCCTGCCAAAGACTTTCTCAGTAATTTATTTAGAAAATATTTTCAATACTCTTATAGAAAGTCTTCCGCGGACTTTTTCAAAAATTTCATCAAGACATTCAAAAAATGTTATCTTCCATGGACTCTTTGAGAAATTCTTCCAGGATCACCATTAGAAACTTCTCTTAATTTCCTGGAGAAATCTATCCACAGATCCCTTGAGGAAATCCTCCAGTGATTACTTTAAAAAAATGTGCAGAGATTCACAAAAGCAGTTAGGGATTCCTTCAAAAATTACTCAAGAGTTTCTTCCACAAACGTCTTCAAGAAAATTTTCCATGGATTGCTTCCTAAACTGCTGCTTGGATTCTTTTACAAAATTCTTCAAGAAAATCTTCCAGAAATTCAGTTTTCTTTAAAAATTCCTCCTAGCAAGGGCTCTTTTGTAAATTCTTCCACAAATACCTTCGGAAATCACCCCAGCGGTTCCTTCAGAAAATCACAAATTCTGAATTCTTCCAGAAATGTCTCCTAATTTCTGTAAGGCGAAACTGTATGTATTTTTTCATTTTTTTTTGTGTGTTTGATTTTTTTATTAAGGAGAAACTTCAGAGAATACAAACATGGCTGCCACAATGGCCGACTTGGTCCCCAACTCACGTTTTCAAGAGCACCAATCTTGAAAATTAGTAAACAAATGCTCTCGATTTGTAAAAGCTGCCTCTTTTTGGAAGTGAGCAAAGCCAGGAAAATCAAGTGCGGCTTGGTTCTATGCTTTGTTCGTCAGATTTGTGCCTCTAAAGTTTGTATGAAAAATTGCAATGGGATTCTTGATGTTTCACCTTACATAACGGAGCAATATTTTCAAAATCGGTTTCCATACACATTTAGAGGAAGGATGAAGGAATCTCCTGATATTTTTTTCCTGGTGGAAAATGGTTTTAAGTTTAGTAATAAACATTTTCAAAGCAAAGTCCGTAAAATATGGTTCTCTAGTTAGCCTAGTGGATAAGGTTATGAATCGCCAATCCGGAGACGGTGGGTTAATAACTATGGAAATGCTCCAAGAACACTAAGTTGAAGAGTGGAAGGCCATGTTTCAGTGGAAACAGAAGGAGAAGAAGAAGAAGAAGAAGAAGGATAGGAAGAAGAATAATAAGAAGAAATTCCTGTCCTTCTCAATTTCTCTCTAATAGTGTATGGAAACCGATTTAGAAAATGTGTCTTCGTTATGAAAAAAACCCTTATTAATCCACCTAGCGGTGATGGTGCCTTTCTCGTGCTTTAAAACATCCTTTCAACAAAACTCGAGCGACATGTTGATGACATTGACATAAATACAAAATGAAAACTGCTTGCTAAATCTACTCAATATGGATACATTTTATATTAGCATAACATCCAATATTCAGAAAATATAAGACAACGATCCAAAACTCAAACCAAACAAGTGTCATGAAGCCGCAAAATTTTGAACGTTATTTTAGATTTTCCGGTCATCATTTTATGACTCTGGATATCTACCCCAACTAAACTAACCGCCATCTTGAGCATTGAGACACCATCTTGGATGTTCTGGTATTCATTTTTGGACTCTGCACCTAAAATTATATAAAATGATCGCCGTATTGAATTTTGGCATGTCGTTTATAATTTTCTGGTTACCAGTTTTGGACGAAGACCGGCATTCTTCCTCATTCAAACTATAGTCATATTGCAGACCTTGTGAAACAGCGCACAGCTTGGGTTTTCTGATTACAAATTTTGAACTCTGGACATATTTTCATACAAAATATGCCCATAATGCAAGAATTAAAAATCCTATAAAATAGGCACTAACTTGAATACTGGGCCATTATCTTGGACTTTGGACCGCTATCTTGGATACTCTGGTGGACTCCGAACATATTTCCCATACAAAATACGCTTATTTTACACAGTTTTAGAGCTCAAAATTCCTTAAAACAGCCACCATCTTCTGTTGACGCGATCAAATTCTTATTTTTCCATTCAACGTTGTCCCATCCTGCTATAAACTTACACCTTAGGAATCTGAAATGGTACAATTTGATGAGATCGCTTTAGTTTTGTCTATATTTTGTTCTCATATATGAGAACTTAGACCTATTCGTCACTGTTGTTCATACCTAATGTTTATCAGACCATTAAACAAAGCCACGATTCAATTTTTCACATGAACGTTGGTTCCGCTACACTACAGCTACTCTCTAATGTGATCTAAGGCTATTTTCTTGCTAACCGTTCATTAGATTATCAAAAAATCTACGATCTGATGTGTCGTATGGATGGGTTTGGTTCATTTTTATATTTGGTAATTTCCGGTGGGATAGCCGGATCTGATTCCATGAGTCATGGACCTTGACAATACCGGTTGTCCCAATCATGGTCTGAGTATATTTTATTGCTATTTATTCACCTTTACCTAATCACCGCGATTTGATATATCGAATGAATGGGTTTGCTCCACTTTTACTTCTAACCACTTTCGAAGCCACAGCTGAACCCGCAACACTCCCGGGAATCTAATGTGGTCTGACCCTATTTTTCCATCAGGTTGTCGATAAGACGTGATCAGTCTTGTTAGAGATCACAGTCATTTGAACCTTTTCGTCGATATTCGGCCTCCTTTGTCTCCGACATTCGCAACACAAGCAATCAAACTACCGTTCGAAACAAAAACGTCAAACGAATGCACTTCACCACGATAGCGGCTTCGGGAGACGGTTCGGCTTTTGTTATTCCTGTCTTCTTCCATAATAAGAGCTATGTTGCCCATCTGTGTGTCGTATTCAATGCAACATGCAATAATAAACTAATATTAATATTCATAATCGGAACTGGCTGAAAATCTATGCGTAAAGCTTGAATTAGACACATGTCATCGTGTCAGATGACATTGATTTGACCCTTTCTTATGTTTATTGATCTTCGATCTACTGCTCGTGTTGTGTGTAGGTAAGAGGTAACGATAGCGCACGAATGTAACAAAGCCGACTGACACCAGACTGCGGCAACGAAATGAAGGTAGTAAAAAGTGTCAAATGTTTACAAGACTGGTCGTGATTTGATGTACCGCATCCATGGGTTTGGTTAAATTTTACATTTTACTTCCCGGATCTGATTCCGGGTAACTACCGGCTGAACCAAATACGGTCTAACATTATTGTTTTGTTAACTGCTCATCGGTTAACCAAAAACGCTGCAAATTGAAGGTGCAGGGTTTGACAATTTCGACGGGACTCTCGGAACCAATTCCAGTTGTCTTTAGTGTGACGTAAGGCTATTTTCTAGCTAACTGTTAATCAGGTTATCGCAAAAGCCACGATTTGATGTGTCACATGCCTGAATTTGATTTACTTTTACATTTGGCCTCTTCCGGCCACTCAAAACCGATTCCGAAACACTTGCTGGCCGTTCATTAGGTAATCTAAAAAGCCGCTATTTGATGTGACGCATGTACGGGTTTGTTTCTCTTTCAGATTTAACCACTTCGGCGGGAACCCCGAAACGGGTTCCGGAACACTACTGGTTCAGATATGGTCTGAGATGGTTTTCCTGCTCATTGTCCATCAGGTCATCGAAACTGCCGTGGTTTGATGTGTCGCATGTATGGGTTTGGTTCAATTGTATATTTGGCCACTTCCAGCGGGACGACTAGAACCGGTTCCGGAACACTACCGGTTCAGATATGATCTAAGATGGTTTTCCTGCTTACCGCTCATTAGGTTATCGAAAATGCCGTGGTTTGATGTGCCGCATGCATGGGTTTGGTTCAATTGTATATTTGGCCACTTCCAGCGGGACGCCTAGAACCGGTTTCGGAACACTACCGGTTCAGATATTATCTGAGACTATTTTCCTGCTTACCGCTCATCAGGTAATCGAAAATGCCGTGGTTTGATGTGCCGCATGCATGGGTTTGCTTCAATTGTATATTTGGCCACTTCCAGCGGGACGACAAGAACCGGTTCCGGAACACTACCGGTTCAGATATGGTCTGAGATGGTTTTCCTGCTCATTGTCCATCAGGTCATCGAAAATGCCGTGGTTTGATGTGTCGCATGCATGGGTTTGGTTCAATTGTATTTTTGACCACTTCCAGTGGAACCCCTAGAATCGGTTCCGGAACACTACCGGTTCAGATATGGTCTGAGATTATTTTCCTGCTCATTGTCCATCAGGTCATCGAAAATGCCGTGGTTTGATGTGTCGCTTGCATGGGTTTGGTACAATTGTATATTTGGCCACTTCCAGCGGGACGCCTAGAACCGGTTCTGGAACATTACCGGTTCAGATATGGTCTGAGACTATTTTCCCGCTTACCGCTCATCAGGTTATCGAAAATGCCGTGGTTTGATGTGTCGCATGCATAGGTTGGATGCATTTTCATGTCTGGTCCCTTCCTGGGGTACCGTTCCGGAACACCTAAATGGCCATATCTCCGGAACGGCTGAACCGATCCGAACCATTTTCAATAGGAAACAATGGGACCAGATTCCGCGTCGAATGAACCGTCGGTCATTGAAATCGGATGAGGTTTACTGCCAAAAAGTGATGTGAGTTTTTTTGTACACACACATACAGACACACACACACACGCACACACATACACACACACATACACACACACAGACATCACCTCAATTCGTCGAGCTGAGTCGATTGGTATATGTGATTTGACCCCCCGGGCCTTCTATCAAAAAGTCATTTTTGGAGTGAACATATAGCCTTTCCAGTACACTTAGTGTACGAGAAAGGCAAAAACACTAAAATGCGGAAATGCATCCAGCTTTGCCTTAAGAAAAACCAGAAGTAATTCATTACTTTAATTTACTACTTTAATTTCTTCATGAATTGTCCAAGAGATTTCTATAGAAATTCATCCAAGGATTTGTTGATAAATTTGATAATTTGAACAATTTCTCCAAGGATTCCTTTAGAAAGCCTTCCATAAATTCCTTCAAAAATTGCTCCATGGAATTCTCCAGAACTTAGTACAGGGATTATTGAAAATAAAATTCCACGAATTCCTTCACAAAATTACTCCGAAAATTCATTAATTAAATTTTCTATTGATTCTTTCAGAAAATCCTCTAGCAGTTCTTAAAGAAATTCTTCCGCGTATTCTCAAAGATAAGCCTCCAGGGATGTTTTCAAAGATACTTTTGTGAATTTCTTCTGATATTTTCCCAGGGATTTTTTTTTGAGTTGTCTCAGGGATTTCTTTTCAGATCAATCTAAGGATTTTTTCGAAAACTTCTCCAGCCGTTGTTTTATTTTTCCACGGATTAAAGAACTCAAACAGGTATTCCTTCACTATTTTTATAGGGATTCCTTCAACAATTTTTACAGGGATTTATCCACAGGATCGAACATAGTTGCTTTCGGTGATTACTACAGGAATACCATCAGAGATTCCTTCATAAATATATACAAAGATTCCGTCACAAAGTCTGCCGGGTAATCCTGTACGTATTTTCTCAGAATATCCTCCAAAGATATCTATTTGATTTTTTTTTCTTGACATATTTATGAAGGGTAGTTTCTCCAGGAATTCAGAATCGTCCAAGGATTTAATTGTGCAGTCTCTTCAGGACTCTTTTAAAATTATATCTTTAAGGATTGTTTCAGGAATTTCATCTCGAGTTTCCCAAAGATTTTCTTCAGGTACTCCTCCTGGATTTTTTTTCCTCATAAAATCTCCTTTGAATTTTTTCAGGAAATTTACTTGGATTTTTACTGATATAGGGATTCTTGCATTAATTGTTTCAGAGATTACCACAGGAATTCAACAAGAGATTTCTTCTGAATTTAAAATTTCAAAGTTTTTCGGCTACGCAGTCATCTTGTACCGACTATTCGAACCCTCTAAGCATAATACCCTCTTCGAATGAGTGTTATCAGTTTCGTACCTTTTAATTCCGCCCTATGTTGCTTATTTTTTTATCCTATCCACTCGTGGATAACTGACACTGAGGAAGATTACAAGTGGTAGTCGAAATACGCGTATCTGTCAAAGGATAAGCAACATAGGGCGGAATTAAAAGGTACGAAACTGATTACACTCATTCGAATACGCAGTCATGTTTGTCGTTATCCCCCTTAGGAAGACGCCCACCAAGCGTCGAAACGTTGGGATAACAACAAACGTCGTTATAAATAAAGACTGCGTAGCCAAAAAACTTTAAATTAACGCTGCAGTTGTTCAATTACCAATTTCAAAATATTGTGGTATAAAACGGTGGAAATATTGTGGAACTTTCTGTGGATTGTGGATGTCCTCATAATATACTACGCTTTGTCCTAGTGAGTTCGTCACGTCAAGGAAAAGAAGAAAACCTCTAGGAATTCTTACATAATTTTATTCAAAGATTCCTTCAGGAAGTACTCCGGGTACTCCTGTATAGAAGGTTTAGCCCGGGATTTCCCGGGACAAAAATCCCGGGATCTAAAAATTCTCGAATCCCGAGATATTTTTCCGAAATTCCCGGGATTTCCCGAAAATAAAGAATATGGCAATGGTGTGTTCTAGTAAAAAAAAATCATTCTAAATTTTCTTTATAAATGTGTTCCATTTTTTGCATGCAATTGTACACTAGCTGGTAGATTCAGTTGCCTTTTCATCTTCGGTAATCAGATTTCTATGTTCTGTTAAGTATGCTACTTTTCTATGCCTGTCCTGTTGCATGTCTTACAAAAAACAACAAGGAAACATTTGGAGGGATTGCTGAAGAATGTAATTTTGCGAAATTTGTAGAAAAAAAATGGAGCTTGGCGACCAGTTTGGCGAAAACGTTTAAACCATCTTTTTAAGTATCTCTTTTGAATCCAATGGAACATCATTTTCAAGAACTTTGATAAGACTCTTTACTGGATTATTTCAAGATGTTTTAAGTAATTTCACAAGGGCCCATCTTGAATTGCTCTTGATTTGTTTGCAATAGATTCCTTAATATATTTCATCAAAAAATCAAATCGAAATTCCGACGTATGGCAAGAAGTTATATTAGAAATTAGTTGATGTTTTCTTTAAAACTTTTCTTAAAATCTAAAATGCTTGCAAAAAATGTTGAAGAAGCCATTAGGCATTTTAAACGACTTTATCAACCCTTTTAATTAATCTATACTCTGCGAGAAAAAATATCAAATTTGCCGAGAGACCTACAAATTAATTATTTATGTATTTATAATTTCCTTTGGGAATATCAATTCGGTTAGAAATAAGTCCAAAAATACTCGACGAAATCATTTCTATAAATTTCACTTAGACATTTTACATGCATTACATGCTTAAACTTTCTCAAAATATATTATTAAGGGCTCCACTAATAATGTCATCAACAAATTCTGCCCAACAATTCGATTGAGCAAACGTGGCTTAATAGTCCATGATAAGTTATACCGGAACAAGATGGGTGCTTTATTTGAATGTTTTCAGAATTGATGGCTGGCGTAGTTATGAACCTCGATGAATTGAACGTTTTTATAAGTCGATCAAAATTGGTTAAACATGTTTCAGGATGCGTACCATTCATTTTTATCGTTTTGGGAAATTCGGATATTTTCCGGCATCCCAGGAAATCCCGGGATTTAAAAAAAAAATCCCGAATCCCGGGATTTTTTTTTCAGTCCGGGAAACAAGACCCTCTTCTCCTGTATATATTTTCTCAAAAATTTCTCAAAGATTTCCTCCAAGGACATCTCTAGGATTGTTTCTAGGCATATTAAAAGAGGTTTGTTTCTCCAGGTAGGTATTTCTCTAAGGATTGCTTTACAAAATCTTCTAAGGATTTTATAAAGAAATTTCTCCAGGACCGCTTTTATAATATCTTAAAAGATTAAATATTGTTTAATACAATAAAGACTGCGTTGTCGAAAACCATAAGATTAAACCTTACAGTCGAGCGATCACCAGTTTAAAAGATTGCTTTAGGATTTTTTCAGAAGATCTTCTTCAATTTTTCAGGAATTTTCCTTTGATTTCTTCTGGAATCTCTTATAATTGTTTCAGAGATAGTCACTGAAACTCAACTTGAGATTTCTTCTGAAATTCAGTCAGTAATCCACTCAGAAATTCCTCGTGGGATTTGTTTTTTTTTCTCTAGGAATTCTTCGATAATGTTTTGATACTTTTTTAGTATCCCAAGGATTTTTTCAGGAATTTCAGTAGTGATTACTTCAGAAATTCATTCATGGATATTTCAGGAAAATTCAATTGAGATTTCTTTAAAAATCCTCCAAGAATTCCTACAGAAATCTATCAGGGATTCCCCAATAAACATGTCTACAGAAGCCAGCCAGATTCCTCTAGGTAAGGAGTGAACTGTTGGAAGATATTCTTACCCTTGAAACCTATGTGGGACTTGCAAATGCAACCCAATCATAAGCATCTAGAAACACCATCTCGAAGGCATCAACCCCTCATGTGTATGTATTACCTTTCCCCACATCTATCGAAACCACACAAATTTGCCTAGCACACCGAAGCAGCAAGAAAACTGAAATCTAACGAGCAACGAAGCAATAGACATCTCCTGCTCGTTAAACCTCCGAGACAGTCGCGACAGCAATCGATTGCACACATCACATCCAAAATGCAGTCAACTAGCAGAAGCCCACCGCAGTCTCCTTCATGCACCCAACCTGTGAATCCTAACATCATCGCAGAGTTCTCGTACTGGCGCTGCCAGGAAAGCCATTTGATTACTATGAAAAGGAAATGGATTATTATTTTATTTCGTCTGAGTCCTTCCGACACGTCGTCGTTGAAATATAGAATTGGAATTGCACTAAACATACATACACATGGGGTAGTTGCACCAAATGTGGAACCGGTACGTGTTGAAGTAAATACCTAGGTGTCGTAATTTTGAAACATTAAAGATCAGGGATTAAAATCGAGTTTCAGACTCGATATATATTCTTCGTAAGAAGAATCTATTATTGGCACTTCTACCCCAAAACCCCAACTGCTACACCAGGAGTCAGAATTGTAGCAAACACCATCAGCGGGATATGTGCTGCCATCCTGAGATCCTGATCGGGTACACAGTAAATGGCAGATAGGTACCAGGTATGTGATGGTTTGCGGCGCGGTGTGCAGCAGCACGGCGACGTTTCCGAGTGCCTAGCTACTAACAATGTCGAATATTGAGGCACCACCGCGACGTGGTGAATCCCCCCATATAAATACACGCGCTCGCAAGCAAATGCCACGTCGCGGCGTCGAGGCATCGCTCGTTCATCGAAAAGGATAAAATGGGAACATCAAACAGGAGCTTAGCTTTTTGCGGAACGGTTGAAAGCGATGTTTGATTTGGTTTGGATGTGCTCATTAAAATTTTATGATTGGCTGAACATGGCACGTTTGCGTTATGTTCGGACTAACTTTTGGGGGCGACGTGTTTGGCCGGGGTTTGGGTGCCGGGCTAGAGGGGGGCGGGGATGTTTGAATTTTGCAATTTTGTTGCACTTTTCGGACTATTGCGGATGAAATTTGCTTTATGTAGATGAATGGAAATGTCGATAGAAAATATTCTATTTGCATTTAACACACCAACGCAAATTAAACTCCCTTTTTTATTGTTTTTAAAATGAATGCTTGTTTGATAAATGCATTTTTTAGCAATGAATCAGCTTTATGATTTGTTGATCGAATGAAATTTAAAATGCTTGAATTGAAAGCTTTGAATAATAAATTCATAGGTATATCGCACACTTATAATTTAAAAAAACGGATAGGGCCTGGGACCATTTGCGCAGCAGGTCTAATTTTGAGCACCTTGTGTTTCGACTCAAAAATCTGTTCAAGACTAAATTGCACGTATCTCAACGATTTTTACAAAGTACATTTAGCTGCTTGGTTTCGCTGATGATATTGATATTATAGCTCGCAAATTTGAGACGATAACGGAAACGTACATCCGACTAAAGAATAGAGCCAGACAAATTGGATTAATGTGTCGAAGACAAAGTACATGGAAAAGGGCTCCAGGGAGGAATCACCGCGCCCGCCACCCCGAATTTCTTCCGCCGGTGATGAAATCGAGGCAGTTGGAGAATTTGTGTACCTGAACTCACTGGTGACCGCCGACAACGACACCAGCAGAGAAATTCAGAGACGCATTGTGGCAGGAAATCGAGCTTACTTTGAACTCCGTTTAACTCTATGATCGAATAAAGTTCGCTGTCACATGAAGTCATCTATCTACAAATTGATGATTAGACCGGGCACGAAGCATGGATCTACTTGCAGAAGACCAACAAGCCTTTAGAATTTTCGACCGGAAGGTGTTGCGTACCATCTACGGTGGAGTGCAGATGGAAGACGGGACTATGGGAATGCGAAAGAAGGACGAACTGCATCAGCTGCTGAGAGAACCAACCATCGTCCACACCGCGAAAATCGGGAGACTACGGTGGGCGGGTCACGTCATTAGGATGTCGGATAGCAACCCGATTAAAATGGTTCTTGAGAGTCATCCGACCGGTACAAGAAAACGAGATGCGCAGTGAGCTTGGTGGGTTGATCACGTGGAGGACGATTTGGTAACCATTCGCAGAATGCGGAACTGGAGACACACAGTGGTCCAGATTTGAAAATACCTAGCAAAAACTGCCAAATCATAGTAGTCTGCAAGTTTTAGCCTATATGAATGTATTGGAACATGATTTAGCGCTCAATTTATTTTTAAAGTCATTTTTATTTTTTGCCGAATTCTTCGAACAAAATCCGAACAAAATTGATGTTTTTCATACAATTTCACTATACACATATCATCATGGCGTTATTATTTTGGCAGGTCTTGGCAGTTGCATTTTTCTTTAACCAATTCTGCATACATAAACGAGCATTTGAACTGAATCTCCCCGCGGGGAGTAGCGAGGAGCGATTTGTAAGACACTTTGAAGTCGAACTGTAAGAATTTCTCATACTAATGACATGTAATGTCAATTTTGAAGCCAAAAGTGTTATTTTGATCTCTTGCTCCATTGCAGATGTCTGATATACACAAGAACTTACAAATAAACTTTTGAAAGCAATTGTATTACTTATATCAATAGACTTTTGTAGTGGTTGAACTTGTTTATGTACTTTATCAAAAACTTAGCATTTTTTTCATCAGCAGCTATTCAGTGCTGTAACAAGGTACAAAATCAATATTTTCAAATTTTTTAAATGCCATTTAGTGCTCCTGGTATTATGGATGAATGCTCAATATACTGTATCCCATATATGGCATGTTCAAAAATTGAGTTTCTGCCAGCTTTTCTCAAAATTGGACCTCTGTGAGACGCACAGCCATGGACCGAGTCGAATGGAGACGACTCCTACGTACAGCATAGGGGCTGTTCATAAACCACGTAGACCAAAATTTGGCCATTTAAGACCCCCCTCCCCCCTCGTAGACTTTTGTCCACACAAAAATTTTGAAATTTGTATAGAGCGTAGACTTTGACCAGACCCCCCCTCCCCCCAAAAAGTCTACGTGGTTTATGAACGGCCCCATAGGACACTCAGGTCTTAGTCTGACCGGTTAGGTGAGTAAGCGTTGTGAATCCTTCTTCCCGTGCTACTTGTGGGATTCAAAAAATAAATACAAATCAAAATAAAAAAAAAAACATGTGATAGTGGTAATGGCGAGGTTAACCCTTCTTCTTCTTCTTCTTTGTGGCTCTACGCCCCCACTGGGACTTGGCCTGCCTTGCTTCAACTCGCTGTCTCCGGATTGGCGATACTTAATCACCATGCTAACTGGAGACCCCAGGTTAACCCCTTCGCAATTAATAGGTTAGCGAGGTCTCCTATGTGGAGATCTGAGACGGTAGAAGGCAGCTGCGTACGAAGTACCAGTATTACGTACGGTTTCTGAAAATGCATTTTTGATCACAGCACTTAAGTAAGCTTCAGGGAGATTTCAGAGGCGCTTTCAAGCGTTTCTTGAACGTTTCAGTTGGTTTCAGAAGAGATTCAAGACGTTCCAGACTGTTTACGATTGTAGATCCGGTGACCTATGCTCTAGATATTCTTAAACAAACATTGAACTTGCCACTTGTCAGCACAAAGTTGCATAAAGCTGCGTAAGCATGACTTTTGTTCAATCATTTAAGCACACAAGTTATACATGTAGATTCGATGACTTATGCTCAAGAAAGTTCTTAGGAAACCTTGAACAGTCCCAAGCCAACCCCATTCCCCCTCATTGGCCCTCCTCCCTCGATCCCTGAGCACACTCTAAACTCCCCTTAACTCCACTTGCAACTTAATTTTCTTAAACCAACTTTATCCCTAACCTAAAACACTCCAACTACTCTGAACACAATCAGATTTCATTTAACGTTACCTAAATGGAGGGACCTAAATATATTTTTTAAAATATATATTTTTGGATTCGGCCTAAATGGAGGTTTGAGTTATGGTACCAGCAAGCAGGGGCGTACAATTTCGTTTCAATGATACACTTTCATGCAACATTTGAATGAGTCACTTCAAGTGTTTCATACATTTTTCTAATGACTCGGTCGTTAAAAAAAACTTTTCCACTCATCGTAGCACTCGGTAGTCTCCCACCCGGTCGCATTGCTTGTGCTTCACCCGTCAGAGCATTAGTGTCTCACTGGTGCGCGCTAGTCTCTCAATGGTTACGGGCGCCGGTTAATTGGATTTAAGTGGTCGAATTTGTTATCCTCTTTCATAAAACATAATTATCATTCTATTGGCGTGCACCACTATTTAAAAATGTGGTTTAAATAGTGTTTTTAGCATGTTGAAGTATTTCAATGACTCATAAATGAAACGAAAATCCAAGTGTATCATCCCATGTTCCATACACACTTGTTTCTGTAGCAGCAACGAACGAGTGTGCTGCTGGGTGAGAGATGAAGCATCACAGCAGTCCGTTCGCATGGGAAACGATTTGCTACAGTCGTCGTACGTCATGTTTTCCTTTCGAAATTGCACGACCCTGCCAGCAAGGCTCTTATTACACTTCGAAAGTCAATAATGACGGCCATAAGCAGGGCCACAAAAAACTTTTGACAAGCACTTGCAGAAGCGTAGGCAGCCGATGAAGACCTACCAGCCGGCGCTCGTAAGGCTAGGCGGTTGTTGATCCCAAAAGTCGGCGTTAATGCCGATAAGTCTAGACGTTCCAGAAAGCTAAAAGGGTGGGACTGAAAAGGCCGGCCCGTTCCAGATTCAAGCAGCAACCACAAGTTAGGGCGGGTCAGGGGGAGGACACTCCTTATACCATTGTGGAGTGGAAGAAGAAAAAGAAGAAGGCAAAAGATGAGCAGAAGTGTAGGAACACCAAACCTAAGAGACGTATGAGGGCAGGTGGTAAGCACGAGAAAGATGACTCGCTCTTCATCGCTCTTTATAATTCTCGAGCTCAAACGCGACAAGGACTCGGCGAGATCACTCGCGGCAACAGTGCAAGGTGTAGGTGGCCACCACGGCCGTTCAGCTACGGAAATACCCGGCAATGATACAGGTAGTCAGGGAAGCTCAAGGTGGGTTGGTCAGTATGCCAAATAATCTTGCATAAGCCACCGGTGCGGTGGTTTGCTTCAGGTTATTGGAACCAAGACACAAGTCATGGGAATGCGAAGGCCCTGACAGGAGCAAACTGTGTAGACGACGTGGCGGTGAAGATCACGAGGCTGCAAGAGTTCACACAAGTGTTTGACTTGCTCCGGAAAATCCGCGAACAGCAATCACCCAACGGGAGGTCTAAGGTGCCCGACCTTCAGAAGAGCCACAGCTGACTAATCACAGCTGACTGCAGTTACGCAGCAGTACCTGAACCACTGTGACGTAGTCCAGTAACTTGCTTTGCTTTGTCAGTCAGTTTCTGAGTGGGGTGTGGATATTGTCAGATCCTGCTAGAGGCACTGGCCATGCTAGATGTTGATTTGGCTAATATTGATTGAATAATGACCGTTTAGATGGTAATTAGCAATTACAGGCGCGTGACTACTCAAACTTTGTATGTAAATTGTAGTTTGCCCTGAAGATGAGTGAATAAACGCTCGAAACGTCGGCTTTAATTAAAACCGTTGTTTTATAAGCAACCTGATGACCGAAACGCGCCTGTAATTGCTATTGGTTTGGCTTATGTTGGTACCCAAAAGTATCTTTGGTCGGAACGGTGCGGAGGCGGTTATCGACGTTACTTTTTGTAGTCCTGGCCTAACAAGTAGTCCGAACTGGAGAGTAGATGATGGCTACACTCACAGCGATCACCTGGCGGTTCGCTACGGTATCGACTACAACAACAGCAGGCAGCAGGAAGAAGAAGAGGCGGCTAGGCCAAGGTCGATCCCTCGAAAGTGGAAGACATCATACTTCGAAGAAGCGATATTTAGGGAGGCGTTCTACCGTGAGCGCAACCTACTTGGTTTAAGCGATGACAAGCCGGTAGCGGTGCTCTCGCGTACATGCGATGCGACCATGCCTAGGCAAGTCCACCCTAGAAATGGGGGACAACCGGGCTACTGGTTGAGTCAATCGATTTCGGGCCTGCGCCGCGCCTGCCTACGGGCTAGGCGGCGAATGCAGTGATCTGAGGAAGAGCGAAGCGAACGACGAGTGGTGTTCGCCACTGCAAAAGCAGCACTGAAGACCGAGATAAGAGCAAGGGTATCTGTCAGAGTGCCAATGCGAATCCGTAGGGTGATGCCTACATGATCGTGATAGCCAAGACAAGAGGTGTAATTGCTCCTACATAGCAGTCTCCAGGGATCATCAAGGCCTCCTCTGCCTCCTTTCGTAGGACAGCAGGAGACTGGGGCTGATGATGAGAAGAGGGTCCCCAATGAGGAACATGTGGGAATAGCAAAGTTCTTCAGCATCGGACAGTGTTCCTAACTTGGCCTTAAGTCACTATTGCAGAGGCATCCGGAATGTTCAGCTCTGCTATGCAGAAATGCCTGAACGAGGGAGTTTTTCCAGAGCTTTGGAAGCGGCAGAGCCTGATACTATTACCAAAAGCGGGAAAACCACCCGGAGACCCGTCGGCATATAGACCAACATGCTTGATCGACACGGAAGGGAAAGTGCTCTAGAAGATCGTCTTCAGCAGACTGTTGAGGTACACCGAAGGTGTGAATAGTTTCTTCTCTTGGGTAACCAGTTCTGTTTCCAGAAGTGGAGGTCGACTGTAGACGCTATCTTGTCGGTTACAAAGACCGCGAAGATAGCGCTCTAGAGTAAAGTTGAGGGGGATTCGCCACTGTGCAGTAGTGGCTCTGGATATAAGGAACGCGTTCAATTGCGCCAGTTGGGCGGCTATTGCCGATGCACTCCTGCGTTTGAGAATACCCGGGTACCTGTACAAGATTATTGCAAATTACTTCCAAAATGGAGTACTAGTTTACGACATCTGTATGTCGGTGATTTGGATTGATTTCACATAACCTCAGGAGTTTTCCAAGGGTTTATCCTGATTATGGTGCTATGGAATATCATGGTGACATAGGTGACTCCCGGACTGACAATGTACCTTACCCTACTAACAAAAAAAAATCCTTCCTGAGACAAACGTGGAGATGCAGCGATTCGCGGTCTTTATAACAACGTTTGTCTCACTAACATTCCCTCCCATCCTCGATGACCGTAAGGACGTGGCCGGCGCCGTTATTGACCCTATTAAAGTTGGGAGCTCTCGACCTGTGTACATTGAGAATAGTAAGCTAGTCCTAAGCCCTATTCATTGGTTCCTTGTGCAATTTCGATTGCTCTGGTCAATCACGGAGTAGCAACTACGAATTGTGCGGTCATCTATGCTCATGCTCATTCTGGTGCTATGGAATGTCATGTACGACGATGTGTTGAGGGTAAAGTTCTCAATAGCTGTGGCTTCGCTGACGGCAATTCGCTGGAGGTCTACGATGAATCGATCGAAGAAGTAGAAATGACTGTAGTTTACTCGATCGAAGTTGTGGAGGAGTGGAAGAGCTCCAGGAAACTGGAAGTGGCTCACTATAAAACTGAGATGGTGGTTGTGCACAACCAAGAGTAGGATCCTCATCATAAACTTTAACGTGCTCCCAGTGCCGGATTTAGGCTTCGAGGGGCCCGAGGCAAACCCTATAAAGTGGGCCCCCAAAAATAAGATTATGAATATATATATATATGTACCCCGTTATTTTTTCAATGTGGTGTATTATTCGTTTTTTTGCTGACTTTGTTATTTTAGGAAGAAACTAAGCCATACAACTGGTTCGTTCATTCAAATGATTCATTTTACATTTTTTATGATGAAGTACTTATTAAAAACCAAGCCAAATAATGCATTTTTCTGGTTTCCTTAAAAAGTAGGGTAATTCATGTATTTTGGACAGGCTGAGGACAACGTTAGAAAAGTCGTCCCCTTAGAAAGGAATTGATTATTTTGCAAAGTTATTATTACGCTTATAATATGATTGTACTTTGCGTTCTGGGTGTTGAAAAGCTTAACGAACGCATTTTAAGCTAAGAAAATCACATTTTCCAATCGCCCGGTTAGAATTGCATTTTGGACACCGAATATATGTTTTGGACACCCTCAGGTATATATAATTTGGACAGGGCAATTATCTCCATGCTTAGCCATGAATACTGCTTTATCATGAAAATAGCATAAATTAACAAATATTTTCTTGTAAATAATCAAATTTCTCCGCTCAACAGGCATCTATTTTGATAACTATTGCAGTTTTTGTTAAAATCGAGGAAATATCGCCAGACCCACAGAATACGCCTCCAAGTATGCAATCGCACAGCATCCCCATGTAGTTCGCCAGATGACCAAAATATATTTACCGTAATCCTGGGTAACATTGATCAAAATTTTCGATCTTTCTTGAATAATTCTCCCGTTAAAGCAAATGTTACATGTTTTATATTTTTAAAACAAGCACTGGCCCTCTGATGATGTGTTAAGCTACTTGAAAAAGTATTGTAAAACTTTTAAACATGTTCAAATAGGCTTTTTAATCTAACTTTTGATTTTGTTGATTTGGGGTAACATTGATCATGTCAGTGATCAATGCTCGTTTGTGTTGAAAATACCCTTACCTACTAAATTCGGGGTCGCTAATTTCGAATATGTTGTCCAAATTCTTACAAGTTATGTACTTTTTGAGTTATTTTAAGATTAAAATCCTCCAAACCGCGAATAACGCCTAAAGGTAGGCAGTGACTTAAGGAATTGAAAGCCTATTTTTAATAAATCGTATATTTTATTAAAAAACAACATTTTCATAAAAGTTTTGTTCATTAAATCTAACTCTAGGATATCATATTGAAGTAATACAGTGATTTCGAACCACATATTGTACCTAGTATTCATGCCATGCATGAATGTTTGACAATGTATCTCAAAGCGTTCGAAATACACTTTTGGAAAAATCAATTTATTTAAATGTTTATGAAATTCAATTTTCAAGAATTACATGTCATTCAATAGCTAAGTAACAGCAGATTACGATATACTATTCGTTAGCAGAAACTGATTCAATGTGAAATGCTTGTTTGAACATTTCATGAGGTCGGTCAAGCCGATCAATGTTACCCCGCTGATCAATGATACCCCGTTTTACGGCACAGTAGAAAACTTGTAATGTATTTTGGACACCACCTATTTTGGGCGTTCTAGATGAATGTTAAGAGATTGGCTGCCCAATGCTTCTTTATTAAACAGTTTACATTGCTAAAAGGCTTTTAAATTTCTTACGATTATCAATTCAACAATTTTGAGGCGAATATTGTATGTGACTGTGAAGTGTATGTCGTCTTGCATACCTGTGCATTTGAGGGGTTTTAGTTAAACATTTTATATTTTCGATAATTTTAAAGTAAACTCTTAATTGTTAAGCGTATTTTCAACGAAATTCATCAGAATAGGGTCTGTTTGATCCAATAATCGATATTCAGAAGCAGAGATGGCATGCTCCTCAGTGCGAAACATGAGAAGAGAAAACATACACTCTACACACGACTTTCAACGAGAGCGAGAGTGAACTACGCAACTTTTTTCACACACAAACCACCCGCTCACTCTCTGGCATCCATCGCGGCACCCTCAAAATGAGTGCTCAAACAAATGTTAGAACAAACATGTTTTTTTTCAGTTTGAAATGTGCACACAATAATTCGTGTTGAGAGCGCACTCAGTCGTGCTTCCAGTGCAATACTGTGTGTACCACAGGAGTATGAAAGTACCGTAAAATGGGGTAACTTTGATAGTTTTTCAGCGAATTTTCTCAATATTTTTACATGTAACAGTGTTTCCCCGAGTTTTATATTTTTAAAACAAGTACTGGGGTATCAGTTATCAATTGCAATTAAGAGATTTGATAATCTGAAATATTTTGGATAACTTTTAGTTTTTCATATAACCGAAAATTAGATTTTCATTTTGGGGTAACTTTGATAATGCCCTAAAAACACATCAAATCTCAAAAAATAATCACAGATTGACATCTTAGGAGTACAAACATGATGAGAGAAGGCTTGTGGAATATATTAGACAGAGTTTTTATATCAAAACATTGATTTTTTACTAGATTCTACATATAAAAATGAGTTTGTGGAGTCTTGACTGCTAAACACAATAAATTTAGCTATCAAAAATCATTATCTTTGTAATAATAAATGCTTAACGGTACATCAACATATGATTACATGCTATTCATGGTTTTGCTTTTTATTTTTGGGTAGTTTTTTAATGTTTTATTAAGAAATTTGAACAACGCATATTTATCTACATGGAATAGACGTGTGCGCCGAAGCAGTTTTCACCGGCGGCGGCGTGTATAGCGATTTGAGGCAGCGGCGGCGGCGACGCCGGCGCCACGCCGTTCGCCCTATTCGGCGGCGGCGGCGGCGGCGTAATCGGCGTGACCTTTTTTTTTGTGAAATGCTAGAAAACTTTAATACAGAATAAATTGTTTCCTGTACTTGAGTACAATTTTCATCTATTTTGTGTGAAAGGTATAAACGTATGTAAATCAGAGATTTCAATAAAAACTATCCTTGCAATAAATTATGCTATAAATTTAAGAGAGAATTCTTGAGGACGTTTACCAAGAAATTTTTAAAGGATTCTTCTCGAGTCGCACGTCTCTTCTTAGGATATTCTTTTCTAAAACTTATTTTAGACCAGTGCTGTCATGATAAAATCTGATTTTCTTTGAAATTCTGTTAGGGTTCTTTTCAGGAATGCCTAGAAGGATTCTAAGAATTCTTTCATGCGTCTCTTCAGGAATTCCTCCAGAAAATTCTCAATGGATTCTTCTGGAAGTTCCTTCAGGGGGCTTCCTGGAAGATCTCCAGATATTCCTCCACGGGTGGGATCGAAAACTTCTCTAGAGATTTATAGAAACTTTCCTTCATGAATTCTTTTTCCGGCAACCCTTAAAAAATCCCTCCAAAGATTCTTTCAGAAGTTTCTTTAGAAATCACTCCAGGATTTATTTCTTG
Source organism: Aedes albopictus (assembly GCF_035046485.1). Taxonomy (NCBI): domain Eukaryota; kingdom Metazoa; phylum Arthropoda; class Insecta; order Diptera; family Culicidae; genus Aedes; species Aedes albopictus. The sequence continues at coordinate 367,127,563 of NC_085137.1, forward strand.
ACGTTTCTTCAGAAATATCTCAAGAATATCTTCTCTTGGAATAACTGCATAGCAATCTCCAGTTTTCCCGGTTATTTTTTTTAGCACGAATTCCCGATGAACTGTTTTCAAGGATTCTTTCAGAAACTTCTTCATGATATAAGGTAAACGCTCCTTTAGTGGAGGTAGTACCAATAGTGGTGGTAGTGGCAATTTAGCACTATTTCGACCAAAAAGCTCGCAAACGACATTTTTAATAGATGCATTTTACTTCATTAATGACATTAATTCAGTTTCGTATTCGGGAAATGTCGAAAAACCTATTTTAAATCATTATTTTCCTTAAATTTTTTGCTCCTTTGCACCTATAGTGGTATTAGTGTTCCTATAGTGGTGGATCTCATAACAATTCAATGGGTTGCGCCACTATAGGAACCAATATTAAATTTTGCCACCACAATAGGAACCGTGTACCTATATTTGGTGCAAGTGATTTATTAGTAAAAATTGAAATAAACGATGGTTTTTACATTTTTCCTAGCAAATTTAAATGAAAAACTATCGATTGGCGTTTTAAGACTTTTTATTTTATGGTGTTATCAATTTTATTCAATTATTTTACTAAAACGAGCTACTAATAGCACCACTATTGGTACATTTACCCTAATTCAGAAATTCCTCAAGGTTGTTCTTTAAAAATTCCTTCAGCGATTTTATCAGAAACTAGCTGTCCCGGCAAACGTCGTTCTGCCTGCCTACTATGTTTTTTGATATGCAGCTCTGTAGAAAAATGCCCCGCAAAATGGAATTTCAAACTTTCTTGTTTTCGGTGCGTTCCCGGTCGATTTTCCCAATTATTTTTTCGTACGTCGGAGCCCTGCACGAATACAACTATGAAAGAATGGTGTAGATCCGTTTACCCGTTCCCGAGCCTATTCGTGACATACAAACACCATTCCATTTTCATTTATATAGACACGGAGACAAATTTCGTTCGTTTGAAACAAAAATATTCATGTTTGTTCGGTAAACAGATAAAATATTTAAAACTAAAATATTAATTTTTAAAACAAACTCAATTACATATTGATTTCTACAATACCCATTGAAGAGCCCCCCGTTCCGCCGTCAAGAACATAAACAAAACTCTCAAGTTCCAGCTGCATCACCAAACAAGATTTCCTCTTGCAAAAAAGGCAAGTTTCACCAAAAGTTTCCACGAAATCCCATTGATTTCGGGAGCGTCTGTTATCTACATGATGTTGGCATTGAAAGTGCCACGCGGGAAGTGGATTTTCCTAGAGAAGGAAATAATTTTGTAAATTTAATTGGAAAACAAATATTTCCGTAGGGCCGACCTGCCACAAAAAAACAAAAATTTTTACATTTGTTTCTAACATAACCAGTCAGAAGATACATGTTTGTTTCAAAAATGGATTGAATTTGCTTCAAATGTGACGTTCGATTTGCTCCAAACAGTTTTATTTTTGTTGCCAGAACAAGTTGACAATTTATTTGAGTATACCTGAAATATTTTTGATTTTACCATGCTTTTTTCTGCGTGGACTAATCCATTTTTTCCCTTAAACTATTCCAAAAATTTCTCATATAATTCTTCTAGAAATTCCTCCAAAACCATCTCAGGAGCTTTTTTCTTACACTGTTGGGGAAATTAAATCACTGCGTCCAATTAACTGAACTTTTGTGGTGAATCTCAGGAGCTCCCCCCCCCCAGGACTTTTCCAAGAGCTCTTCCAACTATTTTTTTCTGAAATTGTGTCAATGAAATTAAGTCTTATCAGGAATTTTCTATAGAAAACCTCCAAGAATAACTCCTACATGTTTTATGTAATTTCATAAAATATTTCTATAAATATCTGTGGACTTGTTGTTGTTTGTTTATTAACATGGATTTTAGCCTTTAATGGGTCATTCATACGTCATACCGTACACTATCTGTGGAGTGCTATCCCAAAAAATTCACGGAGGAATCTCCAAAGGAATCCCAGGAAATATTTCTGAAAGAACCGAAGGAGGCATTCCAAAGAGAAACCGTCTAGGCAGTGCCGGATTTAGACTTCGGGAGGCCCGGGGCATATCCTATAAAGTAGGCCCCCAAAAACAACATTTTGGGGATATACATTTACATTTTTTTAAATCCTGTGTATAATCCGTATTTTTTCAATTACGCAACTGTTTTGTTTATTAAAATGAACATTTTTTTTTTGTTTTGCGTTATTAAAGCATTCTGATGCCTTTAAAAAAAAAGCTTTCCCAGTGCTGCAATCCCTCAACATTTTGACAATTTTTTTAAGGACAGACTTGTTAGAATCCCAAAATGGCCCCCACAATGGCCGACTTTGGCCTACTCGCGATTTCGAGGGCACAAATCTCTTCGTTAACAAAACTAGCGCACCTGATCTTCTTATATTAAGCTTATAACAAGTGAGCAAGAACAGGATAATAAAATGCACTGTTGTTTGAAGCTTGCTTTTTAAGATTTGTGCGTCTGAAGTTCTGATGCACTGTTGAAGTGGGATTTCAAGACGTTTGTCCTTAAATAGATGTTTTGACTAAAATTAACCCCAAAAGGGATACCTTCATGGCTTCAGTTTCGTCACCTCGCTGAGTGTGTTCCATCAAAGACGAGCGCCTGGGGTTCAATGGTCCTTTTAGGGTTAAGAAACCTTCAAATTAACAACGTAAATGTCATATTGGATAAACTTTTATCCAAGTTTATACAAGTTTTCGAACTTAGCGTTCAGTAGAGAACCTAAATACGTAAAGCAATTTTATAAGGAATTGCAAAATTGTACGACTATTCCATGATTCAGATTGATTACAGATGGGTCTCTTAGAGGCAACTGTAGCTATAAAAATACCAAAAACTTCTGTAAAACCCAACATGTAAAATGAAATGTTTCGAGATGTTTTGGGCATAGTTTTCAAAACTGCCCCAAATTTCCAAATATCACCAGGAATCATTATATTCTGTTGCCCACAAAAGCATCTCTGTCCTCAGCTAACTGATGCAGAAGGGTGTTGAACATTTTTTTTCAAAATATAATCGTATAATCGACAGACGTATGTATAGTAGCGTGGTTCAAAAAATCGTTTTTGCTCCACACCGCTTATTCGATCCGTAACCAGATTCCAAGCCTTCTCCCAAAAAATGAGCTGATTTGGTTGAAAATTGAGAGTGCACAAGCCCTTCAAAGTTTGTATGGGAATTACTATGGGAAAAGGACGTTTTTCATTCAACATACCGTATCATTTCCCGCAAATGCTCTAGAGTGTAGGTTAACCCTTGGTACTCCTAGACCACTCTATCAGCTACAACTTTGCAGAATACCATATTCAAATCGGACGCCTCATTAATTAGTTATCGATTTTTATCCAGAATGAAAATCTTTGATCATGATGATTACACTATTCGATGGGCATCACTGCAATTTGCCTCGAAACATAGTAGCCATGATTTATGTGTGCTATCTTTGGCGGCATGTGCAGCAATGTTGCCTGCTGGTAAGCTGAACGATCATCGTTAAAGTTTCTGCAGTTGGATAAAAATCGATAACTAATTAATGAAGCGTCCGATTTAAATGTGGTCTTCGGCAAAGATGTAGCTAACAGAGTAGCCTAGGAGTGCCAAGGATCAACTAACACTCTACGGCACTTGGGGAAATGCTACGGTCAATTGAATGGAAAACGTCCTTTCCCCATAGTAATTCCTATACAAACTTTGAAGGGCTTGTGCACTCTCAATTTTCAATCAAATCAGCTCAATTTTTGGGAGAAAGCTTAGAATCTGGTTATGAATCGAATAAGCGGTGTGGAGCAAAAACGATTTTTTGAACCACGCTAATGTATAGTCATTATAAAATTATTGATTAAATTGTGGAGGTTTTTGGTTCCGACTGTGATGGAATGTAATGCGAAATGAACTTTTCAGTCTCTTCAAAATACAAATGCTGCTATTTAATCTTGTCCGACGTTTCAGTCACATTTGAGACCTTCCTCAGACTCTCCAACATTCGTTCGATTCAATTTTATCTTTTTCGTACTCTATAGAGACGCTTCTGTGTAGTAATTTCAAGTTACTGCACTGAAAAATGTGTAGTTGTCTAATACTACACCAAGAATCATAAATTTTGGTTTTCGATTTATTCTCAAGTGAAAATTAAGTTAATTGTCAATCAATAATCTGGGTTTCCTTATAGAGCCCAATTATAACTACCACAGGACATGTATAAAATATAAACGTCTATTATAGTGCCCATCGTGTGGTTTCGTTGAAAACAAATATATAGTACTTCAAGATTTTCGGGGGCCCCCCTAATTGGGGGGCCCGGGGCACTTGCCCCCTTTAAACCCCCCCCCCCTTAAATCCGGGCCTGTGTCTAGGCATTTCTTCGGTAACCACTGATGATATTTTCCAAGGGATTCCTTGGAAGAAATCCTGGAAAAATGTTTGAGGTAATTTCTTACTGACATTCTTATAAAATCCTTAAACTAGTGGAGGAGTTTTTAGTGATATTTCAGATGAAACTCTTTAGTAGGCTTAAGATGGAATCCATAGAGGAATTTCTGAAAGAATCTTTGGAGGAATTTCTGAATAAATTGATTATTTAATTCCTGAACATTATGTGAAAGAATCCCAAGAAATTTTCTGAAATAATTCTAGAAAGAGTTGCTAAAAAAAATTCTGGAAACTCTCTATACGAAACCCTTGGTGGAATTCCCCCAAGGATTTATTAATAAATATTTAGAAAAAATCCAAGACAAATCTTTTAAAGAATCCCTGAAAGAATGTCTGGAGAAATACTCTTCTAAACTTCTTAAAGAATCCGAAGCAAAATCCTAATGCTATCCTTAGAAGAATTTCAGGAGGAATTACTGGTGAAATACGTGAAGGAATATACGGAGAAATTCATAAACTGTATGATTTTTTTTTTTCAGAAATCACTGTAAGAATATCTACTAGAATTACAAAACAAAATCATGGAAGAATTTCTGAATAATGTCCTGGAGACATTCCATGAAGAAATTTATAGAAAAAGCCCTAAAAGAATTTTCGGAGTATCCGATAGGGGAATTCCTGAAAGACCCTGGGACAACTGTGTTAATATTCTTCGAGTTATTTCTGAAGGACGAACGTCCATAACTTACGCCACGCTTTGAGGAGCGAGGGGTTCCGAAGAGTGTGATAATTTCAGAGGAGTCCTATACAAACAGTGTGCCATAAAAGGGGCGGGGGTGTAGGGTGGAATTTGAAAATGAACATTTTTGCGTGACCTTATTTATGGAATTTCTAATAAATCAATGGAGCCATTTCAGGAATTCCATAGAAATTCTTTGGGAAATTTATGGAGGAACTTAAAAAACCTCTTAAAATTATTTCTGCAGGAGCATTCGAATTTTTTTGAAGAATCCTTGGAGAAATTCTTGAAGGAATTCTGGGCTTTTATTTTTAAGAAAATAAAACGCTGTTAGAATGTCAGGAATCCACATACGGTTTTCTAAAAAAAATCCCAGAGAAATTTTTGAAATAATCCATGGGGGAGTTTCTTAAGCATGGAGTTTTTTTAGAAGAATTCATGGTGAAATTTCTGGAGGGTCCTCTATAGGAATTTTTGAAGATTGCGTGGAATATATGCCGCCAAGGATGTCATTCGTAAATTGCCATGAAATTCTTCCAAGAGATAAACAAACAATATGTAGGGGGATGTGTTCGTGAACCTAATTAGATCACTGCCAAGAATTTTGTAGATAATTCGTTATGATTTACAAGAGACTCGCTTAGTACTTGAAATAGAATAAGTGAGGATCTTCAAAGTATTGCTGTAAGAAATCACTAAAGTAAATCACATAAAAATGTTACAAAAAATATACAAGAAGAACTTCAGAAAAATACACCTAATATGCAAAAGAAAAAACAATAGAAACTGTTTAAAAATTGCTATTAGGTTTAAATATGTGGTTCGTGAAGTGTTGACGAGAAAAAAAATCTTTATCGTTTTCTCATCGGCGTGGGAAATTTTGTTCGGCGGCGTGGAAAAATATGAACAGCGGCGCGCCGGGTCAATTTAACTGGCGGCGGCGGCGTGAAAAAATCGTCGGCGACGGCGGCGCGGCGCGGCGGCGCACACGTCTAACATGGAATTACAAGGACATTGCATACTTTTAGGCGTTTATCAATGTATGGAGATTAATATCCCAATTTACAAAATTGCTTCCATTTCGTAAAAACACATTTCGGTAAGAGATTCAAAGCCAGAGTCCATTAATTGAAAAAATAGTTCTAACGAAGTCGTATAGCAGATTGTTTGAAGGGGTTGATAAATGACAAAAATATCAGCAATTTTTATTTTTTGTCCAAAAAGTTGTATATAAACTAGATTTTAACGAAAATACGTCTAAGATGAACTTTCATATGCATAGAATTGAATTACGTTTACCTTTTTCTCAACTGGTTGAAGGAATCATAGTTATAAGATAAATTACACAATGCCTGCCGCACTATCAAAGTTACCCGCATTATCAAAGATACCCCGTTTTACGGTACTTGCTTGTCTAAGGTATCACATAAATCACAGACAAATAGATGTGACACTAACGAAATTTCAATCTCATATATCTCATGATCCTGATTACTTAGAAAGTTGGTGTCTTCGGCAAAGTTGTTTGGCTGGTTAAGGACTAACCGATAATAAGATTTAAGATGCAAAATTCCACCGCTAGGCGGTGCTAGTGAGCTAACAAATTTTGTTCTCCATAAATATCAGGAAAATTTGCAAAATAATGCAACTAGCGCCGCCTAGCTGCAGCAACTTGATCCAAACGGTAATTATTCTGAAAGCCCTTGATGTACCAAACAATATTGCCGAAGACACCATCTTTCTACAAAATGAAGATGCTGAGATATGCGAAATTTAAAATTTGTTTGATCTCTAGCGCCGCCTAGCGGTAGAATTTTGTATCTTATGTCTTATTATCGGTTAGTCCTTGACCAGCCAAACAACTTTGCCGAAGACACCAACTCTCTAAGTAATAAAGATCATGAGATATATGAGATTGAAATTTCGCTAATGTCACATCTACTTGTCTGTGATTTATGTGATATCTTAGACAAGCAGATGCAACACTGACAAAATTTCCATCTCATATATCTCAGGAACCTGATTACTTAGAGAGTTGGTTTCTTCGGCAAAGTTGTTCAGCTGGTCAAGGGCTTTCAGAATATGGGCCGTGTGATTCGTGATTTCACCGCTAGGCGGCGCTAGATAGCGTACAAATTTTACATTTCACATATCTCAGCATTCTGATTCTTTAGAAAGATGGTGTCTCCGGCAAAATTGTTTGGTAGATCAAGGGCTTTCAGAATAATTATCGTTTGGTTCGAGTTTCTGCAGCTAGGTGGCGCTAGTTGCATTTTTTTTTTGCAAATTTTCCTGATATATATGAAAAACAAAATTTGTTAGCTCACTAGCACCACCTGTTGGTGGAATTTGGAACCAAAATATTCATCAACTGTAAGCCCTTGACCAGCTTAAGACGTCTGCTTGTCTCTGATATCACAGGATTTGATACCCCTTAGCGGATTTTGGACTCACTGGCATGCTTTCGGTTCACCAAATGCTCAAACAACACTGACCCCTTGGAACACACTGCGTGTGCACTGAGTTCTGTTTTTTCTGCGTGCGCGCAGAAATTGCGCACTGGGATTATGATCTGCGGGCTCTCATTGTTCTCACGCAGCACTCTAATCACCCACACAAAAACTCTGCGGGAGAGAAATTATGTACAAATTATAGTGCGTTTTTTCTCTTTCTCTTTTGTAAGGTAAATGAAATTGAGAAGTTCAGTGAAAGATGAGCGTAAATGGGCACAATTTCTGCGTGACATGCCATCCCTGTTCAGAAGTATCTACTTTTTTAGCGCTCCGGATCAAGACAAACATCGCAGTGCATGTCCAAATTATATTTTTTACCCTATACCTTTTCCAGTGCAATTCTTGGACACGAATGCCAACTTATTTGGTAAAGTGTCTTTAATAAAATTTAATATTAATAATGCAATTCTCCAAAATTTTGACACATTTTTTAAATATATGAAAAAATGTTACGAACATTTATTTTAATATTTTTGCTAAAATGTCAAGATGCCTCATGCAGGTTTACACCGTAAATATCATCTTATTCAGATAGTACATATATTTTGAGCTTCCTTCCGAATTTGTAAGAATAATGAAATTTGCACAATTTAGCGTTCAGTTAGGATTGCAATATTCTACGAGTGAACAAAGTTAGGACTCTAGGGGGCAACTGTAGCAATAACACTAAAAAATATTGTTGCGGAATGTTTTTTTTTAAAATTAGGATTCCAAAACTACTAATTTCTCGAACATTTCCACGAAATCTCTTCTCATGATAAAATCTGTTTTCAACGAACTGATGCAGATGGGTACTAAGTAGTTGATTGTTAGACTTTTTTTGTTGTAATTTCAAGTCTTAAAAAATTTTCCTGCTGACTTCAACTAGAACTTTCAAGGGCTTTTTTAGAAATTCGCGGATATCAAAATTGAATAAAAAAGCTTCGTTTTACTTGATTATGATTATGAATTTTCTGAAACCAAGCATTAAAACCGCCTCAAAAAAGTCATTCTGGGAAATACGATTCAATTCTACGGTTGGTTTGTTTAGCAATTAATATATAGATTTTTTTAACCTAATCGAAAGAACAAAATATTTTTGCACCAAAGATTATGAATCTCCGGATTTTGATGTAAAATTATCAAATATTATGAAACTTTTGATTTTCAAGTGAAATTTCAGATTTATTATAAATCTGGATACCTGAATAGTGCTACAGGATTCTTGGGGGCCCCCCTAATCGGGGGGCCCGGGGCACTTGCCCCCTTAGCCCCCCCCCCCCCTTAAATCCGGGCCTGCGTGCTTCCCCATTTTGATCAATTTTGCTCTACTGACCGCGCCTCATCCTTAGTAACGGCACATCTCACAGCATCTCACCCGTATTATCCCGCACCGGTATGCAAACGCACTATTTTTGAACCACCCGCTTCGTTTGCGTTCGCTCTATGCATCGGGCCTAGGTACCAAGCTTAGGCAGTGCATCTATTTATTGCACTTCAAGGTCATCGTGGCAGCGCGTGCCGCTACTCTCGGTGGGGCAATATTGATTGAATCTATTTAGTAAACGCCAACTGTGAACCGTCCGACTGACGGAGGGGCTGTTCGTCGACAGGCTGGGTTATGAATCTAGGGGTAGCGTACCTCCACTCCCCGAGCGCTATTTAGTAATAAACTAGCGGGAGTCGTGGTTTCGACGCGGGTTCAAAACGATTAACGTTTAATGATCTTAATATGGTAAATGCAGCAGCAATATACTCAATGTATCCCAACCCTCTAAATGGTGAATGCACCGATATGCAACTGGAATTTATTAACCATCAAATATTACCGATATCAATCCTGTTGAATAATCGCACCAACTCTTGCCATGTAGAGAACTGATCGCATTAGAAATGCATATCGTATGCAAACAAATTGCCATAGTGCACTTTTGACCAGAAAGCAGCGCAGCAGTGCAGTCAGCCCCCTAGCCAGCTGTTTAGTATGCATTCGCTTGCACAATCCCGAGCCGAGAATAGGATTTCCATTTTTGCGTGTGGCCTGGTTCAGAATTCACTTTCATCAATTGCTAATCGCGTTTAAATGAATAAATTATATACCGTTCGCTGGCAATAATTACGATTAAAGCCTGTATCCGCAATAATCGGGACACAAAAGTACGGCAGTAACTCTGTACTGAATCAATAAAAATTGGCCAAAAATTAACTGAGAACTTTTTGGTGTATGTTTATCACTTGTGCAAAATTTCATAAAAATCGATGCATTACTTTTAACTGTGGATGAGAAACAAACAGACGACGTTTTTAAGATTTTGTACAATCATCACAAATTTTCATTCGCATACTAGATGGTTCTTTTCCGATACAATTCAAAGCTCTGTGAGGATAATTATGAAATTTCGTGAGCAGTTATGATACTTATAGAGACACTTTCTTGCAAAATTTTATCAACTTTTATCAATTGGATTGAAAGTTACTGGTCTTGTTAAAGGATAGTGTTAGTGAAAATGTTACATGTTTTTTATGTGCGATGTTTGCCCATTTATAACTTTTGAAAAACTCTGTCAATTTGCATGAAATTTTCACAGAAAGTAATTGATTATGTGTATATTATGCCTGCACAATTTGATGATTCTTGGTGTAGTACTTTCAACAATACAATCGAAACAATAAGGGGTGCTCACTAATTGTTGTCTGAAGGGCTAAAATCACGGTCAGCCCCAATATATGTTTCGACTATAAAATTGCTGTTAGTGCATCGATTTTTTTGAAATTTTGCCTATGTAAGTAAAGTAGATTGAGAGGTTTGTGTTCAAAATTTCAGTCATTTTCTTTATCAAATTCAAAAGTTACAGCGCTGACAAGCTAAACCAGGGGCTGTACAAAATTCAATTGCTCGCGTTCTACTGTTTCATTGCTACAACAAAAGGTACTACACCGATTCACATGAAATTTTGCAGGTGAAATGAACACATCTTAAGATATAATCAGGCAAAATTTGAGCAATTTTAATGTATCTATTGCAGAGTTACAGCCATATGTATGTGTCCCGATTATTGCGGATACAGGCTTTATGCAATCGAAGCAGCTTTGACGGTTTGCGGTTTTAATACGTGAATTAGAATTCGTTTTTTGAGTGATTTGGATTAAACAGTGCCATTTATCATAAAATGATGCAGGAACTATGATAGGGAGGCGCTAGCGAGTTGTATTTGCAGGATCTATACAAACGTAAGTAACTCGGTGATATTTTTACTTGTTTTACATAAAGGATGTGATTAGTTTTGCACAAATATAAATAATCACACTATCTTTTGATAAGACCACTCAATAATTGATCATAATTTAATATGTGTAAGGATCCTTATATGAACCTTCGATGTAGCAGCAGATGAAAACCCCTCTCACGAAATGTTGTTTATCATAGAAACGCGCCACTTGGGCGGTGGCTTCTATTTTCGTCTGTTTCCCTCTATAACTCAGTCAAATTTGAACCAATCGACAATTTTTTTGGAATGCAGTGAGATAGGTATAGTATCTACCCGTGTACAACATTTCAAGTCAATTGGTTCAAAAATGACTGAGTTATAGTGGAAAATAATATAGAAACAACCGCCCAATTGGCGCGATACTCTATGTTAAAGAAATGCGAAATATTGCAACACAGTGAAATTGACAAACTTCCAAAAGATTAAATGTTAAATGATTACGCTTGATAATTTTTGAGTGTACTAAGTAATGTAAGTGTAGTCAGCATACGCAGTTAAATCTGCCAAGTGGGCACTACAGATCAAATTAAACTATAATTATCGTACATAAAACTCCAGGAAACGATTCTGAGCCAAATTTCACCAAACTAATATATTCAAACAGCAATACGCTCAGGAACATCTGTCCCAGCTGCGCATAATAGCAAGTTCCCAAATTCGAAGCGGTTCTCCCCAATCACTAATTTGCCCGAAAATGATAATTGATACCTTCTGCGGGTTACGGTAAACGTCATCATTCATCAGATTCGATCAAAACGGACATCCATCTTCCTTTAAAACCCGGCGAAACGGAACACGTGAGCAACGAAAAAAAAAATACACCGTATCAAATTCAAACGCGCTGCTGCATATCGGTTTCACCTTTCATCAAATGTTTACGCCTCCTGCTCCTGCGGAAAGATCACGACGGCGATGACGACGACAACGATGAAGACGAACACGCGGTTGCAAATCGGGTCCGGTGAACAGGTTCTTCCCCTGGATGCAAAGGTGTGCCCCGTAACGGGATTGATAAGAACAACCCGCGTTTATAGGATGTTTGAGGAAAGCGAAAGGCGAAAAAAATCTCATTGCATATTTACGGCACACCTTGCGCAGGAGAATTGCTGTTTGAGGTGACTTTCAATTAGGTTTTTTTTTTACATGTTTGATGATTACCAGTCTAGGGTGACTATACCGAGGGTAATTTTATCCCCAACTGGTTATTTAGTTAACGAGTGGTAAAAATATGATTTTTTCACGACTTGTACATTTTTCGCATTTAGTATTATACGCCTCCAAAAATATGGCCATACGTAGCACCTTTTTCCAACACAGCCTTCCTTATCGTTACACCTGGAGATCATCACAGCAGACGGAATCTCAAATCGACCACGTTCTGATTGACGGACGGCACTTCTCCGACATTATCGACGTCAGGACCTATCGTGACCAGGGGACTGTTCTGGTCTTCTTGTTTTCTTACCCCGCATTAAAATTATGCTGCTGTGTTGAAAGATAGGTTGTCAGCTTGAGCCCTACACTTGAGCCGCTGTTATGCTGGCTACGAAAACATTGCATTGGAGGGATAGGGATGCCAATTCCTTGATCGTGACGCCAACACTATTCGTGATTCCGACCACTATCTGGTGATGGTCAAACTGCGCCCAAAACTCTCCGTCATCAACAATGTACGGTACCGGCGGCCGCCACGGTACAACCAAGAGCGACTGAAACAACCAGATGTCGCCTCAGCATACGAGCAGAATTTCGAGGCCGTGTTGCCAGACGAGGGCGAGTTCGATGAGGCCCCTCTAGAGGACTGCTGGAGTACAGTGAAAGCAGCCATCAACGACGCAGCCGAAAGCACCATCGGGTACGTGGAACGGAATCGACGGAACGAATGCTTCGACGAAGACTGCAGAACGGTATTGGAGGAGAAGCACGCAGCGAGGGCGGTAATGCTGCAACAAGGGACTCGACTGAGCGTGGAACGTTACAAACAGAAGCGGAAACAGCAGACCCGCCTCTTTCTGGAGAAAAGGCGCCGCCTGGAAGAAGCGGAGTGTGAAGAAATGGAACTGCTGTGCCGTTCCCAAGAAACACGGAAGTTCTATCAGAACTTCAACGCATCCCGCAACGGCTTTGTGGCGCGAGCCTAAATATGCAGGGATAAAGACGGAGGCCTCTTGACGGACCGACGTGAGGTGATCGAAAGGTGGAAGCAGCACTTCGATCAGCACCTGAACGGCGTGGGAGCCCACGGCAACGGAAGAAACGACGACACCAGTGCAGCGGAATGGAGAACTTCAGGGCGATCACTATTTTGAATGCTGCCTACAAAGTGCTATCCCAGATCATCTTCCGTCGACTGTCACCTAAAACGAATGAGTTCGTGGGAAGTTATCAAGTCGATTTAATCGACGGCTGGTCGACAACGGACCAGAAATGCCATGAATACCAGGTCCCAACGCATCACCTGTTCATCGACTTCAGAGCGGCATACGACAGTATCAACCGCGCAGAGCTATGGAGAATCATGGACGAAAACGGCTTTCCTGGGATGCTGACTAGACTGATTAAAGCAATGATGGACGGTGTGCAAAACTGCGTAAGGGTTTCGGGTGAACTATCCAGTTCATTTGAATCTCGCCGGGGACTGCGACAAGGTGACAGACTCTCATGCTTACCCTTCAACATCGCTCTGGAAGGTGTGATGCGACGAGCCGGGCTCAACAGCCGAGGAACGATTTCCACAAAATCCGGTCAATTTATGTGCTTTGCGGACGACATTGACATAATCGTCAGAAAATTTGGAACGGTGGCGGAGCTGTACACCCGCCTAAAACGCGAAGCAGCAAAGGTCGGGCTGGTGGCGGGGAATGCCTCAAAAAGAAAGTACATGCTGGTAGGCGGAACCGAACACGACCGGATCCGTCTAGGTAGTAGTGTTACGATAAACGGGGATACTTTCGAGGTGGTGGAGGAATTCGTCTACCTCGGATCCTTACTGACGGCTGACTCCAACGTGAGCCGTGAAATTCGGAGGCGCATCATCAGCGGAAGTCGGGCCTACTACGGGCTCCAGAAGAAACTGCGAAACATTTACCCACGCACCAAATGCACCATGTACAAAACGCTAATAAGACCGGTGGTCCTCTACGGGCACGAGACATAGACCATGCTCGAGGAGGACCTGCAAGCACTTGGAGTTTTTGAGCGTCGCGTGCTAAGGACGATCTTCGGCGGTGTGCAGGAGAACGGTGTGTGGCGGAGAAGGATGAACCACGAGTTCGTTGCACTTTACGGCGAACCCAGCATCCAGGAGGTGGCCAAAGCCGGAAGGATACGGCAGGCAGGGCATGTTGCAAGAATGCCGGACAACAACCCTGCAAAGCTGGTGTTTGCATCTGATCCGGTTGGCACAAGAAGGCGTGGAGCGCAGAGAGCACGATGGGCGGACCAGGTGGAGCGTGACCTGGAGAGCATTGGGCGCGACCGAGGATAAAGAACGGCAGCCACAAACCGAGTATTGTGGCGTACTATTGTTGATTATGTCTTGTCTTAAATGTGATGTTGAACAAATAAATGTAAATATGTAATGATCGTACAGCGGTACCCCTTTGATTTACACGCGTGCCGCTATCCGATCACTTTTGCACATTTTGAACGCCTTGCCACACCCAAACCTGTGAATGAAAACATTTTGTACTTCGTATACGTAAAATTCAGCATATTAGTAGTTCCATGTCAAAAATTGAGCTCAATCCATCAACGCAAACCAAAATTACAGCATTCCAAACAAGGCCATTCTGTATGAAAATCGGTGTTTGTCCGATCAATTACACTAGTTTACAGCATTTTTGAACTCAGTAAGCTGATGATCATTTTTGGTGTAGAATCATGCCCTGAATTCGAAAACGTGAAGGAAAAAAATTACAGTAGAGCGGAAAAATTTTCGACTTCCCATACAACGTTGATGATTTGAAATCGATTTTTGTTCTATTTTTAAGCAAAGTCGCTCACTTCAAACATCTCATTCTTCGTAATCAATGCTCCGATTGAGCTGAAATTTTTACTGTAACTCGCCTACATATGATATGTCAAATAAACGTCGAGGAAGAATTTTTAAGTTGTTTTTTTCTTATTGAAAAAAATACATTTTTCCAAAAAACTTTGGGAATTTTGCTAAAATTTAAGAAGATCGTCCCCAAAACTCGCCAATATCTTGAATTTCATCAATCTGACGTAAAACCTGTATTCAGATGATCGAATGGTATTGTATTCAGCTTTTAATTTATGGAAAAAGATTTAAAATTGGTTGAACAAATCGCAATATATTTGAATTTTAGTAAATTACATATTTTGAAAAGTTACAAAACTCGATATTGAGGTAAAACTCAAAAACTGTTCTACTTTAATTTTTTTGAAGGTCGGTTTCGAAATCAGCACTAAATTGTGCTTCAAAAATTTTGGTCGTTGACAGAAGTTCACGACTTTCGTTTTATATTGTAAACTTGTGTTATGCACCCCAGTGTAGGTCAGAGAGATCATATTGACTATTCAAATGAAATTTAAAACAAACATCTTTCGATTTTTTGAGCATGGAAAACGCATAAAAGCACAAGATCAATCTCAAACAGGTAGAACTGTAAATGAAGAACAACGAGTGAGAAGTTTGAAGGGAGCTGTGAGAAATTGTTAATGAGTAGATGGAGTAATCAATGAAGAGAAAGAAGAGAGGAAAGCGAAGAGAAAGTGAGACGAGTGGAATGAGAAGTAATAAATGAACAGTGAAAAGTAAAGAGTAGGGAGTAATTTTCAATGGAGAGTAAGAAGTGAGAAATTAATAGTGAGCAGTGAATTGTGAGGAGTGATGAGTAAATGAGATGTTAGAGTGAGTATTGAAAATTGGAGAGCGAGGAGTGTGTATCAGTGAAGATTGAGAAGTAAGCAGTGAAGAGTCAGAAGTTGGTAGCAGGCAGTGAGAAATGAGAAAATTATTAGCTTCACACTCGCTTCACACTCGCTTCACACTCACGCGCGTTGTGGAGTGAAAAGTGAGAAGTAAACAACTAGCAACTCAAATGGTGTTCGTGAGTTACAACTTGTATGTAAGTATTAGATAACGTGTTTTTATAATACTTGTCCGTAAAAAAACATGTTGAAGCACTAAGGGCGTTTTCCTTAGTTCAATGTTTTGGATTTTTTTAGCGTTAGCGTTAGCTCAGTTACGGTATACTTTGTAGATTTGATACTAAGGCGCCGTCCACAAATTACGTAACGCTCTAGGGGGAGGGGGGGGGGTGAGTATGGCCGAGCGTTACGGTCCATACAAAAAAAATTAGGGCCTTCATACAAAAAAGCGTTACGGAGGGGGGAGGGGGGTCTAAAAATCTCGATTTTAGCGTTACGTAATAAATGGATGCTGCCTAACCACATTCATGCTCGGATTGCTTTCCGGAACAAGATCGGGGAGTTAACTTTACTCCAATCTTATGCAGGAATACCAAAAGCCTACCTACCTTGATACCTTGTTGGCTACAAAGTAACTTTACTCCAATGCCGAGCGTATAGTAGAGCACCATCTTCGTCGGTCTTGGGCGATGTTCCTCCAGTTTCCCCGAACGTGTTGGGATCGTAGATCTTCTTCAACCGCGTGCAGCCAGCGAGTTCGCGGCCGCCCACGAAGTCGCCTACCTCTACCGGGTTCTCTGCTGAATATTGTTTTCGCTATTCTTTCTTCCGTCATTCGCACTACGTGTCCAGCCCACTGAAGTCTGCCGTATTTTATACGTTTCACAATATTCGCATCTTCGTACACTTGGTACAACTCGTGATTCATGCGTCTGCGCCACACTCCATTTTCTTGTTTCCCACCGAGAATTGTCCGCAGCACTTTGCGCTCAAAAACTCCAGAAGCTTTTCGGTCTACCTCCTTTAACGTCCACGCTTCGTGACCGTAGAGGGCAACCGGAAGAATCAGCGTCTTATACAGAGCGAATTTTGTTTGCGTTTGCAAGTTACGGGACCTAAGCTGGCTACGCAATCCGTAAAAGGCCCTATTCGCAGCTGCAATACGCCTTTTCACTTCACGGGAAACGTCATTGTCACATGTCACAAGTGTTCCAAGATAAACAAATTCTTCAACAACTTCAAACACTTCCCCATCAATCACTACCTCAGCACTAACACCACTAGGCCTGCTTCTGTCTCTACCCGCTATCATGTACTTCGTCTTGGTAGAGTTAATCGTCAAGCCTATCCTCGCTGTCTCTCTCTTCAGAGGAGCATAAGCTTCCTCCACTGCCCTACGATCGATGCCGATGAGATCAATATCGTCCGCAAAACCGAGGAGCATGTGCGACCGTGTGATGATAGAGCCATTCCTCTGCACGCCTGACCTCCTAATCGCTCCTTCGAGTGCAATGTTGAACAATAAATTTGAAAGAGCATCCCCCTGCTTCAATCCATCCAAGGTCACAAACGACGTAGACACTTCGTCCGCGATCCGAATACTTGATTTTGATCCATCCAGCGTTGCGCGTATCAGTCTAATTAGTTTCGCCGGAAAACCATGTTCTGACATTATCTGCCAAAGCTCATTTCTTTTCACTGAATCGTACGCTGCTTTAAAATCAATGAACAGATGGTGAGTCTGCAAGTTATATTCCCGAAATTTATCTAGGATCATCCGCAGGGTAAACATTTGATCCGTCGTTGATCGGCCCTCACGAAAACCAGCCTGACGGAGGGGCTGTTCGTCGACAGGCTGGGTTATGAATCTAGGGGTAGCGTACCTCCACTCCCCGAGCGCTATTTAGTAATAAACTAGCGGGAGTCGTGGTTTCGACGCGGGTTCAAAACGATTAACGTTTAATGATCTTAATATGGTAAATGCAGCAGCAATATACTCAATGTATCCCAACCCTCTAAATGGTGAATGCACCGATATGCAACTGGAATTTATTAACCATCAAATATTACCGATATCAATCCTGTTGAATAATCGCACCAACTCTTGCCATGTAGAGAACTGATCGCATTAGAAATGCATATCGTATGCAAACAAATTGCCATAGTGCACTTTTGACCAGAAAGCAGCGCAGCAGTGCAGTCAGCCCCCTAGCCAGCTGTTTAGTATGCATTCGCTTGCACAATCCCGAGCCGAGAATAGGATTTCCATTTTTGCGTGTGGCCTGGTTCAGAATTCACTTTCATCAATTGCTAATCGCGTTTAAATGAATAAATTATATACCGTTCGCTGGCAATAATTACGATTATGCAATCGAAGCAGCTTTGACGGTTTGCGGTTTTAATACGTGAATTAGAATTCGTTTTTTGAGTGATTTGGATTAAACAGTGCCATTTATCATAAAATGATGCAGGAACTATGATAGGGAGGCGCTAGCGAGTTGTATTTGCAGGATCTATACAAACGTAAGTAACTCGGTGATATTTTTACTTGTTTTACATAAAGGATGTGATTAGTTTTGCACAAATATAAATAATCACACTATCTTTTGATAAGACCACTCAATAATTGATCATAATTTAATATGTGTAAGGATCCTTATATGAACCTTCGATGTAGCAGCAGATGAAAACCCCTCTCACGAAATGTTGTTTATCATAGAAACGCGCCACTTGGGCGGTGGCTTCTATTTTCGTCTGTTTCCCTCTATAACTCAGTCAAATTTGAACCAATCGACAATTTTTTTGGAATGCAGTGAGATAGGTATAGTATCTACCCGTGTACAACATTTCAAGTCAATTGGTTCAAAAATGACTGAGTTATAGTGGAAAATAATATAGAAACAACCGCCCAATTGGCGCGATACTCTATGTTAAAGAAATGCGAAATATTGCAACACAGTGAAATTGACAAACTTCCAAAAGATTAAATGTTAAATGATTACGCTTGATAATTTTTGAGTGTACTAAGTAATGTAAGTGTAGTCAGCATACGCAGTTAAATCTGCCAAGTGGGCACTACAGATCAAATTAAACTATAATTATCGTACATAAAACTCCAGGAAACGATTCTGAGCCAACTTTCACCAAACTAATATATTCAAACAGCAATACGCTCAGGAACATCTGTCCCAGCTGCGCATAATAGCAAGTTCCCAAATTCGAAGCGGTTCTCCCCAATCACTAATTTGCCCGAAAATGATAATTGATACCTTCTGCGGGTTACGGTAAACGTCATCATTCATCAGATTCGATCAAAACGGACATCCATCTTCCTTTAAAACCCGGCGAAACGGAACACGTGAGCAACGAAAAAAAAAATACACCGTATCAAATTCAAACGCGCTGCTGCATATCGGTTTCACCTTTCATCAAATGTTTACGCCTCCTGCTCCTGCGGAAAGATCACGACGGCGATGACGACGACAACGATGAAGACGAACACGCGGTTGCAAATCGGGTCCGGTGAACAGGTTCTTCCCCTGGATGCAAAGGTGTGCCCCGTAACGGGATTGATAAGAACAACCCGCGTTTATAGGATGTTTGAGGAAAGCGAAAGGCGAAAAAAATCTCATTGCATATTTACGGCACACCTTGCGCAGGAGAATTGCTGTTTGAGGTGACTTTCAATTAGGTTTTTTTTTTACATGTTTGATGATTACCAGTCTAGGGTGACTATACCGAGGGTAATTTTATCCCCAACTGGTTATTTAGTTAACGAGTGGTAAAAATATGATTTTTTCACGACTTGTACATTTTTCGCATTTAGTATTATACGCCTCCAAAAATATGGCCATACGTAGCACCTTTTTCCAACACAGCCTTCCTTATCGTTACACCTGGAGATCATCACAGCAGACGGAATCTCAAATCGACCACGTTCTGATTGACGGACGGCACTTCTCCGACATTATCGACGTCAGGACCTATCGTGACCAGGGGACTGTTCTGGTCTTCTTGTTTTCTTACCCCGCATTAAAATTATGCTGCTGTGTTGAAAGATAGGTTGTCAGCTTGAGCCCTACACTTGAGCCGCTGTTATGCTGGCTACGAAAACATTGCATTGGAGGGATAGGGATGCCAATTCCTTGATCGTGACGCCAACACTATTCGTGATTCCGACCACTATCTGGTGATGGTCAAACTGCGCCCAAAACTCTCCGTCATCAACAATGTACGGTACCGGCGGCCGCCACGGTACAACCAAGAGCGACTGAAACAACCAGATGTCGCCTCAGCATACGAGCAGAATTTCGAGGCCGTGTTGCCAGACGAGGGCGAGCTCGATGAGGCCCCTCTAGAGGACTGCTGGAGTACAGTGAAAGCAGCCATCAACGACGCAGCCGAAAGCACCATCGGGTACGTGGAACGGAATCGACGGAACGAATGCTTCGACGAAGACTGCAGAACGGTATTGGAGGAGAAGCACGCAGCGAGGGCGGTAATGCTGCAACAAGGGACTCGACTGAGCGTGGAACGTTACAAACAGAAGCGGAAACAGCAGACCCGCCTCTTTCTGGAGAAAAGGCGCCGCCTGGAAGAAGCGGAGTGTGAAGAAATGGAACTGCTGTGCCGTTCCCAAGAAACACGGAAGTTCTATCAGAACTTCAACGCATCCAGCAACGGCTTTGTGGCGCGAGCCTAAATATGCAGGGATAAAGACGGAGGCCTCTTGACGGACCGACGTGAGGTGATCGAAAGGTGGAAGCAGCACTTCGATCAGCACCTGAACGGCGTGGGAGCCCACGGCAACGGAAGAAACGACGACACCAGTGCAGCGGAATGGAGAACTTCAGGGCGATCACTATTTTGAATGCTGCCTACAAAGTGCTATCCCAGATCATCTTCCGTCGACTGTCACCTAAAACGAATGAGTTCGTGGGAAGTTATCAAGTCGATTTAATCGACGGCTGGTCGACAACGGACCAGAAATGCCATGAATACCAGGTCCCAACGCATCACCTGTTCATCGACTTCAGAGCGGCATACGACAGTATCAACCGCGCAGAGCTATGGAGAATCATGGACGAAAACGGCTTTCCTGGGATGCTGACTAGACTGATTAAAGCAATGATGGACGGTGTGCAAAACTGCGTAAGGGTTTCGGGTGAACTATCCAGTTCATTTGAATCTCGCCGGGGACTGCGACAAGGTGACAGACTCTCATGCTTACCCTTCAACATCGCTCTGGAAGGTGTGATGCGACGAGCCGGGCTCAACAGCCGAGGAACGATTTTCACAAAATCCGGTCAATTTATGTGCTTTGCGGACGACATTGACATAATCGTCAGAAAATTTGGAACGGTGGCGGAGCTGTACACCCGCCTAAAACGCGAAGCAGCAAAGGTCGGGCTGGTGGCGGGGAATGCCTCAAAAAGAAAGTACATGCTGGTAGGCGGAACCGAACACGACCGGATCCGTCTAGGTAGTAGTGTTACGATAAACGGGGATACTTTCGAGGTGGTGGAGGAATTCGTCTACCTCGGATCCTTACTGACGGCTGACTCCAACGTGAGCCGTGAAATTCGGAGGCGCATCATCAGCGGAAGTCGGGCCTACTACGGGCTCCAGAAGAAACTGCGAAACATTTACCCACGCACCAAATGCACCATGTACAAAACGCTAATAAGACCGGTGGTCCTCTACGGGCACGAGACATAGACCATGCTCGAGGAGGACCTGCAAGCACTTGGAGTTTTTGAGCGTCGCGTGCTAAGGACGATCTTCGGCGGTGTGCAGGAGAACGGTGTGTGGCGGAGAAGGATGAACCACGAGTTCGTTGCACTTTACGGCGAACCCAGCATCCAGGAGGTGGCCAAAGCCGGAAGGATACGGCAGGCAGGGCATGTTGCAAGAATGCCGGACAACAACCCTGCAAAGCTGGTGTTTGCATCTGATCCGGTTGGCACAAGAAGGCGTGGAGCGCAGAGAGCACGATGGGCGGACCAGGTGGAGCGTGACCTGGAGAGCATTGGGCGCGACCGAGGATAAAGAACGGCAGCCACAAACCGAGTATTGTGGCGTACTATTGTTGATTATGTCTTGTCTTAAATGTGATGTTGAACAAATAAATGTAAATATGTAATGATCGTACAGCGGTACCCCTTTGATTTACACGCGTGCCGCTATCCGATCACTTTTGCACATTTTGAACGCCTTGCCACACCCAAACCTGTGAATGAAAACATTTTGTACTTCGTATACGTAAAATTCAGCATATTAGTAGTTCCATGTCAAAAATTGAGCTCAATCCATCAACGCAAACCAAAATTACAGCATTCCAAACAAGGCCATTCTGTATGAAAATCGGTGTTTGTCCGATCAATTACACTAGTTTACAGCATTTTTGAACTCAGTAAGCTGATGATCATTTTTGGTGTAGAATCATGCCCTGAATTCGAAAACGTGAAGGAAAAAAATTACAGTAGAGCGGAAAAATTTTCGACTTCCCATACAACGTTGATGATTTGAAATCGATTTTTGTTCTATTTTTAAGCAAAGTCGCTCACTTCAAACATCTCATTCTTCGTAATCAATGCTCCGATTGAGCTGAAATTTTTACTGTAACTCGCCTACATATGATATGTCAAATAAACGTCGAGGAAGAATTTTTAAGTTGTTTTTTTCTTATTGAAAAAAATACATTTTTCCAAAAAACTTTGGGAATTTTGCTAAAATTTAAGAAGATCGTCCCCAAAACTCGCCAATATCTTGAATTTCATCAATCTGACGTAAAACCTGTATTCAGATGATCGAATGGTATTGTATTCAGCTTTTAATTTATGGAAAAAGATTTAAAATTGGTTGAACAAATCGCAATATATTTGAATTTTAGTAAATTACATATTTTGAAAAGTTACAAAACTCGATATTGAGGTAAAACTCAAAAACTGTTCTACTTTAATTTTTTTGAAGGTCGGTTTCGAAATCAGCACTAAATTGTGCTTCAAAAATTTTGGTCGTTGACAGAAGTTCACGACTTTCGTTTTATTTTGTAAACTTGTGTTATGCACCCCAGTGTAGGTCAGAGAGATCATATTGACTATTCAAATGAAATTTAAAACAAACATCTTTCGATTTTTTGAGCATGGAAAACGCATAAAAGCACAAGATCAATCTCAAACAGGTAGAACTGTAAATGAAGAACAACGAGTGAGAAGTTTGAAGGGAGCTGTGAGAAATTGTTAATGAGTAGATGGAGTAATCAATGAAGAGAAAGAAGAGAGGAAAGCGAAGAGAAAGTGAGACGAGTGGAATGAGAAGTAATAAATGAACAGTGAAAAGTAAAGAGTAGGGAGTAATTTTCAATGGAGAGTAAGAAGTGAGAAATTAATAGTGAGCAGTGAATTGTGAGGAGTGATGAGTAAATGAGATGTTAGAGTGAGTATTGAAAATTGGAGAGCGAGGAGTGTGTATCAGTGAAGATTGAGAAGTAAGCAGTGAAGAGTCAGAAGTTGGTAGCAGGCAGTGAGAAATGAGAAAATTATTAGCTTCACACTCGCTTCACACTCGCTTCACACTCACGCGCGTTGTGGAGTGAAAAGTGAGAAGTAAACAACTAGCAACTCAAATGGTGTTCGTGAGTTACAACTTGTATGTAAGTATTAGATAACGTGTTTTTATAATACTTGTCCGTAAAAAAACATGTTGAAGCACTAAGGGCGTTTTCCTTAGTTCAATGTTTTGGATTTTTTTAGCGTTAGCGTTAGCTCAGTTACGGTATACTTTGTAGATTTGATACTAAGGCGCCGTCCACAAATTACGTAACGCTCTAGGGGGAGGGGGGGGGGGGGTGAGTATGGCCGAGCGTTACGGTCCATACAAAAAAAATTAGGGCCTTCATACAAAAAAGCGTTACGGAGGGGGGAGGGGGGTCTAAAAATCTCGATTTTAGCGTTACGTAATAAATGGATGCTGCCTAACCACATTCATGCTCGGATTGCTTTCCGGAACAAGATCGGGGAGTTAACTTTACTCCAATCTTATGCAGGAATACCAAAAGCCTACCTACCTTGATACCTTGTTGGCTACAAAGTAACTTTACTCCAATGCCGAGCGTATAGTAGAGCACCATCTTCGTCGGTCTTGGGCGATGTTCCTCCAGTTTCCCCGAACGTGTTGGGATCGTAGATCTTCTTCAACCGCGTGCAGCCAGCGAGTTCGCGGCCGCCCACGAAGTCGCCTACCTCTACCGGGTTCTCTGCTGAATATTGTTTTCGCTATTCTTTCTTCCGTCATTCGCACTACGTGTCCAGCCCACTGAAGTCTGCCGTATTTTATACGTTTCACAATATTCGCATCTTCGTACACTTGGTACAACTCGTGATTCATGCGTCTGCGCCACACTCCATTTTCTTGTTTCCCACCGAGAATTGTCCGCAGCACTTTGCGCTCAAAAACTCCAGAAGCTTTTCGGTCTACCTCCTTTAACGTCCACGCTTCGTGACCGTAGAGGGCAACCGGAAGAATCAGCGTCTTATACAGAGCGAATTTTGTTTGCGTTTGCAAGTTACGGGACCTAAGCTGGCTACGCAATCCGTAAAAGGCCCTATTCGCAGCTGCAATACGCCTTTTCACTTCACGGGAAACGTCATTGTCACATGTCACAAGTGTTCCAAGATAAACAAATTCTTCAACAACTTCAAACACTTCCCCATCAATCACTACCTCAGCACTAACACCACTAGGCCTGCTTCTGTCTCTACCCGCTATCATGTACTTCGTCTTGGTAGAGTTAATCGTCAAGCCTATCCTCGCTGTCTCTCTCTTCAGAGGAGCATAAGCTTCCTCCACTGCCCTACGATCGATGCCGATGAGATCAATATCGTCCGCAAAACCGAGGAGCATGTGCGACCGTGTGATGATAGAGCCATTCCTCTGCACGCCTGACCTCCTAATCGCTCCTTCGAGTGCAATGTTGAACAATAAATTTGAAAGAGCATCCCCCTGCTTCAATCCATCCAAGGTCACAAACGACGTAGACACTTCGTCCGCGATCCGAATACTTGATTTTGATCCATCCAGCGTT
Organism: Aedes albopictus; assembly: GCF_035046485.1. Classification (NCBI taxonomy): domain Eukaryota; kingdom Metazoa; phylum Arthropoda; class Insecta; order Diptera; family Culicidae; genus Aedes; species Aedes albopictus. The sequence continues at coordinate 367,152,443 of NC_085137.1, forward strand.
GCGCGTATCAGTCTAATTAGTTTCGCCGGAAAACCATGTTCTGACATTATCTGCCAAAGCTCATTTCTTTTCACTGAATCGTACGCTGCTTTAAAATCAATGAACAGATGGTGAGTCTGCAAGTTATATTCCCGAAATTTATCTAGGATCATCCGCAGGGTAAACATTTGATCCGTCGTTGATCGGCCCTCACGAAAACCAGCCTGGTATTCGGCGACGAAGGACTCCTCAAGAGGTCGCAGTCTGTTGAACAGGACACGCGACAGTATCTTATACGCCGAATTTAAAAGGGTAATCCCTCTGTAATTGGCACACTCCAGTCTGTGCCCTTTCTTGTAGATTGGGCATATGAGGCCATCCAACCAACTAGTGGGCAATTCTTCATCCTCCCAAATCTATACTAAAAGCACAAATACCAAATACCAAAAGCACAAATGTCATTATTCCCGGCCACGCTCATCTTTACCGTAACTTGAGATAGGGGAAGGAAATGTTGATGTAGCACTTATTTAAAAGGCCTCCGACTCAGTGACACTCCCATAAATACTATGGAGTGGGTGGTTGAGAGATATATTAGGTCAAGCATTCGCCTGAAAGCTGGCGATGGACCCACTGCATTGGTTGTTTACTTGATTAAAATTTAATCTTTTGAAAGCCGGCAATCAAAAAAGATTTTTTTTTTCTATTTATTGTTTAAAAAATTATGTTTCTGTTAAGTGTGAGGCCCAAGCAGAACCGATGCCTCCAGGGTCATCGGATTTTTGAAATAAATGTTAAAAACGCGAGAAAAGAAAAAAAAATAATGGCGGCTCGAGAAATAAGAACATATCAACTTTCATAAAATAATAAACAAAAAATCGCGTTAAACAACAACAAAAACATCTTATTTTATTTAAAAAAAATAAAAATTAAAAAAATAACAAAAATAAATGAAAAAAAAGTAAAACATATCGCGTAAAACAATTTAACTCGTTAAGATCAAATTTATTTAATTTAGAAGTAATTATGTTTCTGCTCAGTGCGAGGCACAAGCACAACCGATCCCTGCAAGGTGATCGGAACTATGCAATAAATGTTTAAAATGCGCAGAAAAAGTTGGCGAATCAAAAAAATAAAAAAAAAATCTTGACCCCTAAAAAAAAATAAATAAATAAATAAGTCGTCCCGAATGCCGGGTTACCCGCTTGTACAACTGAAATAGAAAATAGTATTAAATGGTGGTAGGCTCACAACAGTTACAAAATTTTTGGAAATGAATCTCTCTAGACATAGCCAAAAAAATACCTGAGTCCTCCTAAAGCAAATGTTGTATAAACAATGAAAAACAAAATACAATAAATAAATAAATAAAATAGAAATTAAAGAAGACCAAATTTTGATCTTGGAATCTTCCTGCATTTAAATTAACAAAGCTAAAAAAATTACTAGTTCAAAATTTGTTATGGTAGATCTTACGCCATAACCATGGCCATAACGCACCATTATAAGGTGATCTACCCACGTTACGGGACTATTCGTTCACAATGAACAAACTTGTTAATAAAATCAAATTTGGTAACAAACTACGAAATCATTTTTTTTTGCGCAACTGCTGGATGAATTTGCTGAAGAAACTTCTGTCCGAGTCCGAGATTTCCCAAAGTATTTTGTTTTTAGATCCAAGTTATGGAATTTATGAAATGGAAAGTGAAGGACGTCTTGTTATTATTATTTTTTTTTTTAATTTCACGCACAACTGGCTTTTGGAAAACTCAGCACCATCAGCTGGGACCCAGCATTCATCAATTACACCGCCTTTAAGAACATAACAACCATTCGCAACATCTACTTCACGCTCAGCACTAAAGTGCATAATTTCCAGACTACACCAAAAATGTGTAACCCTTGCACATTCACAAAATCAGCTTCTGTGGAGCGGATCTGGTGTGATGGTTAGAACACTTGACTATCACGCCGAGGACCTGGGATCGAATCCCACTCCCGACAAACTCACAAAATGTGAGTTCTTCCTTCGGAAGGGAAGTAAAGCGTGGGTCCCGAGATGAACTAGCCTAGGGCTAAAAATCTCGTTAATACAGATAAAAAAAAATCAGCTCCTGTGTCCACAAAATCGTTAAATTCACAAAAAATTTTGTACAGCAATCTAGCTAGGTTTACTATTGACCTTGGGAAACAAAAAATATCGACATTACGCATCTAGACGAGTGTACAAGCTGTTTATTAGAATGTTTAACTGTAACACATTTTTGTGTGGTCTGGAAATTATGCACTTATGAGTAGGGCTTACACATTTTAGTGCTGAGCGGTTTTACTGTGTTCCTATACAGTCTCCCTTATCATTATATCTACACTGCTAGTAATCATATAACTGTGTTATATGAGAAGAACGCACAAAGTCCGGGCTGATGTGAGATTACAGGCTTTAAGGATCACCACTGCACTGTAGACAGGTCCGGATTAAGGACTGTGATGGCCCGGGGCCGGAGCGGATGTGGAGGCTCCTCGGTGATATAAATGCGATAAGCAAACATTTTTTTCATTGTTTTTAACACTGTTCTTGAGCAAAATGAAAAATAAAGTTAATGTTTAACGAGCAAAGGTGGGCCCCTAAAATGTGGGGGCCCAGGGCTTGGCGCCCCTCCTCGGCCCCCTCTTACATCTGGCCCTGACTGTAGATTAGATTGCTAATTGACCAGTTTTTGATAGACGGACGTTATTTTCTACATTTTCGACGGCAGGAGACGGTAGGACCTATCGTGGCACCAACAACATCGTTATTGAACATTTTCTTGGCGATGGTAAAGTTGCGCCCAAATCTCTCCCTCATGTTTGATTCCGACGGTCGTCTTTTGTAGAGCAACAGAAGCAACACATTTGGTTTCACGACATCCTTTGTCGCGTCTTAATCTGATTCCATTGCATCAAATATTCATATGGTAACCCTAATTATTTAAGAACGGTCTCATGACTTAATGGAGAAACAAGTTGCAAGCGATACGCTACGCATTGAAACGATGAAGTAACCACAGGCAATTCACTTTCTGGTTCGGCAGATGGCCCTGTTTGGCTCCCGTTAGGTTTTAATTGCAGTTCAAGTTAGCATGTCTCTTTGACAACCCTAGTAAATTATACTTGTTTTTTTTTCGGTGGTTTGGCGTAAGTATTGGATGTAAAGTTGAGAAAAAATCTTAGATTGTTGCCGCCTCGCTGCAAGTGAGTGCAAGCTGTATCAATTTCAAGTAGCGGAACGTTGAGTTATCCTGATAACGGTCGAGATATGCAATGCGGAAGAGTAAATATTTCAATTCGGTCGTATCACGAACAGCTGCCCGAACCTGATAATTTGCGTTGGAGCAAAAAATCTGTAACATGCTCCAATTGAAGAATTTCAGCTGTGGTGTTTTCAACGCGATTAAAACACAACCGTTACAACAACTGCCGATGCCTTACGATGTGCTTTGCATCGGTTAATTTCAGCGCGATATCCATAAATTATCACATTTAACTAGCACTTGTGTCACGTAGCGTAATTTTGATCCGGCTGCGACGCCACCACCGTTTCGATTTATTAGCTGCACAAGCACGTTCTAGTCGTCCGACTACCGGCATTAGAACATCAGAAATGTGCAATGGTTTACTTTCCTTCCCAATCGACATTGAAATTTATTACCCAGATCTAACGTAAAGTTTTAGTTTGCTCGATATTTTATACACCCACCTTATGCGAGGGACACACTTGGTTTTATGAACAACATTTGGCTACCATTACGTTAGACTTAGAAACCATTTTAAATTCAATATCTATCCTCAGGAGTTTGTTTTATAAACCCTCTAACGCCTGGACATATTTTATTCCTTGCGTAAGTTGAATGTCAGGCTTGAATTATTGAAAAGAGTAATCATTTTTATTGTTTTAACATCTAAATAAAGATGGAACCATAAGGTGACGCACAAATCACGGTATTTAATATCTACCCTCCGTCATACCATCATCACAATTAGATGCAACCGATCATCAACCTATTTACTGGTGTGTCAATCGAAACCGCCAACCAAAAATAGTAAAGTTATGCAAATCAGAAAAGAAAGTCCTGCCAAGCCAAAAGGTTTTCACGTTGACGGCAGCACGCCAAGCAATCGAGCTGCATACGAGCAGACATTGCTCCTGCTCTCGTACATGATTACGCTACTCTCTTTGGTGGTTCAAGCTATCCCCCCAAAAAAACGTCAATCTATGCACTCATCGGTTTCAAATGCACCAGTGTAGTAATTTACCCACCTACATCTGTGTGTAGATACAATAAATTCTCGAAAGGGTTGCTCGGTAGGTGAGTTCGGTAGGAATCGTCAAACCGTAAGCAGCGAGTAAAGTCATTAAACGTGGACATGAGGTTTGCATAGTGTCCGCGATGCGATAGACGCTCGTTAATTTACATGGAAAGACGGAAGAGCGTTGCCAAATCGCACCGCAGATTTTTGGCACCGATCGGTCGCACATGTTACCGATCGGCTGCTGGCTGCTGGGGATGAACTATTATGTCACTCGTAATTTTTACTTTTACTCGAGGGAAACGATGCAACTGTTTGTACACCGTTTAGCAAACGTAAGGGATTGTGGGAGTGTGTGTGTCCCTTAGGATTTTTATAGAAATGCGAAAATTGATGCATTTGGATGTAGTAAATTGGCAGTGGAATATGTTCGCGAGCCATTGAGATCGTCAATAGAAAGAATTTCCCACTAGAGGTAAAATCTGAGATGAATTTGCGTAAAGCAGATGTAGCCAGATGCAAGTTCTATGAAACCCAAATAATATATTGATATTGGATTGGAAAGCATTAGTACTTACAAACATTTATTTGCACAACATCTTACCTTACCCTAACGGTCAGACTAAGATCTGAGTGTCCTCTGCTGTACTTAGGAGTCGTTTCCACTCGGTCCATGGCTGTGCGTCTCCAGTTCCGCACTCTGCGAAGGGTCCGCAAATCGTTCTTTACTTGATCTACCCACCTAGCTCCTGTCGATATAAATTCGGAGTGGCGGGCGTGGTTATTCCTCCCTGGAGCCCTTTGCCATCATGTACTTTGTCTTCGACACATTAATGACTAATTCGATACGCCTGGCTTCACTATTTAGTCAGATGTACGTTACCGCCATCGTCTCAAATTTACGAGCAATAATATAATATCATCAGCGAAACCAAGCAGCTGAACGGACCTCGTGAAAATCGTTCCACTCGTATTAATCTCCGCTCTCCTAATTTCACCTTCTAACGCAATGTTGAACAGCAAGCACGAAAGACCATCACCTTGCCGTAACCTTCTGCGAGATTCGAAGGGACTCGAGAGTGTCCCTAATACTCGAACTACTGTACACACGTCACTCGATCCATCGTCGCCTTGATCAATCGTATCAGTTTATCCGGGAATCCGTATTCGTGCATAATCTGCCATAGCTGTTCTCGATCGATTGTATCGTACGCCGATTTGAAATCGATGAACAAGTGATGTGTGGGCCTGGGCACGTTGTATTCGCGACATTTCTGCAACACCTGGCGGATGGCGAACATCTACTCCGTAGTAGCGCGGTGCAATCGGTGATAGACGGCGGCATAAAATTTGAGAGAGTATCTTGAAGGCAGCGCTCAGTAGTGTGATCGCGCGGTAGTTCCCGCAATCCAACTTGTCGCCCTTTTTGTAGATGAGACACACGATACCTTCCATCCATTCCTCCGGTAATACTTCCTCCTCCCAAATCTTGGTAATGACCCAGTGTAGTGTTCCACCGTATTTTAGAAGCTCGCTTGGTAGTTGATCTGCTCCAGCGACTTTGTTGTTTTTCTACCGGCCAACCTCCTCCTTAATCTCTTGGAAGTCAGGGGCCAGAAGTTTTTCGTCCTGTGCACATACTCCTAGATCTGTTACCACGCCACCTTTGGTACTTGCCATTGAGGTGCTTATCGTAATGCTGCTGCCACCTTTTGACCACCTCACGCTCGCTCGTGAGAATATTCCCGTGATTATCTCGGCACATGTCGGCTTGTGGCACAAAGCCTCTGCGCGAGCGGTTCAGCTTCTCGTAGAACTTTCGTGTGTCCTTAGCGCGGTACAGCTCTTCCATCGCTTCGCGATCTCGTTCTACCTGCTGGCGCTTCTTCGCCTGTCTATAACGTGCCTCATTTGCTCTCGTACGGTGTTGCAACATTCTCGCCCATGCTGCATGCTTCTCGTTTTTTTCAACTGTTCACATTCGCCGTCGTACCAGTCGTTTCTGTGATTCGGAGTCGCGAAACCTAGTGATGTAGCCGAGGTACTGCCTATGGCGGATCGGATGTCCCTCCAGTCATCTGCAAGTGTAGCTTCGCCAAGCTGCTCTTCCGTTGGTAGGGCCACTGCCAACTGCTGCGTGTAGTCTTGAGCCACTTCTACGTTACGCAGCTGCTCGATGTTGAGCCGCGGCGTTCGACTTCGACGCGTGGTGATAACTGTCGAAAGTTTTGAGCGCATGCATACAGCGACTAAGTAGTGATCCGAATCTATATTCGCATGTATGTGCGGACGTTGGTTATATCCGAGAAGAATTTACCGTCGATTAGAACGTGGTCGATTTGATTTTCTGTTTGTTGGTCGGGTGATCTCCAGGTGGCTTTGTGGATATCTTTGCGGGGGAAGAAGGTGCTTCGGACTACCATACCACGGGAGGTTGCAAAGTTTACGCATCGCTGGCCGTTATCATTCGATGATTCTATAACATTTACCCGAAAACCATTTACCCGAAAGACATTTACCCGAAAACCATTTACCCGAATGTAACATATACCCGAATGCCAAATACCCGAATGCGACATTTACCCGAACGCGACATTTACCCGAATACTTTTTTACTATGCACAAATTATGATTTTGTGAATAAAGTTCACTTATTTTGTTCTATTTAAAAAGTGCATGTATTATTTAGTATTGTGGATCAGAAAAGCATTTTGATATTCCTCTGGAACCCATTTTATCAAATTTTCCCTGAAATGATCCGCGATAGGAATTCACAGGGCATATGCTTGAATCAAACTCATAACTGCAGCTTACATTTGTTATGTTAACGCTGTTAGCGTTCAATCTAGATATTTACTCTTCTTTGATTCATATGCTGTTCTTTTGATAAGCAAAGAACAGTTTATGATTCAAAGAAGGGGAAATCTCTGTTTGTAGGCCAAAGTGTCATTAGTTCGAAACGATTAGAAACAGCCCTCGGAAAATCAACATATCATTAGAAAATAATATTTGACAGAAAAGTTTGCAGATTGTTCACCAAACAGAACATCCCATTATTAAAAGAAGGAAAAATCTTAGATGTAGACTTGGAATACATCACGCAATCATGTAAGAGTGTAATTTAAAAGAACATCATATAATCGAAACAAGGACAACACTTATATGCATCCCAACTACCAATAATGGTAGCTGAATAACAGCTTATTCAATCAAAATTTCAAAAATTAAGCTTATGATTGGCTTATTCTTCTATTGTACAGCAACAATGTTTGTTGTGCAGTTAGTAGTTCGAACGCCTACAAAATATGCAGCAGTGCAACTCAAAAGAACAGCCTTTGAAGAGAAGAAGGGAAAATCTCCGAAGGATAGGTAATAGTTTGGCCACCAAACAATACAGTGATACTATGTCTGTTAAAGAAACTCTACCCCCTTACCTCGAATGCCATCATAACCTCGAATAGGACATTATTCCAAAAGCCATTTCCCCAAATGGGTCATCACCCCGATAGATATGTATAATAGTTCCCTAAAGGATATAGATAGACAGATGGATTCACGGGTCTCCTATGGAGTTAGTAGTTCGTCCGCAACAAACTAAATAACATTTCAACTCCAACTCGAAAAAGTAGCCTCTTATGGAAAGAATGAATACATTCTATGGAGAAATTACCAGTTTAGCCAGTACCAGCCGACCAACTTATCAACAATTTACGGGTGGACAATGTAAATTCGAAAGAACAGCCTATTTTAAAAAGAAGGCAAATCTTAGAAGAAGTGGATAATACTTGCGGTATGGCTGCCAGTTTGTGATCGTGTATATAAGTAGCTAATTTTGCATTTTTTGGGCGACGTCCTGATTGATTCGGATTGGCGTTCGGGCTAATTGGATGGAGCCGTAAAAGAACAGAATATCAACAAAAATCCTTTGATTAAAATAGCATTGTAACAGCCAGTTAGTCCTGTACCAGAGTGCTTGATGATCCACTCAGTCTGATGATTATTAGGTCTAACCAAAGCCTGCTATATGATACCGGGCCATAACATATTTATTACAGTAAAACCTCCATGAGTCGATATTGAAGGGACCATCGACTCAAGGAAATATCGAGTAGTGGAACAAAAATCCTTTGGGAAGCGTTTTGAAGGGACCATCGCAGTAACCCAGAAATATTTTTTTAGTATGAAAAAAATTACCTCCATGAGTCGATAACGAGTCAAGGAACATCGACTCATGGAGGTTTGACTGTATTGACAAATCATATGGGGATCAAGTACACATTTTTTTATTTTTCGGGTAAGTGTCGCATTCGGGTAAATGTCGCATTCGGGTATTTGTCGCATTCGGGTATTTGTCGCATTCGGGTAAATGACGTTCGGGTAAATGTCATTCGGGTAAATGTCTTTCGGGTAAATGGTTTTCGGGTAAATGTTATAGAACCCATTCGATACGGCGTGCAGGCTGTTTCGCCCGATTACCGGTCAGTACATTTCCTCCCTTCCTACCTGCGCGCTCATGTCGCCGACAACGATTTTCACGTCACACGGCGAGCAACCATCGTACGTTTGCTCTAACTGCGCGTAGAACGCTTCTTTCTCGTCATCAGGTCTCCCTTCGTGTGAGCAGTGGACGTTGATGATGCTGTAGTTGAAGAAACGGTCCTTAACTCTCAACATGCACATCCTTGCGTTGATCGGTTGCCACCCGATCATACGTTGTCGCATCTTGCCCAACACTATAAATCCTGTTCCCAGTTCATTAGTGGACGGCAAGCTGTCCCTTTGCGCTGATGACTCGGCGATAAGCTATAGTGGACGTGTTATCCGTCACCTCGTCACCAAACTTCAAGCCGGATTGAACGCCTACGTCAACTACCTGAATACCTGGAAGATTCGGGTAAACGCCGCCAAAACGCAGATAATCGTGTTTCCCCACCGAAATACCGACCGTCTTAAGCCTAACACCAAAGTAAAGGTGAGAGAATGCGAGGTGGACTGGACCAACGAAGTCCGCCGTCCGGTACCTCGGCCTTGTAATGGACAGCAAACTGCTCTACCGATCGCATGTGGATAGCCTGGTCACCAAGAGCACAATCATGCTGAGACAGCTATACTGCCGTGAATAGCATATCTGTCCCATTTGCATAGGAAATCCAGCAAAAATGGGACTGATATGCGATTCACGGTAGTATACCCCCTCATCAATCGCCGGTCGAAGCTCTCCGTCGTCAACAAGCTTGCCATCTATAAGCAGGTGGTACTTCCCATGCTGCTCTACGGTTCACCAGTCTGGATGGGATGCGCCCCAACTCACATAAAGAAACTTCAAGTGGTGCGTGTGGTAGATCCTCTATTAATGTCCGTTTTCACTTCGTCTACTTCGTACGCACGCGAGTGCTACACGATTGGTAACGCGCGTTGATTGATTGAATCAGTCTCTTCCCGACCGCGCGCCAGCATGGTTTGTCGTATGCCGCAGCGCGTGTGGCATTAGCAGATAACATTAAATAGATCTTTTATGATCGTTACCACAGTGCGGAACAGGTTCTTGAAAATGATCCTGAACCTACCACACAACACAAGGACTACAGAGGTTCCCAGGCTAGCGAATCTTGACCCAATTCTAACTATAACTAACTTTGCCACGCAGCACCGAACTTGAGCCTTGGTTTCAGAATGGGGCACAACAAGGAAAATCTATTCGTATTGTAAATACCTTGTAAATAGTGTAAATATTTTGTAAATAGTAGTAGTTTGTAGTTATTAGATTTAAGGCGTGGAGCGGACCTGGTGTGATGGTAAGAACACTTGACCATCACGCCGAGGACCTGGGATCGAATCCCACTCCCGACATACTCACAAAATGTGAGTTCTTCCTTCGGAAGGGAAGTAAAGCGAGGGTCCCGAGATGAACTAGCCTAGGGCTAAAAATCTCGTTAATACAGATAAAAAAAAAACATTCAAGGCACAACTCCCAACAGCTAACAGCTGAACACACAAACATACATGTGGCCGGGGTTCTGCTAAACCGAACTAAGCGCCAAAAAGATAATTTCGAGATAATTAAGCTCAAAGTTCAACCACTCACAAATAAACAACAGCGGAGATTATTTGAAACTTTTCCGCACACATGTAACATACACGGTGTTCAATAAGTTCAGATACACAGTAAAATTCAATTTATTTCCCATCTGTAATTCAGATTTGCAAAGTGAATGTATTAATTGAAAACTCACATAATACTGATCAAATACAGTATATGTTTTGAAATAAACTGTCCTTTATCCTTTTGAAATAATTGCGAATGTGTCCTTTCGGCCGGCACGCACGTCTGTCATTTGTATTTCGTCTAGTTTTTAGTGAGTAATGGTGTTAAGTTAAATCAAAGTAGGTTGTTAATCCATGATAATCTATTCCAAAACTTGATTATATCCCTATTGTGACAAATTTTAACCAAAATTGGCTTTATATAATGTACTTATGCCTTTTTCATAGATTTATGCACATTTTGACTGAACTTGCAAATTTATCACCATATCATCACTGAAATAGCAGTGTAAAGCTTTTGTCTATTAATCTAGTTATTTTAATTTAGTATAGTGAGATGTAAACTCAAAAGTCAACGTTTTAGACTTCTGTAGCTTGAGCAACTTATCGAAAATTATTCCAGCGTGCCGCAGCCAACAAACTTTAGATACATCCTTAGGCTTATAAAAAAGTAGAAAAAGACTTTATTCAAAACCATATGCTATATTTGATCAGTGTTATATGACCTTCCAATAAATACATTTACTTTGAAAATCTGAATTACAGATGTGAAATTAATTTAAGTTATATGGTGTATCCGAACTTATTGAACACCGTGTACAAGCCTTCATTAATCATCAGAAATGAAGAATACATGTAAATTTTTTGAAATCATTGATATAATTACATTTTATTTCTTGGTTATTTGCACTCAGTTCACTCTGGTTGAACAAAAACATTAGAAAATGGTTTATAGTTCAGTTTGGCTGGATGTGTTTTTTTGTTTCAGATAAAACCAGTTGGATAGTGAAAAAATCTCGATTTTTCATCATCTATCAAGTCGAAATCGATATCACTCACAATTCTTTACATGAATTAAAGAGGACGCGTATAGTATGGTTGCATGAAGGTCTCAAAATAGTTTGAAATATGAACGGCGGAAGCCCTCGCAACTCAGCCCTTCCCACCCATGCTTTTTCTTCATAAGCGGTGCATGTGGAGGCACAGAGCAAGAGTGAATATGTCAAACGATGTCCTTGCATGCCCTGAGGTCCTGAGATGTGAATGTGGAGCAATTTGTGTACTTCAAATTTATGCTGGTCGAAGAAAACCATGAAAATGTTCTGCCAAAGTGCACTAAGTACAAAAAAGTTTTCAAAAATATGAAAGAGATTCGAACTTGGATCATCTGAGTAATAACCAAGCGCGAATTTACTCCACGAATAGCTGTCAGAATTACTGGATTTTTACATGGAAGGAAGATCATCATTTTCTTCACCTAATGGTTAAGAAAACTCAATTTTTCAAAAAATGGTCTTTAGTTCAGTTTAGCAGAACCCCGACCATGTTATAATCTTAACAAAACGCAGCGGAACTAAAGTTTGAAAAGCAAAGCTGAATCACTTACTATGTACACATTGATTGTAAAACAAGAAAAATGATTAAAATAAATATAATTGAACCTGAAAAAAAAAACTTGAATTAGTGGTGCCACAGCTTTGGTAGAAGGTCGCCGCTCGATGCCCGCTTTTCCACACTTTATGTCCTATCCAAAAAAGCTCCTGCAACTCCACCGAAGTTGCGGGGATGTAGTTCGTCGTAGATTATCCTGTAACATCCTGCGAAACCAAGTGACTTGCAATTCCATGTTTCAAGTTTTCAATCGTAGTCTTTATTTCTCCATGTGGGTCTTTGCCGATTGTATCGAGTCGTATTTTCTCCTATGTTATTCGCAATGGGGATTTTTACGGGTGGCTTATTGGGCCTACGCCAACACTCCTGTCTCGCCGGAGGGTCTTCGTGCCAGTTCTGTTAAACGTCCCAACAAACACTGGGACGACCACGCTGATGGGGCTACCACCTTGGATCTAGCTGGGCGAGATGCAGCATTTCCTACTCAGCCGCTGGATGCCAGAAAAGATGCTGTTTGAGCCGCACCTCCTTAGTGAACAGACGCTCGAGTCGTACCTCCTCAATCTAGCTGAAGTCTGAAGAACAACAGTGCCCAGGCTCCACTACCAGCTAAGCACACAACTCTTAGCTGGCGGTCTATATCATCACTTGACTAGTGGAAGCATGAGGTAGGAACTTGGAAGGACCAGAGCTTTGTTGGACGCTCTAATATTTGACTCATCGTTGTGAAACCCAAAACTTGGCTAGCATATTCGAAATTGCGTTGCATGCGGTAGTCAACCATTTGTCACGCATAATATATAGCAGTTTCCTCCTTTGGCGAATGTTTTCCGAACATATGGTGCCAACAATTACACACCAGGTTCGTGTTTTACGACACTACATGGAAAAAACACTTAAATCTGCGAACGTCTTCGCCAATTACATAAATTTACCCAGTCTCCCTCGCAGTTGCACTGCTGTCACGACGGTGCAGTAGCAGCACACACCACGATGCGATTGCTGGCCACATCAAACTTCCGCGGTGCATCTCGGAAAGGTACCTACGCAAACGGACATTTGGTTGACCATGCAGCACCGTCCATCGGGAACAACATGTTTCAAATTGCAACAGTGGCTCTGGAGTGCTGTGAGATACTTGGTGCTGTTCATTTGGGTAGCTTTGAAAGTTTGAACGTTGAAAATGTCAAAGTATGTAGATGTTGCAGAATATCTAACCACAACTTAACAAGCGGATATTTTAGGAACTTCTCGAAAAACAATCAACGTCACCCCTTTGTACTGTACCCCTATCTCCACCCAATCTTAGGCGGCATCCCGATGCCGTATCGGTGCCCGTCTGTCCAGTACGGATCTGAAGCCAAACCACGACGGAACCCGCACAAGATGGAACCTGTAATTAGTATGATTATGTCGATTGAAGTACACACGACGGCAGCCGGCAGTGTACATCCGAAGTCGAAGATAATCAAGATTTACTTCAAACATTATCGGATTCAAAGACGGCAGCGGTCAGTATGAGTGTGACACAAAGTGGCAAGAAAGATGCCTACACGCTGTCAGGCTTCCATTGGAGCAAGGCGTTCGAATCTGCATAAATCGTTCCACCCAATGCACATTGCACTGGTACTTAATACCCATCGGGAGGAGATACCGTGCGGCACATATGGGATCGTTCTCACGTGTCGATGCATTTACTAGAATGTGAGATTTATATGACTGCTGCTGAGCTAGTATTTGTCGAGTGCGGCCTAACGATAATGAATTCATACCTACACGGTACGCATTACGATTCTTAACAAATCAATTAAGGCTTATGCGGAGAACGCATATTTGAATTCTATGGCCAGCAGCTATGTTGATAATCGGTATGCAAAATAGTTTAGGATTATAACACTGAAGAGTTGTAGGATTTGCATAACTATGTGTAACTCTATACGTAATTAATATAACCGATCAAACATCATATCGTTTCCGGGGCGTTATGTCTTTATTGGAATGTGGGGGTTGCAAAAACGGTGAGTCGATAAGGAGACCGTCCAACAAAGCTCTGGTCTACACAAGTTCCTACCTCATGCTTCCACGGGTCAAGCAGGCCAAGAGTTTTTTTTTTCTTTTTTTCCTTCTAAACCATAGGGAGATAATCTGCAAACAGACACCCTAACAGGAAGGTTAGGAAAGTGTGGGGCTGAGGCCGTCTTCTACTACAATAGTAGAAGCTAAGACTACTCTCTCCTCGACCCACTAAACACATTCCTATGGTCGCCAAACCCTACGTCTCTCCGGAACCGCCAAGAAGGTATTGCTTCAGAGAGGGGCTAGTGCACATTGCACCCTCAAGGTTAGCTGCGTAGCCTGCAGCTACGAACATCGATGACTCGCTTTGGAGAGTCCATCACGGTAACATGCTGGCGCTTAGCCAGTTTCCCGAGTGGTCCTCACCACTCCCTTTGTCCTCGGAAGGCGGGCAGGATCAACCCCGCCCGCGCCCTACTGCTGAGCGGACATCAAGAACTGATGCCCACATGCAACTCGATCTGACCTGCCCGCAAAGGAAGGGTATCCTTACCCTTCAGGCCCTCCCAAGTAGCACCTGCAACTAAAATGGAAATGATCATCGTTGCAAACATGTTGCAACTGAGTTTTCATGAAACAAACAAAATTAAAATCGTGTTGTTAATGCCAAACTGAGGTGTAACCGTTTTATAACAACTAGCAAAATGAAAACAAACGTCATCATTAGTCGAAACTTGCGAAACCAATTTGTAACTGAAATATTATCTGATTGTTTCAACGAATCTTAGTTACAACTGTTTACAAACCAAATCAACCAAAACATTGATTCTGATTGTTATAAACATGTCGCACCTGGAACTTATTTAGAACATAACGAACAATTTTGACAGGAGATATAGAATAAAATGTGCGGCAAAATGTTTTTTGATCACGAAAAATATAAAATGCACTATAAAAAATCAAAATGTTTCAAAAATAACGAAATCATGTACAAATAAAATGTAACCTTTTCTTCATAAATTTATCGACATATTCCAAGTTTTATAAAACTAAAGTGGTAAAATAGAAAAAATAAATCTGATTGGAAGTATAATATTGACCCAATAAAAATAATTCTGCCTCATTTTCGCAGTACTGAACGACTGGTACCTACTGGTACCACTGGGAAGATTTGAATATATGGGGTTTTGAGAAATCTAACGTAACGTACAAAAATATTAGGAGTTTCCCACGAACAATTTTACAATGGGTTTACATTTTTTACAAAAAAAAGTGAAATTTTCATTACGTAATAAATGGACAGCCTCTTGTCGACGCAAATGGGAAGTACACGTCCAAGTGACTGCTTTTTTTTTATTATTTATGTCCTACACGGAAAATTCAAACTACCTTATTTTGGGTCGATTTAACCCTAGTATCAAATTGATTAGTTACCCAAAATTAGGTTGTTTTTCCTCTCTCCCCCACAGATCTTGTCAGAAAGAAACAGAGATGCGTCTATCCAACGGGGGTCCTTGAGGCCAATAAGCCAGTTTTGGGTAAATGTAGATTTACCCAAATTTGGGTTGAATGAAGGGGGTCTTGAATTTACCTACTCTTGAGTATATTTTTAGTTGGAGGTAAAGGCAATTTACCTTGTGTGAGTTTAATCAATTCACTCAAATGTTGACTTATTGGGACGAACTATAGGATTGCGTCAAAAGAATCAAATTTTTGGTAGTTTGGCGGTTCCGTGTACCACGTGTACCACGTGAAGCATAGTTGTACTTTGTCAATACGAATTCCCATAGATATGATTCAGCAAACAGTATCTTTCTAAATTCTAAAATTAATTTTCAGCATTTTATGGGTGCATTAAATAAGCTGCTGAATGCACTCCGGCAAAGCAATATGGCGAGTTAATTTTTACCACAAATGCCTAAATTTTCACTCGCAAAATGATAAGTAGACTGAGGCGCGTTGAGAATACGGAGCTAAAATGCGTAACTTACCGATAAATCTGGAACGGCACACAAATTGACGTTCTCGGTCAGCCTTATTTGCGGTATATTTATGCACACAATTTATTCATCACATGAACGATACTGTTGGTGCATAATAACTGGTAGTGACGAATGTGGTGACTAGCTGACTAGTTGTCGAATCGGTCACCATTTTTTAAGTCTACTATAAGTTGTATCTTGGTTATAATTCGGTTGCGTATTGAAACCGTTTATATCACGAATGGATGTTTTATATTGGCTCCACCTCTTGCGCTTTTTTGATTGCAATTTAGTCGTTAATAAGACGATTGGTTCAAATGGCATAACTTTCAATATAGTTGCATACAAATTACAGGAACTTATTAATGTCCAAGTGTGTTGCTTGGGCTATCAGATGCATCCGTAGGTTGCAGACAGCAGGGTCTCACCTACCCCGACCCTTGCCGGGGACCCCTTTCCAACCGCGGGCTCAAATCCAACCCAGTAGACTGACGCCACGACAGCACCGCTACCGGGACTTCCTCTCCGCGGCCACATAATCGCTGTAAGGGTCGATCTCGACCGCAGGGCACCGGTATGACCTACGAAGCCGACTCCGAACCCCTGGACCACCTCTTGTTTTGCATCTGGACTAGCCATTCTCCGAGTCCACGCGCCACCTCCTCTGTAGCTCCCAGACGATATGGGTGATAGCCGTCAAACTCATCCCTACACATCCTCTGGACCAAATTGTCCGGAGTTGTGTCCTCCCCGCATGTGGCAAGCATGCCGTCACGCATTGTGCGAAAACACGGGCACACGAACAAAACGTGTTCCGCCGTTTCCTCTCTAAACCATTGCACACTGGGCATTCAGGAGAATCCGCATGTCCGAAACGGTGTAGATACTGTCGGAAGCAACCATGACCTGTAAGGACCTGTGTCAGGTGGAATGTAACTTCCCCATGGTGCCTATTAATCCAACTATCTACCCTCGGTATCAACCTATGGGTCCACTTTCCTTTCCTGTCCCACGCGCGCTGCCATTTGACCATAGAGGCCATCCTGACAGTCCTGCGTACGCCTCTTGTGCCGCGCATTTCGAAGCACTCCATGTCCTCACTGATAAGAATGCTGATAGGCACCATACCAGTAATGACGCAGAGAGCGTCGTGTGACACGGTACGGTACGCGCTCGTAACCCGCAGGCACATAAGCCTGTAAGTACTTTCCAGCTTACGTCGGTAGCATTCAGTACTTAGCGCGGTGCCCCACGCCGGGCCGCCATACCTAAGTATGGACGTAGCAACACTAGTCAGAAGCTTGCGCTTACTGGCGTACACCGCAGAGCTATTGGACATCATCCGGGACAGTGCCGCAATAGCTGTGGAGGCTCTTTTACAGGCATAATTGACGTGGCTACCGAAGGTAAGCTTATCGTTGATCATCACGCCCAAGCGTTTGACAGAGCGCTTTGACAGGATAGTGCACTCTCCAACACTGATCTTCGTGTGCTGCGCCGACTGCATGTTGTTAACAACCGTCACCTCTGTCTTGTGGTGAGCCAGCTCCAGTTTCCTGGACCGCATCCACGCCTCCACAACCTTGATCGAGTGGTTGGTAGTCAACTTTACCTCCTCGATCGTTTCACCGTAGACTTCGAGCGTAATATCATCGGCAAATCCGACAATCACCACTCCCACTGGGTACTCTAACCTCAACACCTCGTCGTACATGACATTCCATAACACCGGACCCAGGATGGAACCTTGCGGGACTCCTGAGGTTATGTGAAAGTACTTCCGACCCACCTCCGTGTCGTAGACTAGTACACGATTCTGAAAGTAGCTTCCGAGAATCTTGTACAGGTACTCCGTTATCCCCAGACGCAAGAGCGCATCGGCAATAGCAGACCAGCTGGCGCTATTAAACGCATTCCTTACATTCAGAGTCACTACCGCGCAGAAGCGAATTCCCCTCCTCTTAGGCTCGAGTGCTTTCTCGGCGGTTTTTGTAACCGACAAGATAGCGTCTACGGTGGACCTCCCCTTCCGGAAGTCGTACTGGTTGCTCGAAAGACCATTTTCGCCCTCGGTAAACCTCAACATTCTATTGAGGATGATCTTTTCGAGCACCTTCCCCGCCGTATCAATCAAGCATATTGATCTATATGCCGACGGATCTCCGGGTGGTTTCCCCGCCTTTGGCAATAGTACCAGGCTATGCTTCTTCCAAGCTTCTGGGAAAACTCCCTTGTCCAGACATTTCTGCATAGCAGACCTGAACATCTCCGGAGCCTCTGCAATAGCTACTTTTAAGGCCAGGTTCGGAACTCCGTCCGGACCTGGGGCCTTACCTACGCTAAGGGACTTAGCTATCCCCGCAAGTTCCACATCGGTGACCCTCTCCTCATCTTCAGCCCCAGTTCCCGGTTGTCCTACGAAAGGAGGCCAAGGACTAGGATCATAACGCGGAAAAAGTCCTCCAATGATCCCCTCCAACATCTCTGGAGATTGCTCTGTAGGAGCCATCACACCTCTCGCCTTGGCCATAACGATCCTGTAGGCGTCACCCCACGGGTTCGTATTGGCACTCTGACAGAGACCCTCAAAGCAGGCCTTTTTGCTTGCTCTTATCTCGGTCTTGAGCGCGGCTTTTGCAGCGGCGAACACCACCCGCCGTTCGTTTCGCTCTTTCTCTGATCGTGCTCGCTGCCTCCGCCGCCTAGCCCGTAGGCAGGCGCGGCGCAGGTCCGCAATCGCGTCGGTCCACCAGTAAGCCGGTGACCTCCCATTTCTAGGGTGGACTCGCCTAGGCATGGTCGCATCACACGCACGTGAGAGCACCGCTACCAGCTCGTCGCCGTCTAAACCGATTAAGTTTCGCTCACGGCGGAGCGCTTCCCTAAATACCTCTTCGTCGAAGTATGATGTCTTCCACCTACGAGGGCTTGGCCTTGGCCTAGCCGCCTCTTCTTCTATCCGCTGTCTGCTGTTGTTGTAGTCGATACTGTAGCGAACCGCCAGGTAATCGCTGTGAGTGTAGCCATCATCTACTCTCCAGTTCGAACTACTCGTTAGGCCAGGACTACAAAAGGTCACGTCAATAATTGACTCCGCTCCGTTTTGACTATAGGTACTCTTGGTCCCGACGTAAGCCTAGTCGACATCTAAGATGGCCAGTGTTTCTAGCAGGATCTGACCCCGCTGGTTCGTGAAACGGCTTCCCCATTCCACAGCCCAGGCATCAAAGTTACCCGCTATTACCACCGGCCTTCGCCCTGTTAGCACGGTCGTTAAGCGGTCCAGCATTTGCGTGAACCGCTCGATCGGCCACCGCGGAGGCGCATAACAGCTACAGAAGAAGACCGCGTTTACTTTGGCGACCACGAAGCCCTCAAAGGTAGTAGACACCACTGTTGCCGCAGTGCCGTGACGAGTTCTTCCACTTCGGTGACACCCTGCAGGTCAAGAGTTGTGTGGTTATGCTAGCGGGGATTTTCGGCTTTCAGTCTCTATGTAATCATAAACGGATATTGGTTCAACACCTGACGTTTCGGTCACATATATTGTGCCTTTTTCAAAGGATAGATACAGCCCCTCCATTTACTCGTGAGGTTATGTATGTTTTAAACATAGTCGCACGTCTTCACTTCAGTGGTTGAGTTCGTTGGTTGGCGCACTTTTTCAAATTTGAAAAACGCCTTCAGAAGAAAAATTTGTCAGTTACGACCCAAATTACATGTACACACTTAGAAAAAATCATGTAAATTTCTGTCACTCTGGATGCACATATCCAAGCAGCACATATGACGTAATTTTCTGTCACATTTGACTGGATACTAAGTCATATGAAACGTAATGATGTACGATTCACAAACTGTTTACGTCACATTGAATTCAATTTTACAATAATGACGTATTATTAAGTCAGACGACCTGTAAATTTACGTTATTAAATTGTTTACGTTCTGTGTAAAAACTTTACGTCACGAGTAATTTTGCTTTTTTCGTAGTGTGCACAGCAAAAAAAATTCTTGTGATATCACATCATTTTCGCTGCACATCAGTCACGTCGTAAAAGTGATGTACAAATTACATGCTTCCAACGCAGCAAATAAGCCGCCGCAGCTTGAAATGGGGGTCTAGCAATCGCTAGAACCGAATCGATGAATGAATCATATATAAGTAAAATATTGGCATGCACACTACGAAAAAATCAAATTTACTCGTGACGTAAATTTACTGCACAGAACGTTAACAGTTTAATGACGTAAATTTACAGGTCTTTTGACTTAATTATACGTCATTCTTGTAAAATTGAGTTCAAGGTGACGTAAACAATTTGTGAATCGTGAGTCATTACGTTTCATATGACGTAAAATCCAGTTTAATGTGACAGAAAATTACGTCACTTGGGCGTTCAAATTTACGTCATATGTGTCGCTTTTATATGTGCATCCAAAGTGACGCAAATTTACATGAATTTTTCTAAGTGTGTGGATTCGTACACTGATCCGTGGATTGTGAGGCATATCCTTTACCTCTCGGCTATTTCACCGAGTTGGGAGGTGGGTGATTAATATGGTACCGTTTCTGAGTATCTGCTGGAATGGGTTTGTTGACACTTTCCGGTGCCAACGAGGGTGTACAATGGTAAATGTGATAATTGTTGGAAAACGATGTAACCGAGTAAAATTACGTCCAAAATTGGATACGTCGCCAGAAATTACGCACCTGGAAATTACAAAATTATTTGCTGTGTGTACATTACATTATTGTTCACGAAATTAGAGTGTCGAATAAAAAAAAAACGTTTCATTGATCGTCATTACCCCCCCCCCCCTCCCCAACAGTAAATTTCTGACCACGTCACTGTACCCAAAAAAAAAAAATCTGTTTCGTTCATTTAATACATTTTTTTTCTAAAAATTTTCATTGGGCCCCAGATGTCTTGACAATTCCTAAAGGGGGTCGTCACCTCAAAAAGGTTGGGAACACCTGCCTTAGGGGCTGTCCATAAACCACGTGGTCATGAGGGGGGGGGGGGGGTTCGGCCATTGACCATTTTGTATGGACAAATAAAAATTTTTGTATGGACTAATGACCACGCGGGGGGGGGGGGGGGGGGTTGAAAAGTTCCAAAAAAATGACCACGTGGTTTATGGACAGCCCCTTAGTGAGACTGAGATGAACGCTACGATACACTTTGGAAATCATTTTCAAGTATTGGCCATCCCTTCAACACCTCACCATGATCCTCCAAGTAGACGTGTTTGCCTCCGCGCCGCACCGCCGTCGTCGACGTTTAAAATGACCCGACACGCCACTGTTCATATTATTCTACGCTGCCAAACAAAATTTCCCACGCCAAAAAAACCGTCAGCACTTTTACAGCTACCTGTTTATTTCCATAAAATTAAAAGTTCAAAATTCTTTCAGCAACTTTTCTAGAGAATTCTTTTGTTAAACCTCCCCAACATTTCTTCAGACATATATTTTGGGGATGCCTTGACTGCCCATAATCGCATAGTTGACGTAACCACCATTGACAATGACAGCACTCACAAGCTAATCTATCAAATATGCATAATTGTGACCACTTTTATTCAATAGAGCACAAGATCTAATCACTAGCTAGATATCAACGTGAAGAAAAATCATAAACTTTTCATTAATCATTGGTAATATTTCAAAAGTATGTTGAACACTACTTACGTCTTACGTCAACTATGCGATTATGGGCAGTTGAGTTCCTTCATAAGTTTTACAAAAATATCTATTCCTTCATAAGTTCCTTCAGGTATTTCCAAATAAATTCCTCCAAAATTTCTTCGAAGGATACCTTTAAGAATTTTACTCGGATCCTTTAGGTTTAGGACATTCAGAGATTTCTTCAGAAAAAGTTCCCAGGAAGTTTAACATAAATTCCTAAGGAAATTTCTCATGAGATTGTTCTGGGAATCTTTACAGAAGTTTAAGTGTTACTCCAGACATTCTTTCACAGATTTCTTTAAAAATACGTTCACGAGAATTTGGGTAAGCGAATTCTCCAAGAATTTTTCGAAATATTTATTTCTGAATTCCTTCAGGAGTTCCATTAAGGGTTTATGAGAATAAGTTCCTGAAATTTATTTATCAAATCCTTCCAGAATACCTTTAGAAAATACGCTGATTTTCTTTCACAATAATCCTCCAGGAATGCTTTTTCTCTGGGGAATTGAAAAGGAATAAGATAGACGATTTATTCAAAAATTCCTCCTAGGATGCCATCTAATACTTGCTCAGGAATTCATTCATAAATATCACTAAAAACTTCTTCAGTAGTTCAACAAGGACTTATTCATGAATGTCAGCAAAGGTTTAGTCAAAATATATATGGATTAGCTCAGATGTAGCGGCTTCGAATCAAAACCAGTTCTTATCTAACCCAAAGTTTCCAAAGTTTCATTTTGATTCATCAAGATTGCGTAGCCATCAAATCCCTGTTGTGAAAAAAAAGTCAATTCCTCCGTTTTTTTTTCAAAATTTTCAGAAATAAAATCCCTTGAGAAATTTCGTCTGGGTTTACCGAAGAACATTATAGAAGGTTTCGTTTTTGATATTCCTCTTGTGGTTTCATCAGAAATATCTCCTGGGAATCATTCAGAAAACCCCCAAGGAATTCCCTCAGATAGCTATTTTCCATTGATTTTTACAGAAGTACTTTATGAAATTACATAAAACAATGTTTGAGTGATTCTTCTAGGATTTCCTGAAGGAATTTTTAAAGGATTACCTGGAAAAAAAATCTTAAAGGAATCCCTGAAGATACCTCTGGAGATACCAAGAAGACATTTTTGAAAGTTTCCTGAAGAGCTTCTTGAATTTCGAAGCAATTTCTGAAGTAATCGTTGGAGTATCTCCTGGAGGAATCCATGGAGAATTTCTAAAGGAACTCCTATGATTTTGTAGGAATTTCTAGACGAATGTTATAAAAAAATCTTGAGGAAATTTAAGGAAATATCCATGGAGAAGTTTCAGATAAAATCTCTGAAGGGATTTATAAAGGACATCCCTGAGGTATTTCTTAATGAAACCTTTGAGAAATTCCTGAAAGAATTCTTTTAAAAAATCCGCGAGAATACGTGGAGTTATTGAATAAATACTTAAAAAAATCTAAGGGAATAAGTAAAAAGAAAATCGGGTTAAGTACTGCTCCTTTGAATTCCACTTAGAATTTGCATCCTCTGACAGATGCGTATTTCGACCTCAATTGTAAGTCTTCAGTGTCTTGACTGTTCAAATGAACAGTACTTAACCCAATTTTCTTTTTACTTACAGATATTCCCCTAACAAGCCCAGGTGAATCATCATCTAAAGGAATTCCTGGAGAATCATCTGAAACAAACCCTGGAATAACTGCTGGAGATACTTACGGAGGAATTATTGAAAGAATTTCTTGCAAAATGTGTGAAAGTTATTAGTAGATAAAAACTTAAGCTATTTTTTCAGAAGAATTTTAGGAAGAATATTTAGCATCAGAAATTCAAATCAAATCTGGAAGAATTTTTGAAGTAATTATAAAAAAAAATAAAAAAAATGCTCTACAGTAGGTACTTCCAGAAGAATTTTTTGACATATCCCTGGAGAAACGCCAAGAAATAAATCTAAGACGAACCAGCCAAGGGCTGAAAGTATCTCATATAAAGATAAATCAATCAATCAAGAAATAAATCCCAAAGTGATTTCTGAAGAGATTCCTAAAAGGTTCCCCGGAAAAATTCCTTCGAAAATCCCCGAAGTAAGGTTTGAATGAATAAGTTTTTTAATCGAAGACGAAGTGTATAAATTGGGGCAAAAGTTTCTTTTGAAGTTATTGAGCTTAATTCAAATTATTTCTTTCGGGTGTCAAGGTTGTTCGAAGTCTTTTCGAAAAAGAGTCTTTCACTAAAAAAAATATGAAAATTTATCAATATTTCGATAAGTTATAACAAAATGTTGGGTTTTGAACAAAAAAATGTAGTATGCGATGGTCCTTCCAACCACAGTGGGAAAATAAGGTACAAAACCGACAAAGAATTCTGTTACTTTTTAAAACCACGAATGCGGCTTACGAAGTTTTCTAATGTAAAAATGTGCGGGGGGTTGAATAAAACCGGTTTCATAGACCACACGGATCGTTAACATGCTCATTTTACCACAACTACCCATTTTTTTAATTTTGTGATATAAATTCTTGTATTTTCAGAAGCAGCGGTGATTTCGACTAATCAAGTTCATATATATTGCCGATATTAATGGAAATGTTAAACTTGACCACATGAATGATTGTCATTTACCATATTCCATGCTGTCTTTATCGCATTGACGTTGATGTCGTCCTTGATCGACAGATCTCAAAGGATGTGACGTTAAATCACCTCCTGAGCTAGCAATTTCTTGCGCTTCAACGAAATTACTACTACTATAATTTCTGTTGTTGCGTCGAAAGTTTGAGAGATTGTTTGCATCAGACACAGCCGAGAAGCGTTTGATCTAGAGTTTTCACAAATATGAGGCCCAACAAGTTATAACAACTCAGGAACAACCATGTGCGAAACTTAATTCAAAGAAGTACTCTTTGGCACTATTGTTTGGTGAAAAAAAGAACAGTGATCAATTGATTGATTGTTAGTGCGAGTGTAAGCAGTAAGCAAAGATATCCGATTAATAACGTATGTAGAGAAGAACCTTAACCTTACTTCGAATAAGAAATTTACTTTGGACTGTTCGGTCTACACATGGTTACATTTACATTTAGACCCTTCTGAAAAATACAACCCGATTGGCATAGCTCTGATGATCATAAATTGCAAATGAGATCGCACCTTAACCAACTGCCAGTCATTTGTCAAAACAGACTTTCCGCACCCGAATTGCTCAAAAACTCAACGACAGAAATAACCGATGTGTTTTGAATTTCACGCGCTTGAACTTGAAAATTAAATTTAACCATTCACTTTGCTTGCGGTGGCGGCGGCGGCGACAAGCGCAAGCGTACACCGCCGTTCGTGTACCTATAGCGCGTCATACCGTCATACGTACGTGAGCGCAAATGAAAACCTTCAAATCAGCTGAAACTAGTCGAGTGTTGGTAGACACATCTGGTATACTATAATGCTACACAGCCGAGTAACTGCCAAACGCAAGTCTGCTGCTAGCCCCGTCAGGTGCTGCCATCTGAGTCAAGTTCAAGGAACCTTCCCGACGCATACGATTAAGCGACACAGTATCCTATACTAAACAACGCCGTCTCTGGTGAGCGGGAGCGATTGTCGCCCAATCACGACCTAGTGTAACACAACCAAGCAATCTACTTACACATGTGCTGCAAGCGTTTCATGGGGAGCTTACTAAACAGCTGAGAAATTTTACGCTGCATGCGAATGCAACTCATGCACCCAGGCCGTGGTGAATATGTTGCATCAGGTCGCTCACTCTCCCGCGCATCGCAGACACCGGTAGTAACTCGCGGATGCATATGGTACTACGTCATACAAGTGTGCCTCAGTACATGTAGTATCAAATGCCGCACATGTGGTCGAGTAATGAGCCTAGTCAGTCAGTGTAGGCCCGGACGAGCGGACGAAGACCGGGAAACGAGAATGGGGCTGCGCCTAATTGAGTGCACTGATTTTTCAGCGTCAGTTTGTCTGACGAGAATATCAGCGGCGACGGCCGGCAGCGCGGTTGCACGAGAATCGCGAAAAAAGGTGAGACGCTAAATGACCACGTTTGTCTGTAGCAGTAGCTGAATGTACAGGACGGCTGGCATATGCAATAGTGAGCTGAGTTGGTAGGTTCACAGCCTCATTGATAACATTGACGATTGGGCCATAATAAAAATCACATTTAATTAAAGAAACACTTTTAGCACATGTTGAACCATGTAAGGTACCCCGGGGCAAGTGAGAATCGGGGGCAAGTGAGACCTATAGCTGGTATTTTTTTATTATTCATTTTTAAGACTAGCATTCTTCATGGAAAACATAGGTATCATACCTACGGATACTTTAAATACAAAATATTTTATTGTTTCAACCATAAAGAGACCATATACGTTATTGTTGTTTATATGTAATTTTCAATTCACTAGGTGAGATTGACGTGCTCTACTACATTCGTCGTTTAAAAATAGATTTGTCATTCTACAAATACTTTTCGGTTTCAGGATAGTATTTGGAGTTCTTGCAAATGACTTCAAGCGAAAAAGCTGTATTTTATTTTTATTTATTACCTTTAGTTTATTGCTCTCACTTGCCCCAGTGCATTTCACTATCTGGGGTAAGTGGGACCTATGAGAATGAACAAACACAATTTTATGGGTTCATCTCGCCTTGTCCAGCCTACGATGAAATTAGCACGAATGTCAATAAAAATTGACGTGTTAAGTAATCTACTGTTGAATTATACTTTATTACCTCTATTTAGATGATAAAATTCTTGTTAAAAATGGTAAAACCTTGGGCAAAACGAAAAAAAAACAAAAGCATGTATTTTTATGATTTTTTTTTCTTAATATCTTCCATTATTTTTTCACTTTACGCTGCATAATGAATTCTTTTGAGTATTTTGGAACCGTTCATAAAAAATTAAAATAGGGAAATGACCTTTTCAAAATTCATGATTTGATAAAAACATTATTTAATAATCGTAAGATTATGTAAGGGAGAAGATATTACTGGAAATCTCGAAACCCCAGATTTACTTTTGGCGAGATTCATCAACTGTATAATATAGAGACCAAGTTTTGAAATCTTTTGTCTCTTCTCTTTACGGCGCTTTTTGTGTAGAAAAAACAATTTATTTTGCATGAGCTGCTAGAGTTGATTCAAGTTTTTTTCCCCAGCGATTTTTTATGTGTTACGTAATTTATGCACGATACCTTAAACCTCTTCTTATTTTAATCTCTAAACATAATCGTTCATATAAGGGATTTTATGTTACCTTATTTGTTGCAACTTATATTAAGCCCTTTGAACAAAAACTCTGAATAGGTCCCACTTGCCCCGTGAAACGCAGGAAATGAAGATCTGCTACACTTTTCATTACATGCATAATATATGGAATGTAAAAATTTTGAAACAGTTTTAATGCACGTTAGCAAGTACAAATATACCAACAACGTCTTTTGGGTTCATTGGAATTATTTAAAAAAAAATGTGTTCTGAAGTTTTTGGCATGACAAAACAAAATTAGCATTTTTTTAGGTCCCACTTGCCCCGGGGAATTGCAATTTACAATAATTACAATTAAATTACAATTAAGTTGATTGTAATATCATCACCAGGTTGCACCCAACTACACAAGAGCAGGAGCACGCTCAAACAGTATCATTAGATGCTGCCCCATTTAGGTATTATGGGGTTATACAGGGTGTTTGTTTCCGGACTTTAAATAATTTGAGGGCAGATAGGTCTTAATGAGATATGAAAAAGTGCCCAAGGAACATGGGGTCGCAAATCACTGCTAAGTGAGTTATTCAAAATTCTATGATTTTTAACATGCAAAACTTCAAAAAATTGTATCTCAGCTATCTTTGATCAAAATCTCAATCTTTTTGCATGAATTGAAAGCCTGAACCATTGTGCTGTTATGCTTCTTTGACAAAAACTCGATCTAAAGTGATTAACATGCTTAAATTTTGGAAAGTTTGCGGCAAAAGCCGAAAAAAATGCTCTTTTTTTAGGTATTTTTGTTGTTATTTAATGAAAACACGTAGTAAAGTAGAAAAGTGATATTCTACAAAAGATTGTTTATGTTGTTTTCTAACAAACTCTCTTTGGGACCAACATTAATTTTTTTGTCGTTTGGCCACAATAATTAATTCGAAGTTAGGTAAGAAACTCATCAAATTGCGAAAAACATCGCCCCGATTTCATTCAACCGTGCTTTGGCAGCACTTCCCGTTCGTGTGCTTGCTGTTTACTCTCCCAACAGCAGGCAAGAGAAACTATTGCAACGCACATGAATAGCCAAACATTGCCACACAACCAACCAACTCGTCCTGATTGGTGTTATGTTTGGTCGTACATAACAAACATTGCACCAATCTGAGTGAGTTGGTCGTTCGAGTGGAGAGCCGGAGAAGTTTGTAGCCACGACCATGCCTCTGTTATTGTTGATGTGGTGAATGCGCACAGTTTAAAGCAGCGCATCGAATTTCCGCTATGGCGGAAAGCAATGCGGAGGTTGCGAACGAGAGGACGCGCGCAAGATTTTTAAAACATTGATATGCTAGTAGCGATACTAATCCCAGCAAGAAACGTTAGGGTCACATGAGACTAATGTAAGACAAACCGGTGAGACAGTTAGGCTAACAAAATCCCTCACGTTAGGCTCAAGTTCGACAAAATTCAGGCTAATATGACACACTTTTGTTAGACACATTTTCGAGCTCGACCCTTTGTTAGGTATGTTTTGCCTAACGTGAGTCTAATGTTAGGCATATTTTGCACTGGGCTGTTAGACCCCGGTTAGGCAATATTTTTATGCTGGTTTATTTACATCTAGCTGCCATCCACGGTGGAAGTAAAGTTGTGGTAGTGAGCATGGTTGGATTTTCACTACCACAACTTTACTTCCGCCTTGGATGGGAGCTAGATGTAAACAAGTGAATTCAGTGATAATAAGTGGTTAATGATAGCAGATAGCAATTCTCTTAAGAAATGTGGACTTCCAGTGTCGGTTCCGCAGATAGCAACCAAAGCATGCCCCGCCAGGAAACCCGCAACCAACCGGCAAATGACTGTTCCAGTCTGGAGGGAAAATTTAATGTATTCGTCGAGGGAGGAACCACTAGTGGAGCGCATCCAAAAACTCGCCGATCACAAACATCCGAGGAGATCACCTCCAGCAATTTTAACCAGATGAAGGAAATCCGGGAACTTTGAGGTAATAACCTTTGAAATAGTGCTTTTAATTAGAATTTACAAAATGCAATTTTAAGGTGCGGTAGAAAGTGTTTGCAAAAAAAAAATCAAATTTCATTATTCATTTGCTGTTTTTCTAGGACGACCACGACGTATCACTCCCGTTCTGTGCGCGGAACCGCCGAAGAAAAGGAAGAAAATCAACCTAGAAGTCCTAAAGCAACGCGCAGAGCGAAAGTGCCAACGTCTGGAGAAGCAAATCCGCCGCCTGGAGAGAAATGCCAGCAAAAACCGGTCGGAGAGCTGGAGGTTCCGATGAAGCTGACCGACGAACAGAAGCCACGCAAACGAACCGCAGTGAAGATGAGCCCCGAAGTGCTTGAGAGTCTGGTTCTGCTGGAAAAGCAGTGGGCCAAATACCGAATGGAACAGAAGCTGCAGGACTACCAGTTGATCGATCGGGTGCTGGCGGTGCAGACCAAGGCTTAAAACGAACTGCGGCTGGAGTCGGAGGAACTGTACCAGAAGGCGTTGCGGGTTAATGAGGTGCCATTCAAAACGGTAGGGCCGGTAGTTACGATACCGATCGTCCGGGTGTAAGAGTTGCAAGAGATGTTGCTGGAGATAGATGTCGATAGTATGAAGCCCTATGTATATAAACATGTAGCTAAATTCGTATTTAATTTGTTCTTCGTATTTCATTTATTGAAAATTCCTACAGAAATTTCTTCGAATATTCCTCCTTTAAGTTTTCCCACATATTCGTTAGTTCATTTCTCCAGATATTCATTTAAGAATTTTCCAATGTCTGCACAAAGGATTTTCTCCAGAGTTTCCTTAGGAAATTACTTCAGAGAATCCTGCGGAACTGATCCAGAAATTATTTCAAAAATTCGTTCACGTTCGTTCAAAAATGTTTACACAAATTACCTCGTCCGTTCTTCCAGAGATATCGCCGATGGCATGTTTGCGGGGATATAAAAAATAAGCCAGTAATTTCAGATAGCATTATTAAATTATAAACATTAAACTATATTGTAATATTAAATGAATTGGAAATTTCTAAAATCTTTATAAAAAGAGAGATGTGCTATCATTGTATAATAGTAGGCTATGATAAGATGAAGAATTAATAAATCAGATCATTGTATGTGTCAAAAGAGTACGGACGTGTTGAATACGGATTATCACACTTAGTTTATGTCTTCAGAGATTATTTTAAAAATTCCTGGGAATTTTCCTTCGAAAATTTATTCAGAAGTTCTTTTGAGATTTCCACCAGAGATTTTTCTGGACTTGCTCCAGAAAATTCTTCAGACATTTTCTGGAGATTTTTTCGTTCATACTTATCGATTTTTTTTTTTTTTTTTAAATTCCACTAGATTGATGTGAGAATTGCTCCAAGTGTTTCCTAAAAAAATATATCATTAATTTTTCCAGAAATTGCTTCAGGAATGCATCCAGAGATTTCTGAAAGAATTACTCCAGAGCTTCCTGCGTTCATTTCTTCAGATATTCTTCGTAAATTCCTCTGGTAAATTTTCCTTGGATTATTTCGACAATTCGTTCACAAACTCCTTCTGGGATTCCACACATTCTTTATATATTCCTCCACATATTTTACTAATTAACAAATTCATTCAGAGATTCTTTCGGGATTTCCTGTAGAGATTTTTTGGGAATAGTTAGCTCATGCCGCTAAAGATTTTTTTTCATCCAGAGATTAATTTGAGAATTGCTAGGAATCTCCAAGATTTTATCAATAAAATAGTTTTATTCAATCCTCCAGCAAGGTTGGCATTCCACACAAGAACTGTGCAGTGTGCACAGTGCAGCTTATTTACGTATTGAAACCGCTCACTCTGGCTCATGCACTAAGGAAAGGAGCATAGCATCCCTGTCCACCAGAATTTGGTCCGAGAGATTTCTGAAAGAATTATCTCCAGAGACTTTTACAGAAATACATCTAGAGGCCTTTTTTTTCGGAAATTCCTTTAGAGAATCCTAAGGGAATTACTACAGATTTTTTTGGGCATTCCTCCAGATATTCATTTGAGAATTGCTCCACAGATTCCTTCAGGAAATTCCCAAAACATTTCTTGGTTCATTTATTCTGAAAATACTTCTAAAAATTATCCTAAGATTTCTGAGAAAATTACTTCAGATATTCCTTCTTTCATTCTTCAAGATATTCTTTCGGATATTTCTCCAGAATTTGTTCCGTAATTTTTTCAAACGGTTCTTTCAGGAGTTCCTCTGGAGGTTATACTGAAAAGTTATCCATAGGATTCCGTTTGGAATTTTCCCACAAATTACTTCGATTATTTGTCCAGAATATTTTAAGAATTCTTTCAAATATTCATTCAACATTTGGTTCAGAGGTTCTTTCGGGTTTCTCCTGAAATATTTCAGGGATTTCTCTAGAAATTTCTCGAGATATTTTCAGATTTTTCTACAGAGATTCCTAAGAAAATTCCTCCAGAGATTATTTTACTACAGAGATTACTACCGAGATTAATTCTAAGAATTGTTCCACAGATTCCTTAAAGAATTTCCCTCTTTAATTGTTTCTCCAGAAATTCATTCGAATTCCTTGTATTTGTTCATTTCTCCAGAGATTCTTTTGGAAATTTCTCCAGGATTTGTTCCATAAATTTCTAAAGAAATTCTAAATAATTCTTCTGGAGATAATTTCGAAAGTTCAGCTACAGATTCCATCTGGAATTTTCCCACCAATTAATTCGTTCTTCTAGAGAGTACTATATGACTTCTTTCAAATATTCCTTAAAAAAATTTGTTCAGAGTTTCTTTCCGTAAGGGATTTTTGCCACAAATTACTTCGATCTTTATTCTAGAGAGTATTTCATGAATTCTTCAGAGATGCTTTCGGGATTTGCTCCTGAGATATTTCAGGGATACTTTATCATTTTGAGCTGAAAAGGGCTTGGTCCAGTAATTGTTTATCCAGATTCCCTCCAGGAATTTCTTTGGACATTTCTCTAGGGCTTTCTTCGCTCATGCCTCCAGCAGTTTTTTTTTAAATTCCAGCAGAGGTTTGAAAATTTATTCATTTTTTTTTATTTATCCAGATATTTTTGCAATGATTTGTATGGAAATTTATCCACAGATTAATTTGATAGTTCATCTACAAAATCCTTCGTGATTTTTTCAACGAACTCCTTCGTTTATTCCCCCAAAGATTATTGTAAGATTTTATTTGAATTCCTCTAAAAATTTTTCCAGGGATTTTTTTTTTTCAGAAATCCATACAGAGATTAATCTGAGAATTGCTCAACATATTCCTTGTATTTTTTTTTTCTAAAAAAATGTTTCGTTCAATAAGTTTCTTCGGAAATGTATAAAAAATGTATTACTATTCTTCAGAAATTCCTCCAGAAATACCTCTAAAGATTTCTACGGAATAAACAAAATAATTTGTGGTAACTTCCTGAAGGGATACATGCAGGATTATAAGAAAGAATCTGTGGAGGATTGAATTCACAGAATATTTCGTTCCATCTTCTACATATTTTTTTGGGAATTCCCCCAAAAATACTTAAAAGATCTTATTATATATATTATATATGTACATATATATGCTTATTATATCTTATAATTATATCTTACAATTTAATTTACAGGCTCTTGCAGATTTTCTCCTCAAATTTCCCAGTGATCATTTGAGAGAATCCTACGGGACTTAACGCCGACATTATTTAAAAAATACGTGCTCAGATTCATTCACAAATTTTCCACAATTTACCTTGCTCTTTTCCTCAGGAATTCTTTCGGGAATTTCTCCTGAAATAATTTCGATAATTCGTCCAAAACCTGTTTTGGGCATTTTCTGACAAATTCCTCCAAAGATAACCTTTTGAAATACTTCAAATACTGTATGAAAAATTTATTTAGAACTTCTTTCGGGATTTTTTTCAATCATGCCCCCTGAGTTTTCTTTCTGCGATTCCTCTACAGATGCAATAGAAAATTGCTCCACGGATTTCTTCAAGAATTTATTGAACACATTTGTTCAATGCTTTAGAATGTATCTTGGAATGTATATAGAGAATTTCTGATAGAATTACTCCAGAGATTTCTTCATTCATTCGTCCAGAGGTTCTTTCGGGAATTTCTCCAAAGGTTCTTGTGGAAATTTCACCACATATTCCTTAGGCACACAGATTATTTCGGAAATTTCTCTGTAGCTTATTTTGAAAACTCGGCTTTTCTTTCAGGACTTAATCCCAACAAATTTCTTTGTTTATTCCTCCACAGATTGTTTTGGGAATTCATTCAGATTTCTGCAGAAATCATTCAAGAACCTTTTTTTCAGAAACTCCTAGCATACAACGCGCAACGCGAAGCAGCCATCTTAAAGTTTACTAAACATAGAAACATTAATAACGAAATCTAACTAAAATCAATGTAAAGTAAAATAGTTAATTCAGACACGAATGCCACTTAAGTGGTAAAGTGTCTTAAATATATAGTAATAATAATAATAATAAGGGAATTTACTGCAGAGATTCTTTAGTGCAATTATCCAGAAATTCATTTACATTTATTTATTCGTCAACAGGTAAAAATACAGACCCAAATGACGCAGCTATTCTAGCAAAACTCAAATAACTAACGTAAAATTTGAATTTGAAGATGAGTCCACAGATTCCAGAATTGCCCAAATTTTGTTTTATTTTCTCCAGAGCTTTCTGATAGAATTACTCTAGAGATTCATTTATTCTTGCTGAGATTCGCAAATTTCTCCAAGTTTTTTTTTCCGTAACTGGTTTTTCGAAATTTCCTCTGTAGATTATACAGAAAATTAGTCCTCGGATCCTTTTGGAATTTTCCCACAGATTCCTTAGATATTTTCTCTACAGATTATTTTGAGAATTCTTTCAACTATTCCCCCAGGTTCTTTTGGGATTCCCTCCTGATGCTGATACGTTCCGGGAATTCCTTTACAAATTCCATTTTTTTTAATTCCTCAAGAGATTCTTCAGGAAATTACTCCTGAGAATCCCACGAGATAGTCCCACAGATTATATCGATAATTCGTCCTTCAAGAATTTTCCTACATATCCTTTTGTTTTTCTTGTAGAGATTTATATTTAAAGATGTCTAATATGTCTAGAGATTATTGTCTGAATTTTATCGAGAATTTCTACAGAGATTGTTTTGTATATTATTATTATTTCATTATTGAAAATATTTTTCCAGAATATTTTGGAGAAATGTGTCTGGAAATTTGTCCAGAGATTCCTTAGAAAATTCTTCCAGAAAATCCTAGCGGACTTAATCCAGAAATTTCTGAAAAACAGCATTCTTCTAGAAATCCTTAAGATAATCCTTCATAAATTTCTTCATAGGTTTTTGTTTTAGGAATTACTCCTGAGATTCCTACGTAGATTTCTCCTCAGGTTTTTTCAAAGAATCGGAAATTTCCCCAGAGGTCTATACGGACATTTCCAAATAGACTGTTTCGGGAGTTCCTTCGGAGAACTACTCTAGAGAATAACTAACAATGGTAACTAAAAGACCTAAACGACTTTCAAAGAACCACTGCTTGCAACCTAGGCAAAAAGGCACCTTACGTATCAGTTTGACAGTTTTTTTTAAACAACAATTGAAATTAAAATTACGAAGATCAAATCACTTTTCCATACCTTACGAATGTCTCCGGAAAAAAATGAAGCTTCCTTGTTGCATCTAGAGTGACTCGAAGAGAGAGTG
Organism: Aedes albopictus; assembly: GCF_035046485.1. Classification (NCBI taxonomy): domain Eukaryota; kingdom Metazoa; phylum Arthropoda; class Insecta; order Diptera; family Culicidae; genus Aedes; species Aedes albopictus. The sequence continues at coordinate 367,186,969 of NC_085137.1, forward strand.
GTGTCATGTTCTAATTTTGACAGGTCTCCTGCTCGTTTGGAACGGGAATTTGTATGCTGTTGACAGATGATCGCTGTTCCAATTTTGACATTGACGCCGCTCTCCCTTCCAGTCACTTTAGTTGCGTCAACCTAGAAGAGAAATAAAATCTCTGGTTGAATCCAGAGTTCTGCAAAAAATCACTTTATACATATTCTTGCTGGAAGAATTATGCAACCAAACGAACTATCAAAAACTTCTTATTTGTGACTTTATGTTCTCACTGGAACTTGACTTGCTACTCTTTTACTGTTTTGAGCAACTGTTTTTTAGCACTTTCACAGTTATTAATTGTAAAGCTTTCTTTGTTTGCCATTACATAAATATGTAGATATATTGTGCCACAATCTTGACAACAATACATTTACCAGGGAAGTCGATACAACGTTTCGATAGTATCGGAAATTGTCCCCAACTCCATCAGTTTGGTGATCCAAAACCTTATCCACTAGGCTAACTGGAGACTCAGCTGTCAAAAACTGCAGTTATTATACAGGGTGTTAGGTTCCTGAGTGCAAACTTTTTAAGGGTGATAACCATAAATAGTGAAAAAAAATGTTCTACGCATATGGTCAAATCTCAACCGTTACGTAGTTATTGAACTTCTCATGTTTTTGCCTTAACTGGCTTGGCTATAACTTGAAAATGGTCAAACTTATCGCAGTTTTTTTACCCTTATTCGAAAGATTATTGAATTTTCTATCAAATGGCATCTTTGAATCGATTGGTTTAGTTAAATATTTAAGTTTTCTAGAGCAAATAGCTCAAAAGTAGTGTGTTTTATTTTTTTTTTGTCAATTATCTTTGAAAAATGCGTAATAATTTAAAATTAGGCAAAGTTGTGGTCCCTGTTTAACTCTACAATTCGTTCTTTGACATCAAACTTCTATCTTTTATCGTTTTCTTGCAATTTCGATTTAAACATCGCATTTCAGATTATAAACTTGCAACTGTCAAGGTAAGCAGTTTTTTTGCGCACTGTGCCGCACATTTAAAACAAAAGCTAGAAGGACCATCTATCACCCTTTAAAAAGTTTGCACTCATGAACCTTACACCCTGTATTTATATGGGTTATTTATATTGGATTGCTGTTTTGAAAGATAAACGTGCTCGCAAAAAAAATCATTTCAACGGTTGTCATACGATCAAAAATAACAGTACTGTGGTTTTTTAATTAGTTAAAAAATATTTTTATTGTATTCATAATGATGATTTTCAAATAATACAAAAAAATGTTCTGCTATTATTATTTTTATTCATATTATCGTCGCACCACCAAATCGAAGTCGTCGCTAGAAGCACATGCGAAGTTGCAGCTGCGAAGTAAATTTGAATCTATTTTTTCTGTTGCGCATCATTAAGCTAATTAAGAGCAACAATATGCACTAATCCAAATTGAGTTGCGACATTTCTAAGTAGGTTAAAAATCAATTTTCGCACGTTCGGTCACTTTGTATTTCGACCAAAAGCATAATAATTGGGTTCTTTAGGGGTATCCAAATTATTTAATAATCGGAATCTCCATTCAAAAATTAGTCGAAATCAAAAAATCCTTCATTTTTGGTGCTCGGCAACTATTTTTAAAATGCATTTAAAGTTTGTATGACGATTTTTTTTATTCGGGGCGAACTGTCATTTCATCGATTGAACTGTCATTCTATCCACGGAAATTAAAACTGTTTTGTTTATTTAACCATCAAAACAAAGGATTTGGAATGCAATAAAATTACGTTATGCTCGGAAAAATGAGATCTTCCGATTAGGCTTTAGAAAATAGCAATATTTTATTCACTAAACAACCCATTGTTTTTTTTTTTTAATTTATTTTGTGTGTGTGTGTTTTTTTTTTGTTTTTATTAATGTGTATTTTAACTTATAGCATATTCTACACTTTATTTTGTGTTATTAATAGTCCTATTGCAATACCGAAAGCTGTGTTTTTCTCTTGTTGCATGAAGGCGGAAAACATGGCCTTTACCGATGGGATTTTTGTTCCATTCCTCAGCCTTGTGGATCTGCAAAAGACAATTTATCTTTAGTAATGTGAACTTAAGGTTTATCATGATAATTTTACCTGAAACCAAAGGTATTTCTAATTTTGCAGAAGAACACAACTGGTCCAAATCTTCAGTAAAACGGGTCGTTCATTTGTTTTGCTGATGTTTCCAGATTTCCTATGAAGATACAAAACAGAAATATCCATACGTATCGTTCAACCGAATATGATATTGTATTATATTTTGAAATACTCACGTTGCAAATACTTGTTGTAGTTTTCTCATTTTTTTCTCAAAAATTAAGCTAAGGAAATTTATGTATTAAATGTGGCAATTATCGGTGGTTCCATTTTAGCTTTTTTTAAGCATCTGTTCTCTATTGTTGTGTTACCATATTTTTCTCAAATCAAATATCTCACAAGCTTATGGAAAGTACGCGTAGATATCTTAGGGAAATAACTAAATATTATTATTTAACAAACAACTTCCTCCAAGGAATGCTCCAGGAATTCCTTCATGAATACCTCCAAGAATTCCTCCAGGAGTTTCTCCGGAGATTCTTCCAATAATTCCTCCGCAAATCCTCCAGGGATTCCTTCAGGAATTCCTCCAGAAATTCCTCCAAATATACCCCCAGGAATTCTCACAGACATTTTCCCAGGGATTCCTTCAGAGATTCCACATGGGATTCCTCCAGGAATTTCTCCAGGAATTCCTCCGGGAATTCCTCTAGGGATTCCTGCAGGAATTTCTCCAAGGATTCCTTCAGGAACTCCTTCACGAATTCCTTCAGGGATTTTTTCAGAGATTCCTGCATAGATTCCTCCAACAATTCGTCCAGGGATTTTTCCAAGGATTCCTTCAGGAATTGCACCAAGAATACCTCCAGGAATTTTTCCAGAGCACCTCCCGGAAATCCTCCAGGGATTCTTTCAATAATTGCTCCTGTGAATCTTCCAGGAATTCCTCCAAGGATTTTTTCAGGAATTCCTTTAGGAGTTCTCCAAGAATCCCTTTAAGAATTCCTCCAAGGATTCCTCCAAGAAATCCTCCACAGGTTCCTACAGGAATTTCTCCAAGGATTCATCCAGAGATACAGGGGATGGCCAAAATGTTTGGGATAGGCAACTTTTTTTCTCCCACAAAAAAATTCAACATGCTGTAATTTTTCATAGAGTTCATCAAAAAATCTAAAATTTTGACTGTTTGTCAACCTATTATATGTGCATCATTGGTACATATTTGAGCTCGATTGATTAATCTTTCGCAAAGTTAGAACCGTTCGCGTAAAACACTATTTTTCAGACAACTCATTTTTGAGCTGTCATATCTCGGAAACCAGTGAACCGAATTGAATGAATTTTTAAACGTTTCTTAACAATATTTTGATACTTAATACGACGTTATGAAATGTAATATTTTCTCCCGGCGAATTAAGTTATACCGGGTTGAAATTTTTACCCATATAGAGGATAATAAGTCAAATTTACAATACCACACAAAAATTATTAAATGTTTTCTTCCTTCAATCTAAATAGGCTTTAATATATCTGATTTGAGATAATTTGAGAACAGAAGTGGAAAATCTTTGGATATCAACACTAACATTCATTGACATTGATGTGAAAAAATTACATTTTTTTCGAGAAAAATCCAAAAAGTGTCAATCCATGATAACTTTTTTCAACGTTTAAAAAGTACCTATGTTTTAATAGTTTGTGAAGAATTTACATATTGTTATTTCATTCAATTCGGTTCACTGGTTATGACAGCTCAAAAATGAGTTGTCTGAAAAATAGTGTTTTACGCAAATGGTTCTAACTTTGCGAAAGATTAATCAATCGAGCTCAAATTTATACCAATGATGCACATATAATAGGTTGACAAACAGTCAAAATTTGAGATTTTTTTATGCGCTCTTTGAAAAGTTATAGCATGTTCAACTTTTTGTGAGAGAAAAAAAAGTTGCCTATCCCAAACATTTTGGCCATCCCCTGTACCTCCGAGAATTCTTCCCGGGATTCCTACAGGAAATCCTCCAGGAATTCCTCCAAAGATACCCCCAGAAATTCTCACAGACTTTTTTTCAGGGATTCCTCCAGGAATTCCTCCAAGGATTCCTTCACGAATTTCTCCAAGAACTCCTCCAGGGGTTCCTTAAGAGATTCCTGCAGACATTCCTCCATAAATTTCTCAAGGAATTTTGTCAAGGATTCCTCCAAGAATTTCTCCACAGTACTCCCCAGAAATCCTCCAGGAATTCCTCCAGAGATTCCTTCAGGCATTCCTCACGGGATTCCTCCAGAAATTCCTCCGGGGATTCTTTCAGGAATTCTTAAAGACGTTTCTCCAGAGATTCCTGCAGGAGTTCCTCCAGGAATTTCTCCAGAGATTCCTCAAGAAGTTTCTCTAAAGATTCCTTGAGGAATTCCTTCATGGATTCCTCCAAGAATTCTTTCAGGGATTAATTCAGATACTCCTGCAGAGATTCCTCCAAAAAAAATCTTCCAGGGATTCCTTCAGGAATTTTTCCAAGGATTCCTCCAAGAATTCCCTCCAGAGTACCTCCCAGAAATTGTCCAGGCATTGTTTTAAGAAACCCTTCAAAATTTCCTCCAAGGATTCTTCCAGAAATTCCTCCAAGGATTCCTTCAGGAACTCCTTCAAGAATTCCTCAAAAAGAAATCCTCCAAGAATTCCTCTAAGAGTTCCTCCAGGAATTCCTCCAGAGATTCATCCAAGAAATTCTCCAGGGATTCCTTTAGAAATTTTCTGGAGGGATCCTTGAAGGAATTCCTGAAGTAATCTCCTTGAAGGCATTCCTGGAGGAATGCTTGGAGGAATTCCTGGAGGAATCCCTGAAGGAATTTCCTGAAGGAATTTCCTGAGGAATGCTTGAAGGAACTTTCTGGAGGAATCCTTGAAGGAATCCCTGGAAGAATCATTGAAAGAATTTCTGGAGTATACCTTGAAGGATCTTTCTGGAGGAATCCTTGAAGGAATTTTCTGAAGGAATCCCTGAAGGATTTTTTTGCAGGAATCCTTGAAGAAGTTTCTGGAGGAATTCCAGGAGTGATCCTTGACAGAATTTATGGAGTATACCTTGAAGGAGCTTTCTGGAGAAATCCTTGAAGGAATTTTCTGGAGGAATCCCTGAAGGAATGTTCTGGAGAGATCCGTGAAGGAATTTCTGGAGGAATCTCTTTGAAGGAATTCCTGGAGCAATCTCCTCAAAGGAATTCCTGGAGGAATCCTTGAAGGAATCCCTGGAGGAATTATCGAAGGAATTTCTGGAGTATACCTTGAATGAACTTGCTGGAGGAATCCTTGAAGGAATTTTCTGGAGGAATCCTTGAAGGAATCCCTGGAAGAATCCTTGAAGAAGTTTCTGGAGGAATCTTTGAAGAAAATCCGGGAGGACTCCTTGACGGAATTTCTGGAGGAATATTTGAAGGAATTTTCTGGAGGAATCCCTGGAGGAATTTTCTGGAGGGATCCTTGAAGAAATTCCTGGAGGAATGCTTGAAGGAATTCCTAGAGGAATCCTTGAAGTAATCCCTAAAAGAATCCTTGAAGGAGTTTCTGGAAGAATTCTTGAAGGATTTTTCTGGAGGAATCCTTGAAGGAATTTTCTGGAGGAATGCCTGAAGGAATTTTCTGGAGGGATCCTTGAAGAAATTCCTGGAGGAATGCTTGAAGAAATTCTCCAGGAATTTTGAAGGAATTTCTGGAGGGATTGCTTGAGCAATTCCTTGGAGAATCCCTAGAGAAATTTCTGGAGGAATCTTTGAAGGAATTCTTGGAGGGATTTTTGGAGGAATCTCTGGAGGAAACTCTGGAGAAAGTCCTGAGGTAGACCGGGAGGAAAGCTTTAGAGAAATTACTGAAGGAATCCCTAGAGGAGTTATCGGAGGTGAGAAATTTCGTAAAGAAATTCCGGAGGAATTCCAGGATGTTTCTCTGGAAGATTTGCTGGTGGTTTAAAGAAAAAAATTTCCTGGAGGAATTTCTGAAGGTGTCCTTGGAAAAATTCCTAAAGAAGTGTTATGCTCAGAATGGTCTCAAAACATGGATTATCACTGAAATTCGAATGAAACCCCATAAAGATAGAGTCGTCACATGACTAGTTTGGGAATGTGATCAAAATTTCTCAGATATTGAAGAAAAGTAAGCTCAAAACAACCTCTCCAGCCTCTCCGGGTCTCACCGGAACCGATTCCGGAATATCCGGATATGGTCAATGCGCTCATGTCCTAATTATCGCGCTGCCTTTCAGGTTCTTGATGAAAAAACACGGCATTTGAATCGTCGAAACGAGACTTTACACAAAAATCTGTTGTATATGTCCCCAGTGGGTACTTAGTGGGTAATTAGTCACGGTCTGGTTCTTGGAACTAATATCTTTCATTTAAGCCTAAGAGAATGGAAATCGGATCAAATATGGATTTTTGGGAGCGTGTCAAAGTTATTAACCATTTTTGACCCCTTAATGTCAAATGTGTAACTTTTTCTTAATGCAAAAGGAAGATTAAACTGTGATCGTGTGACAACAATTCTTATTACAAGTTAAATTTGAAAAAAAAAAATAAAATCAGAATTTGAAAGTTCTACTACAACTCTTAACAAAAGTCAAAATTGACCAATCATTTCAATGAATTAATCAGAATCACTCCAAGGAGTTCCATGTTCCATGAAAACTATGATGTTACGATAATTCTTAACACAAACAAATTTTTAAAAGAAATTTAAATAATCATTCAGAATTGCTTAGGGGAATTTACAAAGAACTGTGACCTTACGATAAAAAATTCGAAAGATAATTTAAATAAATTCATCAGAATCGCTTTAAAGAGTTCCATAACAAATGTGATCTAACGCCAACAATTCTTAACACAAGCCAAATTTGAAAAAAAAAACATTTATATGTTCGATCATTAATCAGAGTTGCTCCAAGGAATTTCCTAAGAATTGTGATCTTACGAAGACAACTCTTAACGCAAATAAAATTTAAATAACAATTTCAATTAATTAATCAGAATTGCTCCAATGAGTTTTCTAAGAACTGTGATTTTAAGAGGACAATCCTCTCCTCTCTCTCTCTCCTCTTCTTGGCGTAACGTCCTAACTGGGACAAAGCCTGCTTCTCAGCTTAGTGTTCTATTAGCACTTCCACCATTTTTAACTGTGAGCTTCCTCTGCCAATGACCATTTTGCCTGTGTATATAATATCGTGTGGCAGGCACGAACATACTCCATGCCCAAGGAAGTCAAGGAAATTTCCTTTACGAAAAGATCCTGGACCGACCGGGAAGCGAACCCGTCACCCTCAGCATGGACAATTAAGAGGACAATGCTTAACACAATTCAAATTTCAAAAATTGTTTCAATTAGATAATTAGAATTACTTCATTGAGTTTCCTAAGAACTGTGATCTTACGAAGACAATTCTTACCACAAATGAAATTTCGCAAATAATTTTCATTAATTAATTAGAATTGCTCCAATGAGTTTTCTAAGAACTGTGATCTTACGAAGACACATAATTATTCAGAATTGCCCCAAGGAGTTCTCTAAGAACGGTGATCTAATGACAACGATTCTCAACACAAACAAAATTGCAAAAATAATTTTCACAAAATAATCAGAATTGCTCTAAGGTGCTCCGTAAGAACAGTGATCTTGCGACAACAATTCTTAACACAAATAAAAATTCAAGAATAATTTCTACAAATTTATCAGAATTGCTCCAAGGAGTTCTCTAAGAACTGTGATCTTATGACAATAATTTTAACACAAATGAAATTTCAAAAATAATTCTAAAAAAATAATCAGAATTCCTAAGAGCTGTGATTTCTCGAAAATAATTCTCAACACAAATAAAATTGCAAAAATAATGTCTATAAAATAATCCGAATTGCTCCAAGGAGTTCTCTAAGAACTGTGATCTTACGACAACAATTATCAACACAAATAAAATTTCAAAAAAAAAAAAAAATTTGAAATCAATCAGAGTGGCTCTCACGAAAATAATTCTCAACACAAATAAAATTGCAAAAACAATTTCTACAAAATAATCCGAATTGCTCCAAGGAGTTCTCTAAGAACTGTGATCTTACGACAACAATTCTAAACACAAATGAAATTTTAAAAATAATTCTAATAAAATAATCAGAATTCCTAAGAGCTGTGATCTCTCGAAAAAAATTTTCAACACAAATAAAATTGTAAAAATAATGTCTACAAAATAACCCGAATTGCTCAAAGGAGTTCTCTAAGAACTGTGATCTTACGACAACAATTCTTAAAACAAATAAAATTTCAAAAACAATTTCTACAAAATAATCAGAATTGCGCCAAGGAGTTCTCTAAGAACTGTGATCTTACGACAACAATACTTAACACAAATAAAATTAAAAAAAAATAAATAAAAATCAATCAGAGTGGCTCTCACGAAAATAATTCTCAACACAAATAAAATTGCAAAAACAATTTCTACAAAATAATCCGAATTGCTCCAAGGAGTTCTCTAAGAACTGTGATCTTACGACAGCAATTCTTAACACAAATAAAATTTTAAAAATAATTTCTACAAATTTATCAGAATTGCTCCAAGGAGGTCTCTATGAACTGTGATCTTATAACAACAATTCTTAACACAAATGAAATTTCAAAAATAATTCTAATAAAATAATTAGAATTCCTAAGAGCTGTGATCTCTCGAAAATAATTTTCAACACAAATAAAATTGCAAAAATAATGTCTATAAAATAACCCGAATTGCGCCAAGGAGTTCTCTAAGAACTGTGATCTTATGACAACAACTCTTAACACAAATAAAATTTCAAATATAATTTCAATAAAATAATCAGAATTGCTCCAAGGAGTTCTCTAAGAACTGCGATCTTATGACAACAATTCTCAACACAAATAAAATTTCAAAAAAAAAGAATCAGTGGCTCTCACGAAAATAATTCTCAACACAAATAAAATTGCAAAAATAATTTCTACAAAATAATCAGAATAGCTCCAAGGAGTTCTCTAAGAACTGTGATCTTATGACAACAATTCTTAACACAAATGAAATTTCAAAAATAATTCTAATAAAATAATCAGAATTCCTAAGACAAATAAAATTGCAAAAATAATTTCTACAAAATAATCAGAATTGCTCCAAGGAGTTCTCTAAGAACTGTGTTCTTATGACAACAATTCTTAACACAAATAAAATTTCAAATATAATTTCAATAAAATAATCAGGATTGCTCCAAGGAGTTCTCCAAGAACTGCGATCTTATGACAACAATTCTCAACACAAATAAAATTTCAAAAAAAAAGAATCAATCATAGTGGCTCTTACGAAAATAATTCTCAACACAAATAAAGCCTGTATCCGCAATAATCGGGACATAGAAGTACGGCAGTAACTCTGTACTGAATGAATAAAAATTAGCCAAAAATTAACTGAGAACTCTTTGATGTATGTTTATTATTTGAGCAAAATTTCATGAAAATCGATGCATTACTTTTAACTGTGGATGAGAAACAAACAGACGTGGTTTTTACAATTTTGTACAATCATCACCCATTTTCATTCGCATACTAGATGGTTCTTATCCGCTACAATTCAAAGTTTTGCGAGGATAATTATGAAATTTCGTGAGCAGTTATGGTACTTATAGAGGCACTTTCTTGCAAAATTTCATCAACTTTTATCATTTGATTTGAAAGTTACTGGTATTGATAGGGGGTAGTGTTAGTGAAAATGTTTCATGTTTTTCATGTGCGATGTTTGCCCATTCATAACTTCTGAATATCTCTGCCAATTTTCATGAAATTTTCACAGAAGGTAGTTGATTACGTGTATATTATGCCTGCAAAATTTGATGATTATTGATGTAGTACTTTCAACAATAGAATCGATACAATAAGGGGTACTCACTAAATGTTGTCTGAGGGGCTAAAATCACGGTCAGCTCCAATATATGTTTCGACTATAAAATTGTTGATAGTGTATCGATTTTCTTGAAATTTTGCCTATGCAAGTAAAGTAGATTGAGAGGTTTGAGTTCAAAATTTCAGACATTTTCTTTATCAAATTCAAAAGTTATAGCACTGATAAGCTAAACCAGGGGCTGTACAAAATTCAATTGCTCGCGTTCTACTGTTTCATTGCTACAACAAAAGATACTTCACCGATTCACATGAAATTTTGCAGGTGAAATAAGCACATCTTAAAATATTATCAGGCAAAATTTGAGCAATTCTTATGTAGCTATTGCAGAGTTACAGCCATATTTCTGTGTCCCGATTATTGCGGATACAGGCTTTAAAATTGCAAAAATAATTTCTACAAAATAATCAGAATAGCTCCAAGGAGTTCTCTAAGCACTGTGATCTTATGACAACAATTCTTAACACAAATAAAATTTCAAATATAATTTCAATAAAATAATCAGAATTGCTCCAAGGAGTTCTCTAAGAACTGTGATCTTACGACAACAATCCTTAACACAAATAAAATTTCAAATATAATTTCAATAAAATAATCAGAATTGCTCCAAGGAGTTCTCTAAGAACTGTGATCTTACGACAGCAATTCTTAACACAAATAAAATTTTAAAAATAATTTCTACAAATTTATCAGAATTGCTCCAAGGAGTTCTCTATGAACTGTGATCTTATGACAACAATTCTTAACACAAATGAAATTTCAAAAATAATTCTAATAAAATAATTAGAATTCCTAAGAGCTGTGATCTCTCGAAAATAATTTTCAACACAAATAAAATTGCAAAAATAATGTCTATAAAATAACCCGAATTGCTCCAAGGAGTTCTCTAAGAACTGTGATCTTATGACAACAACTCTTAACACAAATACAATTTCAAATATAATTTCAATAAAATAATCAGAATTGCTCCAAGGAGTTCTCTAAGAACTGTGATCTTACGACAGCAATTCTTAACACAAATAAAATTTCAAAAAAAAAAACAAATTAAAAATCAATCAGAGTGGCTCTCACGAAAATAATTCTCAGCACAAATAAAATTGCAAAAATAATGTCTATAAAATAATCCGAATTGCTCCAAGGAGTTCTCTAAGAACTGTGATCTTATGACAACAATTCTTAACACAAATAAAATTTCAAATATAATTTCAATAAAATAATCAGAATTGCTTCAAGGAGTTCTCTAAGAACTGTGATCTTACGACAACAATTCTTAACACAAATAAAATTTCAAAAAAAAATAAAAATCAATCAGAGTGACTTTCACGAAAATAATTCTCAACACAAATAAAATTTCAAAAACAATTTCTACAAAATAATCAGAATTGCGCCAAGGAGTTCTCTAAGAACTGTGATCTTACGACAACAATTCTTAACACAAATGAAATTTTAAAAATAATTCTAATAAAATATTCAGAATTCCTAAGAGCTGTGATCTCTCGAAAATAATTTTCAACACAAATAAAATTGCAAAAATAATGTCTATAAAATAATCAGAATTGCTCCAAGGAGTTCTCTAAGAACTGTGATCTTACGACAACAATTCTTAACACAAATAAAATTTTAAAAATAATTTCTACAAATTCATCAGAATTGCTCCAAGGAGTTCTCTAAGAACTGTGATCTTACGACAACAATTCTTAACATAAATGAAATTTCAAAAATAATTCTAATAAAATAATCAGAATTCCTAAGAGCTGTGATCTCTCGAAAATAATTCTCAACACAAATAAAATTGCAAAAATAATGTCTACAAAATAATCCGAATTGCTCCAAGGAGTTTTCTAAGAACTGTGATCTTACGACAACAATTCTTAACACAAATAAAATTTTAAAAATAATTTCTACAAATTCATCAGAATTGCTCCAAGGAGTTCTCTATGAACTGTGATCTTATGACAACAATTCTTAACACAAATGAAATTTTAAAAATAATTCTAATAAAATAATCAGAATTCCCTAGAGCTGTGATCTCAAGAAAATAATTCTCAACACAAATAAAATTGCAAAAATAATGTCTATAAAATAACCCGAATTGCTCCAAGGAGTTCTCTAAGAACTGTGATCTTATGACAACAACTCTTAACACAAATAAAATTTCAAATATAATTTCAATAAAATAATCAGAATTGCTCCAAGGAGTTCTCTAAGAACTGCGATCTTATGACAACAATTCTCAACACAAATAAAATTTCAAAAATAATTCTAATAAAATAATCAGAATTCCTAAGAGCTGTGATCTCTCGAAAATAATTCTCAACACAAACAAAATTGCAAAAATTATGTCTACAAAATAATCCGAATTGCTCCAAGGAGTTCTCTAAGAACTGTGATCTTACGACAACAATTCTTAACACAAATAAAATTTTAAAAATAATTTCTACAAATTTATCAGAATTGCTCCAAGGAGTTCTCTATGAATTGTGATCTTATGACAACAATTCTTAACACAAATGAAATTTCAAAAATAATTCTAATAAAATAATCAGAATTCCTAAGAGCTGTGATCTCTCGAAAATAATTCTCAACACAAATAAAATTGTAAAAATAATGTCTACAAAATAATCCGAATTGCTCCAAGGAGTTCTCTAAGAACTGTGATCTTACGACAGCAATTCTTAACACAAATAAAATTTCAAAAAAAAAACAAATTAAAAATCAATCAGAGTGGCTCTCACGAAAATAATTCTCAACACAAATAAAATTGCAAAAATAATGTCTATAAAATAATCCGAATTGCTCCAAGGAGTTCTCTAAGAACTGTGATCTTACGACAACAATTCTTAACACAAATAAAATTTCAAAAAAAAAATAAAAATCAATCAGAGTGACTCTCACGAAAATAATTCTCAACACAAATAAAATTTCAAAAACAATTTCTACAAAATAATCAGAATTGCGCCAAGGAGTTCTCTAAGAACTGTGATCTTACGACAACAATTCTAAACACAAATGAAATTTTAAAAATAATTCTAATAAAATAATCAGAATTCCTAAGAGCTGTGATCTCTCGAAAATAATTCTCAACACAAATAAAATTGTAAAAATAATGTCTACAAAATAATCCGAATTGCTCCAAGGAGTTCTCTAAGAACTGTGATCTTACGACAACAATTCTTAACACAAATAAAATTTCAAAAAAAAATTAAAAATCAATCAGAGTGACTCTCACGAAAATAATTCTCAACACAAATAAAATTTCAAAAACAATTTCTACAAAATAATCAGAATTGCGCCAAGGAGTTCTCTAAGAACTGTGATCTTACGACAACAATTCTTAACACAAATGAAATTTTAAAAATAATTCTAATAAAATAATCAGAATTCCTAAGAGCTGTGATCTCTCGAAAATAATTTTCAACACAAATAAAATTGCAAAAATAATGTCTATAAAATAACCCGAATTGCTCCAAGGAGTTCTCTAAGAACTGTGATCTTATGACAACAACTCTTAACACAAATAAAATTTCAAATATAATTTCAATAAAATAATCAGAATTGCTCCAAGGAGTTCTCTAAGAACTGCGATCTTATGACAACAATTCTCAACACAAATAAAATTTCAAAAAAAAAGAATCAATCATAGTGGCTCTCACGAAAATAATTCTCAACACAAATAAAATTGCAAAAATAATTTCTACAAAATAATCAGAATAGCTCCAAGGAGTTCTCTAAGAACTGTGATCTTATGACAACAATTCTTAACACAAATAAAATTTCAAATATAATTTCAATAAAATAATCAGAATTGCTCCAAGGAGTTCTCTAAGAACTGTGATCTTACGACAACAATTCTTAACACAAATGAAATTTTAAAAATAATTCTAATAAAATAATCAGAATTCCTAAGAGCTGTGATCTCTCGAAAATAATTTTCAACACAAATAAAATTGCAAAAATAATGTCTATAAAATAACCCGAATTGCTCCAAGGAGTTCTCTAAGAACTGTGATCTTTTGACAACAATTCTTAACACAAATGAAATTTCAAAAATAATTCTAATAAAATAATCAGAATTCCTAAGACAAATAAAATTGCAAAAATAATTTCTACAAAATAATCAGAATTGCTCCAAGGAGTTCTCTAAGAACTGTGATCTTACGACAACAATTCTTAACACAAATAAAATTTCAAAAAATAATTTCAATAAATTAATTAAAATTGCTCCTAGGAGCTCTGTTTTCTTACGACAACAATTCTTAATACAAATAAAATTCCAAAAATGATAATTAAAATAGTTATTTATGTAACGAGTTGCAAAAAGTTGATTTTTTCAGCACGAGTCGTACATTTATCCAACGAGGCTTGCCGAGTTGGATAAATACGAAGAGTGCTGAAAAAATCGAGTTTTGCAACGAGTTCCATACAAAATTTTATGCAATGATATTTTCATAATGCAACCCATTTGAGTTACATAATGTTCATAATGCAACTCAAATGAGTTGCATTATGAACATTATACAACTATTTTTCATTATGCAACTCATTTCAGTTGCATAATGAACCAGTTCGGAAAAATTGGCCATTGTGATACCAAAATGAGAGATATAAAATGTAAATTATGATACTGAATTGCATAAAATAATTTTAAAAAAATATTAGAAAAGTAATTATCAATTGCTTCAAGGAATTCCACAAAAATTGTTATCTTGCAATACCAATTCCTGACATACATCAAACTAAAGGAATTATGTCAAATTATGCAATCAAAAAAGGTCCAAGGAGTTTCATAATTGATTATTAAATTATATTTTTTTATTGCACTAAGTTGTTCATAAGAATTATGATCTTGCGAAACCAATTCTTAACACAAAATAATTGAGAAAAATAATTCTCAAAATTGCTCCATAGAGTTCTACAAGAATTGTCATCTTACAATACCAATTCTCTAAACAAATCAAAGTTGAAAAATTGGTTTTAAATAATGCAATCAGAACTCATCCAAGGAATTCCATAAGAATTGTGATCTTTCGATACCAATCACCAAATCAAATTAGAAAAAATATGTTTTTAGCAATCAATAAAAAAAATCTCCAAGGAATTTTATGATTCCAATTAAAGAACACAAGTAAATTTTTAAAGTATTTTCTCAAAACGCCTTGCATTAAGGAGTTCCGTAAATGAGATGGACACTTAGTATCAAGGAAATAATAATTACTTCTTACTTGTTGGTATATACGTTGCCCCGATGAATCTACGCTGAATGATGAATCCTTCTCTGGACCCGATTGTGGATGTATCGTTTCCAGTCCCCTGGACTTTGAATGATCTTGTCTTATTCAACTGAAAACTTCTATCGTAGCCTTCCATGGAGTCACTGACCTCTTTCTGCTTCGTGACTAGCCCAACGTAGCTTGCCGTGTTTTATTACACTTCTTCAGTCGTGAGTAACATCATTCTCGCATGTAACTACATTTCTAAGATACACATTTTTTCACAAATTCTTTTTATTTCACTATCTTTCACCGAATATAAAAAAAGAATATGCGCGGTGGCCGTGAAGATGAACCAACGGCAGAAGTGTAAATAATTGCAACTTGCATCACACCAGCGCCGAATCACAAGGAAACGTCTTCCGGATCTGGTGGCGCACATAACCAAAATTCGCATGTACACAACACATCTCTGGAAATCCCCTGGACACTGCGGGAACGTGAATCTTTCCCTTCCAGCCACCATCCTCGTAGCCCGTCAGAGAGCGCCTCACCATCTGAAAGAACCGCTGCATGTAAACGGAAGATGCGAACGGGATTACAGCACCCACGAACGAATCCATAATCCACTGCCACCGACAAAGGCACCGAGAAATAACACCACGAAATACAATTTACTGTTCGAAATAACTATTAAAACGCACAATTCACAAACTTAAACGCGCCCGCTTAGACGACGGAATAAAAATTTTCAAACGATCTCGTAATTTTCACGGCGATTGTTGCTGTTATTTTTATGCAAACTGCTTCGTTTGCATAACTGTCAACTACCGCAGAGAAAACAAAACGAAAAAAAGAAGAAACGCATTTATGCTGCATGCTTATCGAGCAGCAGCATACCTAACAGTGCCTCACAGATGTCTCACGTCTCACATTTTTCCTGGTGGGATGTTGGTCGCCGAGAGCAAGACGAGCTGCGTGGTGTTTAAGGGCGGACGGGACGGTCGGGTAAATATCCGCCATTGCTCTGTTGCTACTAAGATGGTAATCTCAGATTCTACTTCATATTTTGCAACAAAAACCTATCATTGTGTATGCTCACTTCTACTGCACATGCTGATTGTTTTTCATCATCTTCAGTGCAATAGAACTCGAGATTACCATCTTCAAAATCGCGAGGCAAATTGTTAGAAAGAGAGGCAAGATAGGAAAAATAACACGGCGTCCCGTTTCACCTTAAATTCCTTTGCCGAGTTGGGTTTCCTTGCACTCGCAGTCAAACTGCGGTGCTATTCAGATGGGGTGGGGTTATGCTGACGAAGTCAGATATTATTTTATTGATTTTAAATAAGTAATTCAATAAATAATTCCATAATTAATTACAACATTAATGTATGCTAATTTGCTAAATAAGCTGTGATTAATCTTTTTTCTGGCATTACGTGCCTTCAGGTACACAGTCTGTTCTGTACTATTTAAGGTATGAATGGGTGATATTAAGGTGGATTATTGCGGGAAGTTGGGGTTTTTAAATGAATGTTTGAGAACTTTAGAAGATATTGGGGGCATTGTGAGGGAAGTTGGGTCCTTTAAATAAGTGTTCGGTAATTTTAGGTGATATTGGGGGGCATTCTGAGGGAAGTCGGTTCTTCCCAATAAGTGTTCGGTAATTTTAGCATGCGAGTAACTACATCATATTTGGCCTCTCAGCTCCAATGTCATGCACGCTGCCCGTAGTGCACGACAAGTGAGCACGGCATTGGAGCTGAGGGGCCAAAATGCGCTGTAGTTACGCGCATGAATTTTAGGTGTTATTGGGAGGCATTCTGAGGGAAGTCGGTTCCTCCCAATAAGTGTTCGGTAATTTTAGGTGATATTGGGAGGCATTCTGAGGGAAGTCGGTTCCTCCCAATAAGTGTTCGGTATTTTAGGTGATATTGGGGAGCATTCTGAGTGAAGTCGGTTCCTCCCAATAAGTGTTCGGTAATTTTAGGTGATATTGGGAGGCATTCTGAGGGAAGTCGGTTCCTCCCAATAAGTGTTCGGTAATTTCAGGTGATATTGGGGAGCATTCTGAGGGAAATCGGTTCCTCGCAATAAGTGTTCGGTAATTTTAGGTGATATTGGGAGACATCCTAAGGGAAGCTGGGTCCTCCCAATAAGTGTTTGGTAATTTTAGGTGATATTGGGGGGCATTCTGAGTGAAGTCAGTTCCTCCCAATTAGAGGTGTGCGCCGATGAGAAATCGGCGTGAATCGGCGTGCGGCTCCCCAAGGCAACAAGAATCAAATACATGTACTATATTTTTTAAACGGGGATATGTAAAGGGGGGTTATACCCATGCACTGGTGGAAAAAGTTTATGGTTATGTTGTTTGAAGCCGATCCAGGAACCATCGGCGTGTCGGCGTGGCAAACGGCGGCGGCGGCGGCGTGAAAACCGCACGCCGATCGGCGTATCCCTTCTCAGAAAGGCTACCATCATCAAAACCAAAAAATTTCTGCAGCAGCACATAGCTAGATGTCCATTTGTTGCAATCCAATTATAAGAAAGTAGTTTACTTTGTTCATAATTGTTTGAGAAGCCCCACGCCGATGCACGCCGATTTTACGCCGAATATTCGGCGCATACGTCTACTCCCAATAAGTGTTCGGTAATTTAAGGTGATATTGGGAGGCATTCTGAGGGAAGTCGGTTCCTCCCAATAAGTGTTCGGTATTTTAGGTGATATTGGGAGGCATTCTGAGTGAAGTCAGTTCCTCCCAATAAGTGTTCGGTAATTTTAGGTGATATTGGGAGGCATTCTGAGTGAAGTCGGTTCCTCCCAATAAGTGTTCGGTAAGTTTAGGTGATATTGGGAGACATTCTAAGGGAAGCTGGGTCCTCCCAATAAGTGTTTGGTAATTTTAGGTGATATTGGGGGGCATTCTCAGGAAAGTTGGGTCCTCCCAATAAGTGTTCGGTAATTTTAGGTGATATTGGGGGGCATTCTGAGGGAAGTCGGTTCCTCTTAATAAGTGTTCGGTAATTTTAGGTGATATTGGGAGACATTCTAAGGGAAGCTGGGTCCTCCCAATAAGTGTTCGGTAGTTTCAGGTGATATTGGGAAGCATTCTGAGGGAAGTCGGTTCCTCCCAATAAGTGTTCGGTAACTTTAAGTGATATTGGGGAGCATTCTGAGTGAAGTCGGTTCCTCCCAATAAGTGTTCGGTAATTTTAGTTGATATTGGGAGGCATTCTGAGGGAAGTCGGCTCCTCCCAATAAGTGTTCGGTAATTTTAGGCAGGCTTGGCATTAGTCACCGTTGGCAATCACTTTCATGTAACAGAAAATATTCTTCCGCATTCACATTCGCTTCATCGCAATAGGCTCATCAAATCGTCTACGCCGTTGCTCAGAAGCTTTTCGGGTTGCGAACGTCCATGGAAAGAAAGGTTCAAGTAACCATAGAAAACTTCAATGAAGTTTTTCAAACAACGACCGTCATCGACTACTGAATCGACGGTCATGAAGGTCATTGCAGTAGTTACAAAACTACAGTGTTCATCCAAATTACTCCACCGTTTTGAATTCTGACCACTGAGAATTTGTTTTCACGAGTAGTCAACACTCTTGATTTATGACATAAAATTTAACACAGTGCGCTAGGCCAGCAGTTACAAGAGCGAAACAACGGATATTGGCCACTACGAACAAATGTTCATTAGTTCATCTATTCATCATTCAGCGCCCCATATCGCACAGCATTGCATCTCAATTATTCTAGGGGGTGCATGGCACCCCCGGTAGTTTCGCCTATACCTGCTGGCCGCAGTAGGAACGACCTGTTCTTTCAAATGTTGCTCTAGCTCTCACATATGTTCGGCCAAACCTTTTTCAGAAATGCGTAAGAAATAATTAATTAAAAACATATGCATCAGATATTTATTCACATAAATACATATTAGTTCAATATTATTCACTTTATTATGACTGCAGAGGCGCTGTCGAATATTGAGGACAGCGCCTGGGTGGGCCGAGGGTTGGTATCACCTTTAGCCCTGGACCAGATGAAATCCTACAGTGTGGAGACTTGACCAACTAAACGCGTAAGCTTACGTTCCGCCTGTGTTCAGGAACGTTGGGAATGTTCGGCATGTCGATATCAACAGGGCAACGTATCAAATAATCATCACAGTTTATACATTGAAGCGGGGCCCATATAGCCGAGGCGGTAAACGCACGGGTATTCAGCATGACCATGCTGAGGGTGACGGGTTCGATTCCCGATTCGTAATGGAAATTTCCTTGACTTCCTTGGGCATAGAGTATCTTCGTGCCTGCCACACGATATACACATGCAAAATGGTCATTGGCAGAGGAAGCTCTCAGTTAATAACTGTGGAAGTGCTCATAGAACACTAAGCTGAGAAGCAGGCTTTGTCCCAGTGAGGACGTTACGCCAAGAAGAGGAGGAGGTGTTGCACGTTGCACCGCATACGTAATGTAACCAAAATTTATTGATTGCCCTGGTAGATTTCATGGCCTTCTTGGAGGACCTAGAACATCTTTGGAAAATAGTTATTTGCGGAACAGTGTTCCATGGTTCTGTAGAATACTATCAGTAATGTAACAACAATCCATGGATTACGCTTGTAGAACTTTAGGACTTATTTCTTGTAAGACCTAGAATATTTTTGGAAATTAGTTTTCTTCCGTATGATCAATAGACCTGTAGGATATTAATCCGTATCAGTAATGTAACAATAACGCAAAGATTATGCTTAGAGATATTAAAGCAGTTTTTCACGGAACTTCTTGGAGGACCTAGAACATTTTTCCTAATTAATTTATTACCAAGAAGAGGTCAATGGACCAGTAAGATACGACATAGGTACATTAGGACGTATCAGTAATGTAAAAACAATATGTTGATTACGCTTGTAGATCTTAAGGCCTTTACTCGTGAAAGTTCTTGGGGCACCTAGAACAACTTTGTAAATTAGTTATTTACAAAATAATGCTTCATGGACCTGTAAGGTTGAATCGTATCAGTAATGTTGCAAAAATCTATTGAATACGCTTGTATTGAATATGTTTATAGATCATTAGGCCTTCACTCGTGGAAGTTATTGGATAGCCTAGAACATGTTGGATAATTACTACTCCATGGACCCGTAGGATGTTACACCATATCAGTAAGGTAACAAACATCCATTGGTTACACTTGTAGATTTTAAGATTTCCACTCGCGGAAGTTCTTGGATGACCTAGAACATTTTTGATATGCAGTTCTGTACCGATCAATGCTCCATGGACCTGTAGGATGCTACGCCAGTAATGTAGCAACACTTAATTGATTACGCTTGTAGATTTTCAGGCCCGTACTCGCGGAAGTTCTTGGAGGTCCTAGAACATCTACAGACTACTTCTACAGAGCTATGCGCCAAGGACCAAGGGTTTGCATCGTATCAGTAATGTAACAACAATCCGTTGATGGCACTTGTAGATCTTATGGCACTTACTCGCGATAGCTAAGTTATTGGGTAACCTAACACATCCTTAAATTAGTTATTTATAGAACTTTACTCCAGAAACCACCTTTAACATAAACTCTATTTGACGCCATTTCAGCTCTCCCCTTCCCACATCCCTTTTGACCCAAGCAACACACATGTTATATAAAAGTTAGGACAGCACAAGTTTTGGTTGTATAGAAGTTAGTTCGACGTAATTCTAACATTTTGTTGGAATAACGTCAAATAAACTTCTATACAACCAAAACCTGCGCTGTCGTAACTTTTATATAACATGTGTGTTGCTTGGGAACTCATCAGAACTCCGGCCCTCACCTCTACACGCCCTTCACCCACCTTGAAACCCTTCCCTCGAAATCCCCTTTCATTAACCTTTCAGTACTCGCGCCAATTTTTGTAACGCGAGCAGTCGCGCGTTGTACTTTGTACAACACCCATACATTCTGAAATATCTAAGGATCCTGATTGTTTAGAGGAGGACTGTCTTTGGCAAAGTTGTTGTAAATTTCATGGGCTACTTGATGCTGACAAAGTTGATTCGTAATACGTCCACTAGGCGGCGCTAGTGAGCAATATCATGTTATATCTGATATCTCAGGATCCTGATGTCTTATAAAGATGGTGTCTTCGGCAAAGTTGTTTGGTAAGTCAACGGCTTACAGATTATTGGTAGTTTAATTGGAAATTCCACCACTAGGCAGCGCTAGTGAGCAAATAAACTTTATATTCTATGTATCTCGGGATCCTGATTACTTAGAAAGATGGTGTCTTTGACAAAGTTGTTTGGTAGGTCAAGGACTTCCGGATGATTCGCAGTTTAATTTGAAATTTCACCACTAGGCGGCGCTAGTGAGCAATTTCATGTTATATCTTATATCTCAGCATCCTGATGTCTTAGTAAGATGATGTCTTCGGCAAAGTTGTTTGGTAGGTACTCTACCCGTCATAAGTACGGACTCACAAAAAGTATTGCAACAATATTGCATCACCCCGACTCACCTTGATATCTCTTAAACCTGAGGACTTACAAAGATGCCGCCTTCAGAAAAGTTGTTGCTTTTGGTCTTCTGAATAACATTCCTGAAGACAGCATCTTTGTAAGTCCTCAGGTTTTGAAGATATCAAAGTGAGTCAGGGTGATGCAATATTGTTGCAATACTTTTTGTGAGTCTGTACTTATGACGGGTAGTGTAAACGGCTTACAGATTATTGGCCGTTTAATTGGAAATTTCACCACTAGGCGGCGCTAGTGAGCAAATAAACTTTATATCCTATGTATCTCGGGAACCTGATAACTTATAAAGATGGTGTCTTCGACAAAGTTGTTTGGTAGGTCAAGTACTTACGGATGATTCGCAGTTTAATTTGAAATTTCATCACTTGGCGGCGCTAGTGACAACGTAAATATTATATATTATGTATCTCTGGACCCTTATTACTTAGAAAGATAGTGTCTTCGGCAAAGATGTTTGGTATATCAAGGGCTTATAGATGAGTGACAGTTGCGCTAGTGAGCATGTAAATTTTTAATCTCATGTAGCTCAGGATCCCGATTAAAAAGGCACGGGACACCGTCTTCAACCAGAGGCTGTACATACTGAACAGAACTTAACACTAGACCATGGACCACGACATACATTACATGCACCAGTCGATAGCATGGTGCGGTTACACGCTTGGTAACGCTAATCGAACGGCCACGAAGCTCCACTTTACTCAGAAAGATGGTGACTTTGTAAGGAGACGCTTTCAGCCCTTACCTGCTGTTGCCCGACAGGGCGGCCTAAAGCAGGGTACCTCCACTAAATTAGGACTTCGGATGGAATTAAATGTGTAAATTAAAATAATTTTGCAATTTTAAATACTTATATTCTAATCTGACCTTCGTTTTGCCCCGTTCTCCCCTTTGTCACTTTGGCTTCGGTCGACTCGTTGGGGCCCTTGCTGCAGTGGTGGTGGTTGCTGTTGCTCCCGCACGGACTATGCGGTGCTTCCTTCTCGAGTTCCTTCTTCTTCTTCTTTTCTTTATTCTTCTCGTTCTTCTTCTTCGTGGGCACTTTGGGGGTTGCCTAAGCAACCGTCCTTGACGATTAGCTAGGGGGAAGAGCGGACTCCTTTATCGGATCCCCCCTAGCGACTTTGGCGATAAACGCCGGGCAAATTCACTCGCCGTGAACAGCCCTGGTAGTCTCCACGGAGTACTACCACAGGTGGTGAGCCCCTTTACACCTACCTGTCTTCGTCCTCCTTGACGTTTAGCTACACGGGCGAGACTGGCTCTACTGGCTGAGCCCGTGTAGCGAGGACGGTGGGTGTGTAGGACACTTGACGGTACCGCCGGGAAGCGAAATCTCCTTGATAATTAGCTTCCCGAATGGCGGCGGTCCAACACCCTTTTCACTGCACTTTCACAGCACTTTTTAATGTTCACGAACCACGGGCCGGCACTAATGGGTAGGGATTCACTCACTTCCGAGGCTGGGTACAACCTTCCAGCTGGCTCGTTTTGTAAAAACCACAAAAAACGGCACTTTCCCGGTAAAATTTCGCGGAGTGAACAAACGATCGCGACCGTTGCGTTGCGTGGTTCGTAACTTTCTCTCTATGCTGGCTCGGCTCGACCAAAACAAAACACCACACACCACACTCGATTGTTTCTGCTGCTTGTTGCTGCTGATGTGTGCCTTGTGGTTGGGGAGCTGGGGGGTCGAATGCCTCACCGATACAATAAATAACGTTTTTAATACCCTACAGTCTAACTAACTAAATTCAAATAAAAAATAATAAAAATAAACAAATTAAAATGATGCAAAACACAGTGGTGTATGTGGGTAAAATGCACACTAAAATTAAAGTACACAAAATTGTAACCACAGGTTACAATCTCGCCCACACCGAGGAGAAAAAAAAAATGGAAACCATTTTTTTTAGACTAACCCTAACACCTAGCACCGATAACAATATATATATATATATATATATATATATAACGAATTAAGGACAAACGTCTTAAAATCCCACTACAAAAACGCATCAGAACTTCAAACGCACAAATCTCAAGAAGCAAGCCTCAAACAACAGTGCATTTTATTATTCTGCTCTTGCTCACTTGTAAGGAGCTTCAAATAAGAATATCAGTTGCGCTGGTTTTGTTTACGAAGAGATTTGTGCCCTCGAAATCGTGAGTGGGTGTCAAAGTCGGCCATTGTGGCGGCCATTTTGGGATTCCAACAAGTCTGTCCTTAAAATGAAATAAATTAACAAGAAAATAAATAAAAATAAATAATAAAATGTAAATAAAAAATCTGCCTAACCTAACCAAACAAAGACATTTTCCACAGATTAAAATGTAACAAAGACACAATCAGGGAACGACCGAACAAAAAGAAAAAGCTAAATCGGTACATCGTCTCGTGGTTGTTCTGCAGACAAGGACTGGGACCCGTCGCTATTAACGGCACCAGACCACCCTCGACACATCCGGTTCTCAATGGGAGAGCTAAGAATCTTCAACTCCCCCAGACCAATTCGGGATAACACTCAAAACAACCTGACTTCCTAAAACCCTGCTAGCCTCCGGTTGGAAGTAGCGTAGCAGAGGAACGGTTGTCGTGGTCTTATTATTTTTCCAAGTTATTTTTATTTTTTTGACGTCCACTTTTCTCGTCCTGACGGTATTTATACTTACTAGACAGGTGGGGTTCCAATTCAATCCACATTCATCCAAAGTGTATCACTCATTCATCCCAATCACTGGCCTACGCGTACACACAATCACACAAGACATTTGAATGAACACCCCGCCATTTCACACACTTTCACTCATTCTCATTCACTCTCATTATTTCACTCAAACAATATAACTCATACAGCACACAAAATACCAAAACAAACGGGCAATGGACGCAAGGTATTGTCTTTTACGCTACAAGTAATTCCTTTCGCAAGGATACTTGAGCAAGACACCGAACGTGAATGCAGATCAATTACGAGCTGATTCCGTTTGGAATCAGTCGAATTTCCCTGATTCTGGCAGATAAAATAACGAAGATACAACAAATTAAAAAAGGTTAAAATGGTGTTGTCATCTATGCGCGGGAAATAAACATGAAGATAACTTTCAGTTGACAGGTGCGCATACATAGATGACCTCCCGAATGAATCGACGGTCGTGGTTTGAGCCCTTCCGGCAGGAAGGAAGATTTAATTTGGGGTGTATTGAGGTTGAAATGAGGTAGTGACCCCTAGAGGTTCACAACCTTGAAGAGTTTTCAGGTGCCGGGAGATTTAGGTGTCGGCTCCTGAGGAAAGAAGATGATTGCCAGCGTGAAGTGATGCGCGATGCTCTCGGACCCATCGATCTTCGGAAGCTCCCAAGTGAGCAACCTGGTGAAGTCGATAAGGTGGATCCGAGGAGCTCCTAGGAGATTTTATATTCACGCTGGCTTGGGAAAATTTGCTGTCACCCTCCAACGGCTCAATCAGGCTGTGTGGGCGACACCATTCTTCTTCAGGTGAGTATTGTGATTAAAGCTAGTGTACTAACCAGTGTCCTAGTATTGACAACCGTGGTTGTCAAGCCAATGTTTGACAGTCTTGGGCTGCCGCTAAGATTCTGGAATCGGGCACTCCCCGGTGTTCCACTAACTTTTCCCACAACCTCACACTGAATTTGATATCTACTTGCAGGTCATCGTTGAGCAATATGCAAGCAACCGATGCCTGGATCAAAATAATGGGGAAGTATTAAAAATTTTAAGTTAAATTTAATATTCACTCTCACTGTACCAATTTGGAGAAAATTTGCTCTGAAAATTATTTGATTGAGAAACTCTATTTGAAGAATTCGTACAGGTAAGAGCTACGGGAATTTTCTATTGAAGATTTACAGAGAGATTAGATTTCCAACACGTTTAGTTGGATCTAATCCCATTTTGCAAGCAATAAGGGCACCGAGAAGCTTCAAATCCCTTAAATCCACACAGTACGCAGAAAACACGCTTGGGCTTAGAACACTTTTCGTGTTCATGCCCCTGAAGCCCACAGTTATAACACACTCCCAAGTGTGGCGGACGGTGTTTGTCCACCAGGGAGCTCAAACATATTATGCCTTCTTGTCGCGACTGTGGAGATTTAGGGATTGGGCTAGTCTTCTCTCGGAGATTTCTTTCAGGTCGACCTCCCGTTTCTTTAAAACGAAGAGGTGGAGGTCTATTTCGTTTTGGTGACGATGGAGGGCTATTCTTGTTATAGAATACCCTTGGTTTGTACCCATTCCCATTGTCACGAGGTTGTTGTTGCTGCTGGCTTTGTCTATAACCATCATATGCAGGCTTACTTGAAATAGTAGATACTTCCTTGGGAACTCCAAATACTTTTTGGTAAATGGAGGTTTTGGAAGCATCTATGGTCTTTCCGATGAGCATCAACTCGGACAATGTGTTCACCGGCTTGAAGACGAGAACCTGCTTGTAATCAGGTCTCAGGTTTCGCTTGAAGATGTCCAACTTCTCGTGGGGACTTAGCGGCGCAGGCATAGCACGAAAGATCTTCTCCATCTCAAGATAAAACTCTTGGAAGGATTCATTCCTCTGCTGCTCTCCAAGCCAACGCGTTACCGGTGAACAAATGCATTGCCGAGCTAAACAATTCTGCCTCGGACATTTGTTCTGACTCAGCGTAATGGTGGACACATTCCAAAAATTCGTTGAGTCCCATTCCTTCGTCATTCCCAGCATACTTCCTGATTTTCCAATCGGCCACCCGTTGGGGCCGACGCTGGTAACCGGTGATCTCCACCGATGTTGCTCTTTCCGGCTGACGCGGAAGCGTTAAATTCGGAAGAGCAGTTTGTTGGTGAAAGTTCTGGGAATTGTGCGAAGGTCCGAGATTCTCGAATCTTTTGGAATGGTCCGCATTACGGGAGTCAAAACGTCTTTGAAATGGTTGATTGGGTAGTCCAAAGTTCTTGCTAGAAGTTTGCTTCTGCAGGTTCTCCGGAGTACCCAAACCTTCTAACGCTTGCTGATCAAAATCAGGTAAATCCGGTAAATCGGGACTTTGTTGCAATCGAAGATCTTGCGTATCTACCGGGAAACTCTGGGAGTTTACGTTAGGTATAATTTTGTTGACGATGTCCTGTAACTCAGAAATCTTCTCGCGAAGTGTTTGCACTTCGCGGTTAGTTTTCTGTAGTCCGGAAGCAATCGTACCAATGGACGCAAGGCCGCTACCTAGTTTTCTGACTACATCTTCGAGTGAATCAACTCTAGATGCAGTCCTAGTTTCGCTTTGATTGATCTGCTCTTGCGTCCTTTTGATCTCCGCCCTTATGTCAAATAAGACATCGCGAATTTCTTCGCCCACCGCCTGATTGGAGGATGCTTCAACGATCGGAAGTTGGGTTCCTTTCGGTAAAACATCCTTTCCCGCGGCAATTTGAGTCAACAAATCCTCCACATCATCTTCTTTGTCTTCCTCGGTTGGCGTGAGAGGAGGCACTAAACTATTCGCGAAGTGGTAGTTATGGAGGGCTACCACATCACTCAACAAATCTGCAAAGGTCTTATTGGCCTCCCCCACGACATAGTTTTTGACGATTTGGAGCCGAGCACCCAGATGGAGCAATCTGCTCCGGTAAACCTCCTTGTTCGGACACCTGTACCCCAAATCCTCCTTCATGGACTCAAATTTTCCACGACAAAGCTCCAATTCAGCGTCAATATCCCCTTCAAAGGAGCGGATAGCGGTCTCGGAGCATTTCTGCTCACTGACCAAAAACGCTCGCAGTCGACGACGCTTTTTGGAACTCGATTCACCCGATTCAGGAGGGATAACAACACCGCGGGAGTTCAATTCAAAGTCAATTTCGTCAGGTACTAAGTGATCGGCACGCAAATGGAAGTAGGCGACGTTGAACTCCCCCAACGTCAACATGTCGATCGGCATTTTGACGAATGAGATCACAAATCTTCAAAATGTGGACGAAATTAAAACTTACCAACTGTTTCGTAAGTATAAATACGGTGAGGAATAATTTTCTAGCTCACTAACGGTTCCAAAATGGTTTTCAGTTATCAGGTTGAATCAAATGCTACCCCAAATCGGCCCAGAAGAATCAAAAATCCCGCCCTGAGAACAAAGAGACCCAAAATGCACCAATTCGTTCTGCAGACGAGACGAATAACCGATTTAGGACAACACACAACAATGTAAAATAAATTAAACAACCACGCGACTGTGAAAAATATCCCCACCACTGTGTTTATTCCACCCAAAATCCAAATTTTGGTGGAAGTACCCCTCGCTCAGTGGAAAAAATCGAAGATTTTTTCGCAAAATTTACGTTGGGCGCCAATTGTAACTACGGAGACTTAAAGGGCTACTCCGCAGCCACAGTGGCTCCCAATTACTCCCGGGACAAGCTCAGTAGCATGAGACCCCTCGAGCTGGGTCTCAGGGCCGGCATGCTACTCGGTAATCGGAGGGGCTTCGCGGACAAAGTATGAAAAACAGGAAATTTCACATTCTTAACATTTTATTTAAAACCTTTCTGTGGAGTGTGGGTGTGGGTTGGACATTTTTGGTGTGGCGTGTAAGCGAGAGTAGTACGGAATAAACGTTTTGTGGTACTCACTGCTGCTACTGGTTTATCGTCGCTTTGGCCCACACGGCTGCTCCTGCACTACCGTGGGGCCGGAATTTCGCCGCCGGGGCAGCTCGGGAATCGGTGAATGGCAGGTTTGGGCCGGTACTCGGCCGACGGGACCAGCAGGCGTTGCTGGGTGGTGTCGGGTGATCAGGCGTCTTCCCTCGTGGACACGATCGGCCGGCCGTGGCATGGCCACCTTGGACGGCCGAGAGGGGAACTCCTCCTTGACACTTAAGGCCCCTGGCCTGAGGAGATCGTCCGGGCTCGGACGATTGCGGATCCTTTGCTATTAGGCTCGGGAGCCATCTTGACAATTACAAAGTTGTTTGGTAGATCAAAGACCAAATGGAGGAAAAGTTACCTCTCGTGCCGACCTGCTAAAAGATCGAAAACTTACAGGTAGTTGTCCGTTTGAATCATAATTTCACCACTAAGTAGATGACGCTAGTGAACATAAAAAATGGATATGCAATAGTTCTCAGGATCCTGGTTACTAGAAGAGAGATGGTGGTTTCGGCAAAGTTGTCAAATAGGTTAAGTGCATTTGGTTGATGGATCGTTGAAATTATTATTTCGCCAGTAAGTGGTGCCAATGAGTATGCAAATTTTATATCTTATATATCTCCGAGTCTGATTACCTGGGAAGTTGATATCTTCGGCAAGGTTGGTTGGTAGATCAAGGGCTTTCAGTTGATTGACCATTTGATTCGTGCTTCTGCCACCAGAAGACGCTAGTTGTAAATTTGCAAAAGCATGAACGTGTTATTATTCATCTAGAAAAAAATCAACGAGCTGTAAATTTTTATACTTCCGAATGTTTTCAAAATTTGAAAATAACACAACTAGTTGATTATAATTTGTTTAAATTTGCACTTGATTGATTAATTTTACATGAAGTTAAAGCGCTTAGTAAAATATTTAATATCTGACCGTCGTATTTCAATATATTCTATCTTAAGGTGAAACGGGACGCCGTGTTATTTTTCCTATCTTGCTTCTCTTTCTAACAATTTGCCTCGCGATTTTGAAGATGGTAATCTCGAGTTCTATCGCACTGAAGATGCTGAAAACCAATCAGCATATGCACTGCAAGTGAGCATACACAATGATAGGTTTTTGTTGCAAAATATTAAGTAGAATCTGAGATTACCATCTTAGTAGCAACCGAGCAATGGCGGATATTTACACGACCGTCCTGTTCGCCCTTAAGGTTGTCAATGTCACGGGATAAGTACATCCATCCTTTATCCACCAAACAACAATGTCTAAGACATCATCTTTCTAAGTAATCAGGATCTTGAGATATATGAAGTACAAAATGGGAATGCTCACTAGTGCCACCTGGATGTGAAATTGCACGTCATATTTGTCTTCATCAGTTAGTGTTTGATCTACTAAACAACTTTTCAGAAGACACCATCTTTCTAAGTAATCAGGGTCTTGAGACACATGAGTTATAAAATTTGAATACCCACTAGCGCCACCTAGATGTGGAGTTTCAAATCATACGGCTCTCCATCAGTTAGTGTTCGAAGTTGTTTAGTAACTTTGCTGAAGACATCATCTTTCTAAGTAATCAGGATCTCGAGATATATGAGTTATAATATTTGAGTACTCACTTGCGCCACCTGGATGTGGAATTCCACATCATACTTGTCTTCATCAGTTAGTGTTTGATCTACTAAACAACTTTGCAGAAGACACCATCTTTCTAAGTAATCAGGGTCCTGAGATGTATGAGTTATAAAATTTCAATGCCCACTAGCGCTACCTAGATGTGGAGTTTCAAACCAAACGGCTCTCCATCAGTTAGTGTTTAACCAACCAAAGAACTTTGCCGAAGACACCATCTTTCTAAGTACTCAGGATCCTGAGTTATATGGGATAGAAAAATTACATGCTCACTAGCGCCGCCTATCGGTTGAAATCTGAATTCCTCAGATCACCTCACGAAGCCCCTTGATATCACAAGTAACTTTGCCGAAGACACCATATTTCTAGATCATTTAGATTTTGAAATACACTTATTCACATTCAACTGTCTATCTTATCTTAAATATAGTACGTTCTTAATTTTGCGATTTTCAATTTTCCGCATTATAAGGAGTTATACTGTTTTCAAACAAGGTCTTATATTATTCCAAATAAGATTCCTGTAGAATACATTTGGGGTTGACATCGATAGAAAAGATGGTTTCAAAGTAATACATAGTCGATAATTCTCATGTGTTGTACAAAGTACAACAGCGCGATTAACGGAAGGTTAATTCAGGAAGAGTTCCCTTCTGGACACTTGCAAGAGAATTTTGAAAACCGTTTTAATTCGCTAATTCGTGTTGAATAGCTGTGTAAAAAAACAGTGTAAAAATACCTTTGAAAATTTCTCTGGTAATTTCCTTGGAAATTTATTTGGCAATGCCCTACGGAATTCCGTCTGTTTTTTTTTCAAGGTTTATTAGATACACTCTTGCGAAAAATAAAAAATAACTAACCAAAAATTTCCGAAAAAATATTAAAAAAGAAGTTTTCAAAGAAACTCCCGAAAAATTTTGCGGAGTGATTTCTAAAAACGCTTGAATAGAAATAGCAGACGGCTCCCAAAAGGAATAACCGAAGGCCCAAAGGATTTGCTACAACAATTACATGAGGAAATCGCAAAGAAATTGCCAAAGGACGTCTTAAAGTGATTTCTGAAGAAGTTTTCAACAGAGTTGCTGAAGATGAGTCTAAAAAGAATACCGAATAAGTTGTCAAAGGCACTCGCAAAACAGTTTTTAAAGAAAATTCCTAAAAACTTCAAGAAATTGCCCGATCAATTCCAATGGATTTCCTGTATACTTTCCAATAAAATTTTTGAAGAAATTGTCAGATAAGTTAACAATGAATTTGTCAACGGAATTGCAGAAAAAAAAATTAACGATAGGAAGAAATTATAAAAGTAATTGCAAAATTATTTCTTTAAAAAAATTTCGGAGAAAAAAAAATGCTGATGTTAATAAAAAAAATGCTCAAGGAATCCTCAAAAGCATTGCTGAATTAAAACTCATAAATTCACCACAGGAACTCCGAAAGGAACTTCCGGAAAAATTCTGAAATAATTCACTAAAAAATTGCCAAAGAAAATTTGAAGAAATGTGCAAATAAGTTCCCAAAGGAATAATTCCCTGATAATTTCTCATAATAAATCAAATAAAATATATCTGAATAAGTGTTCAAATGCAAGGCAGAATGGTTTCCAAAAAAAAAAAAAAAAAATTGATTGATTTCCAAAAGAAATAACGAACCATTTTTCAAAGCAAAAGTTGAAAAACTGCCAAAGGAACTCCTCAAAAGTCTACCAATCAATTGTCTCGGAAATTTCAAAGAGATTCCTTTATAAAAAAATCCCATAAAAATTCGAAAGCTTTTATTTATTTGAACATCTCTTCTGAAGCCAGTATCCTTTGAAATAACCCAGAATGTGAGATACACGACGCTTACAGCAAACTCGTAACTCATTACAATACTTAAGCGCCATAGTGCTCAAATCTTGAACTTAATGGTTTTCTAGAAGAAAGTTTCCAAGTCAGCGACTTCACCAAAAACATCATTATTTTAAGTGGAACAGAACACGGGATATATGACGTTTAGACTAATCTGAAAGTTTTTAAGATGACTGTGTGGGTGAATTTTGAACCTAATTGTTTTCTAGATGAAAGGATTCATTCTTCTTTGCAACATTGCCATAGACAGTATCCTTCTATGCGGTCCAGATCGTGACACATATGACGCATCGACCAAATCGGTAGGATATTATAGCACAAAGGCCATGTATTGAATGAATTTTTAACTAAATTTCTGTAAAGAACTTTTGGTTTGTGTGGGAATATTATAGCTTGAGTTTTGGAAACATTTGGAAAATTCTTCAATTTTTGCATATGCATTACGAATAAATTAAGAAATAAACTTCTGCCATGCCAATTTTGTTCCATTTTCAAGCCGATGGTAATACTTACTATCACGCTCTCCATAAGTACCTCAAAATCTTTGATGAACTTACCACACAAAATCTTGGCAAAGCCTTCGAGAGTCCCAGTTTAATCAACCATCCTGGAAAAATAAAGTAATTTATCAATTTCATCCAAAGCGTTTTTGACTTCTTCAAATACCCGCTTCCGCGTTTGGACAAAACTTTTCCTTCACGCACCGAGTCAACTCATTTACATGCGATGGCCATTCCGGGTGCAAAAGCCTATGCATAAATATCCACAGAACGCCCTTCCCCGCTACCAACACACCTCCTCCACCCCTTTGGAATACAATTCATTCCAGTTTGGCCCGAGGCGAACAAGTTTCCCCATTCTCCCCGGACCGGCGTGGCACGGCACAACACAACAGCATCGTTTTCCGAAAAGTTGTGCGAAAACTTTTTTCATCAGCTATTATAATTTAGTGGATGTATTTCCCTGAACGGTTCTCCTTCCTGTTTCTCGACCATGATACCAAGGTTCGAAGCAGGGGTTCTCAACAGTTTTCATGTTTCTTTCTTTGTTCTTAGCTCAGTGTTCTACGAGATTTTCGTTGATAACTTCGATCAATCTTTGACAATTGACCAGTTGAATAGACATACTAGTTAAGTCATTAATGTGCTGATTACCTACGAAAATCTCTTGGATCTACTGGGAATTGTACCTGTTAACCTTAACATAGTCGTAATTAGAACTTTAAATGTTTGTGGCAAACAAAAATATTCATATCTTCATTTATTGTCTTTCACTTGTTCTCGAGAGTTTTAAAATATCGGCCAAAAAACCTTAAGGTTCTTCGAAATTCCTGACGAAAACTTTCATATACTTCTACAACAGTTCCGTATCCGGTCCTCTCTTCAGCATATCATCCCAAGCAACACACATGTTATATAAGAGTTTCGACAGCGCAAGTTTTGGTTGTATAGAAGTTAATTTTACGTAGTTTTAACATTGTGTTGGAATAACGTCAAATAAACTTCTATACAACCAAAAGTTGCGCTGTCGTAACTAATATATAACATGTGTGTTGCTTGGGATACATCATCCCCCATGGACAACCACTGGTCTAATATCCCTACCGCTCACACACCCAAAATAGGGCAAGCAAACGTTTGCACCGACACGAGTCACCATCGCACCACCGCACCAGACCGGGCAACGATTCATTTTCTCCAAATTTTCAGGCCAACTCATTTCGAATTTTGGTTTCCAACCCCCCAATCAACGGTTACCAGCAGCCGCCACCAGCAGCCCAGTCCCTACTGTCCTTCGCCAAGGCCCTGTTCTCCTGAGAGAGGGATGAAGTGTTGAACTATTATGCGGTTGGCTAGGGAAGAAGTGGGTGAAACCAAATCACTTTTCCGCTCGCACCTCCCGCTATTCCGGTTGCGGTTCTTCATCATTGGTGCAGGGATGCTAGATTTTTTATTTTGACCGAAAAAAATGTATCACAGCGATTCAAATTGTTTCTTGTTTTCGTATTTGAAGGTACGATATTTTTTTATTTCCAATGGCAGAATCGCGCTACAATATTCGTTGGTCAGTCGGTTTCCACGGTAGGGCGATGGAAGTGCGAGTGAAAAATCCGGGATCAGAATCGCGCTACAATATTCGTTGGTCAGTCGGTTTTCTCGATAGGGCGATGGAAGTGCGAGTGAAAAATTCGGGATCAGAATCACGCTACAATATTCGTTGGACAGTCGGTTTTCTCGATAGGGCGATGGAAGTGCGAGTGAAAAATCCGGGTTCAGAATCGTGCTACAATAATCGTAGATCAGTCGGTTTCCACGGTAGGGCGATGGAAACTCGAGCACGAAATCCGGGATCAGTGGTCATCGTGATCAAATAAATCATAATCGTGATGAAGACCGCGACGTGTATTTCCATATAACTAGTGGATCATATCACCTAACAGAGGTGGCTCCTAGATCCACACCTTACCCTACCCTACTAACCACCATTCCTTCCCGTGACAACTGTGGGGATGCTGTGGATTCCACGGTTTCTAGTAGCAACGGTTGTCGAACTAACATTCCTTCCCTTTCCTGATGACCGTAAGGACGTGGCCAGCGCCGTTATTGACTTTAAATAGCTGAACTCTCGAATTGTGCACATTGAGAATGGTTAGCTAGTCCCAAGCTTTCACATTCATTGGCTCTCTGTGCAACTTCGATTGTTCTGGTCAATCACGGAGTAGCAACTACGATGTGTACGGTTATCTTTGCTTTGCTTTGCTTTGCTTGAAGGTATGATATTTTTTTATTTCCAATGATGTACAGTTTTCCGTATATCGCTGAGCACACGGGTTGATTGCATTGCACTAGCAAACCTCCTCCGGTAATACTTCCTCTTCCCAAATCTTGGTAATGACTCAGTGTAGTACTCTCACCAGTGCTTCTCCACCGTATTTTAGAAGCTCACTTGATCAGCTCCAGCGGCTTTGTTGTTTTTCAACTAGCTAACCTCCTCTTCAATCTCTTGGAGGTCAGGGGCTGGAAATCTTTCGTCCTGCGCATGTACCCCTAGATCTTTTACCACGCCACCTTCGGTGCTTGCAACGTCGTCATTGAAGTGTTCATCGTAATGCTGCCGCCACTTCTCGACCACCTCACGCTCGTGAGAAGATTCCCGTGATTGTTTCGGCACATGTCGGCTTATGGTACGAAACCTCTGTGTGAGCGATTTAGCTTCTCGCAGAACTTCCGTGTGCCATTAGCGCGGTACAGCTCTTTCATCGCTTCGCGATGTTTTCTTCCTGCTGGCGCTTCTTCCTCCGGAAGACTGAGTTCTTCTGTCCCGCGCCTGTCTATAATGTGCCTCATTCGCCCTCGTACGGTGTTGCAACATTCTCGCCCAACTTGTAGTACCAGTATTCAACTTGTACTTGTCGCTGAGATTCTACAACGGTCGTCTGAAACGCGCTGAAGTATTCCGAAACCTATCGTTATCACTTGAAGTGTCTCAAAAACACTACTGAAACCCCCTGAGACTTCTCTCTATCAACAATTCTGAAACATATTCTCCCTTAAACTCCACGAAACCCTCAGAGCCGCGCTTGAGATCCTCGGAAACTTCTCTTGAAGCTCTGTGAACCTTTCTGATGCCCCAAGAAACCTTTTAAAATTCCCTGAAACTCTTGGCAGCCCCTCTCATACCACTCCTGATACCCCCAGGAAACTCGTGAAGCCTCGTGAAACTGCCTGAAACCAAATGAAATGCTTTGAAACGCGGCTGAAACCTCATTAAGATCTGAACGGTACAATACCGTAAACTTCTCTATTACTTTCCTGAAACCCCATAAAACATCCTGAAACGCCTTCAAATCACTCTGGAACACCCTGAGATCATGAAAGACTTCTCCGAAGTGGAGCGGGCCTGGTATGGAAACACGTGACCTTCACGTCGAGAATGTGAGATTGAATTCCACTCTCGACATTCTCGCAAAATGTTAAATTTCCCTTCTGAAGTAATGCCGTGGGTCACGTGAATTCCCTGAAATTTCCGGGAGCCAGTCGGAGACCTCCAGAACTTCTCAGAAGCCCCATAAGATACCCGGATACACCTTGAAATCTCTCTAAAATTGCCCGTGTCTTTCAGAAACTTCTCTTAAATTTCGAGGAGTCTCTTGATAATCCTCTAAACAGTTTATGATCGAATATCATAGTGCAGATATAAATTTGTGTATTCCATGAAAGATAGGTTGACCTAAATTATCACAAATATTTCATGAAGTGAGCCTTGAGAGTTAAAAGGTTCATGGACCCTATTTGGTAGTGTAACGTTACTATCTAGAATGAAATCAAATTACCTCATATTGCAGTGGTTGTTTTTATCAACTTAGATCCATTACAGTAACAATGGCCCGTAATGTCACAAAAAAAATATAACAATGCCTATTGTTCCTCGAACTACTTTGGTAAATACAGCGGATGTAACACTACTTAACGTACTGGCAAAAGCTATTATCACAAATGAAGACCTGAAGCTATGGTCTCCGAAATAGTTTGGTTGATTTGGAATATTTCAAAATTATCTTGTAATGCCAGGGGGATTACAGATTACAGTTGGATCTTTATTGGTGCAGTTCATTGTGAGAATGACTACTGTTACTGTCAAGAGCTAAACTTCAATACAGTTTGGATGACCCGGAATGTCCCAAAGATTTATAATAATAGCAGGTAGACTTCAGCAATACCCACGGTTAAATATGCAACGTTGCTATGTATATCAGATATGGCTGTTGTTACGAGTGTGAACCTGAAGTTCTGAACTCCAAGATAGTTTGGCAGACCTGGAATATTCATATAATGTCTCTAAATGACATTTGAGATTTCAAGAGCTTCACGGATCCCAGCAGATTATGCAATGCTATTACATATTTATAGTGAAAACACATAGATATATTCTTGTAGACTTGAAGGACTTCATTATAGGACAGTTTGGACGACCCTGAATGTCCCGAAGGTTTATAATTATATCAAGTAGACTTCAGATTGATCCAGTAAGTAAGTGTGGTTGATTATGAAACGTTACTTAGTATAGCAGATATGGCTGCTATGCTGTTACGAATGTAGACCTGAAGTTCTGAACTCCAAGAAATTTTGGATGGCCTGGAATATATCTAAAGTGCCTCTAAATATCATTTGAGATTTCAAGAACTTTACGGATCCCAGCAAATTAAGTAATGCTATTATTTATGGCGAAACACATAATGTTATTCTTGTAGATTTGAAGGACTTCATTATAGGACAGTTTGGACGACCCTGAATGTCCCAAAGGTTTACAATAATATCAAGTAGACTTCAGATTGGTCCAGTAAGTGCGGTTGATTATGCAACATTACTCAGTATAACATATATGGCTACTGTTACGAGTTTAGACCTGAAGTTCCGAACTCGAAGATAGTTTGGCTGATCTGGAATATCCCTATAGTGAGTGTCCCTGAATGACATTGTAGATTTGACGAGCTTTTTAGATCCCAGTAGATTATGCAATGTTATTATAAAGTTATTCTTGAAGATTTGAAGGACTTCATTACAGAACAGTTTGGACGACCCTGGATTCCCTAATTATAAACTTGAAGTATCAAGTGGACTTCAGATTGTTCCAGTAAGTGGGCTTCGTGGCCGTGCGGTTAGCGGCGTCAGTCGTCTAGGCGTTTCGTAAGCCTCGGAGTGCGGGTTCGATTCCCGCTCCAGTCGGGGAAAACTTTTCGTCGAACGGAAAATTCTCCATTGGGCCACTGGGTGTTCTGTGTGTTGTCCGTTGTCTCGTGTATGTGTAATGTTCAGTCTGTGCAGCCTCTGGCTGAAGACGGTGTATTGTCTTTTTATATAAGTGCGGTTGATCGTGCAAAGTTACTCAGTATTACAGATATGGCTACTGTTACGACTGTAGACCTGAAGTTTTGAACTCCAAGGTAGTTTGGCTAACCTGGAACATCCCTATAGTGTTTCTAAATGTCGTGGAATTTCAATAGTTTCACGGGTCCCAGCAGATTATGCAATGCTATTATTCATATGTTTTATATCAAGAAAATTGAAAAAAAAAAAAATTTTGGTTGAAATCAAAATAATGCATCATCAAAATGAAATATGTTTCTAAATCGGATGACTCCGTAACGTATTTTCTATTGATTATAGGTCAAGTAAGCACGTCAAAACCCAAGTTAAAACCCATTTTATTCTGTTAACTTTCGTATTTTCCAGATCATTCTGTTGAATCATATTGCTACATTTTGCGTGCAGACAGAGTGAACCATGTGTCTCTGAGAAAAAAGGTTGAAATCACTTAATCTTCAATAGACTATCCATATCAGAATATGTTTGTTTATTAGCTGTTGGACATCTATTTGAAAAGTACAGTAACCCGTTTGATGAAAACGTTATTTAATAATTGTACTTGGTTCACTCTGACTAAACGAGTTTCTGAATAACGTCAGTCTTCTGAATAAATTATAATGAACTGTGTAACTTTATTATTCCAAAAACATACCGAACTATGAAAATATATTCAAAATTTGATAACCGTTAAAAGTTCTAGCGAAGAGTTCCTAAATACGGCATTTTTTGACCACCATTCATGGGATATTGAACTGTTGTACTTGGTCCACTGTGACTGAACAGAAAAATTGAAAAACGTAACCTTCAGTATAATAAATAAAAATATCAAATTTCTAACTCTCAGTTCACATACACAGCACTTGTGTTAATTGTCGATCTTCGTGTGTATGGATTTTCTATCAAATATGTAAGAACGTGAGTGCATAATGTAGTTGGATGTAGTTTTATCGAAAATCGCTCAGTCAGAGTGGACCAAGTACAATCAATCACTTAGTAATCACTCGATTTCAAGCTTAATTTAACGTTTTTTTCGCATTCAGTATATAATGATGCTCTGATGAATAGTTATAAAGATTTATGAAAAAAGGATTTCTAACCTTTGTCGGCCAGGAAGTCCACAATAATTTATTGTCTGTTTTCGGCTATACCATGTCTGAAAAAGGCGTTAACACTTAAAGCATTTAAGGCAAAGTGCGTTTAATTGACAAATTGAGGGAAATTTTGATGGGACTCGAACCAACGATTCCGTATCATGGATACAGCGCTTTGGTCAACTAAGCCACCGAACAAGTCCGTAGTTCACAACTTTCTCCTGAAAGTGTGGCGCTTCGAACCTAGTTTTACTTTCAATTTTTCAGAATCGTTACTTGTTCTGTGGCTTTGTTGGTTAATGCGCCGGATTAGCGATTCGGAGTCGTGCCTTCAAATCCCACCAAAACAAGTGGTAATTTTTTCATAAATTTATCTCTAAATTTATCAATCAAAGTCTATTTTGCCTTCAATTGCCTCAAGTTTTTTTTAGTCTAAGGAGTCCACCCCGACTTTTCTGCCTCATCTACATATTTGGGGCTGTCCATAAACCACGTCCATAAAAATCTTTTCCTCCAGGTTTTTAAGGAATGCCACCTGGAGTTACTTCTAGGCTTACTTTAATAATATGTACCTTTCATTTTTACAGGATTTTCTTCTGAAAAATTTTTAGAAAAAAAAATCTGAAGACATTTCAAAAGAAACTACAAATCCATTTGGATAACTTATAATGCGTTTCGCATCCTAATAGTTTGTTGAATGCAAAACATATCAATCGATCTGGCAACCCCGTTTTCATTAACCCGGCAGAGAGTGGTTTTGTCCACCGCACACACCAAACTGAACCGGGCTCTATGAAGTCATTTTCACTTTGCCACTCCGTCACTGGGACGATTTATTTGAGGCAGTTTTTCTCGGAACGGTACCATTTGACACGCTATGGGTCCATTTCATCCCAAAACTAGTTTTAGATGGAGCAAATGATGGTTTCGTTCGGTCGAGAAGCACCAGCACTCACTGGTGATTGGGTTCGGTTCCATCATTTTCGGGTGGAATGGGAAATGAGCGGAAGTGTCATTATAGGTTAACTTTTGACTTTGGATGATGACTGTCAGTTTGCTTTAACGGCGCTCCAGGCTGTTAGGTGGCGAATACGCAGCCCACCGAACCTAAAACAAGTTGAACTTCCGCAATTGGCAATAAACGTTGGAGATTTGGGTCTGTGGGTTGCAGATTAAACGGAGCTCTCGGTATTGAAGGATGGGACAGTAAATTTGCTGGGGATTATGGTTTGAAGAAATAGTTTTTTGGAGCCGCTGGGGTTGGAGGCTAGAACGCGTGTGCAGTTTCTGCTGATGGGTTTCGCATTTTACAGCTCTGCCTATACTCCTCACCCATCATCCCAACACTCTTTGGCAACGAGTGTTCTGTAACGTTAACTCAAACAAATTGTGCAAATGTAAGCGCAATTGAATTTCTGATCGTAAACCGAACCCATAATTGTTAAAAAGTGCAAAGAAAAAAATGTGATATGAAGACCAAATAATGAGCTTCAAACGAAACTGCCCATTTGACATTTTAATTAAAATTAGGGTGTTCGACTGCATCATGTTTGAGAAGTGGAGAGTAAACTTACTTTTAATTTTCAACGTTCATTATGGAATGGTTCTGCAACTCTTGGTGAGCACTTGAAAACCTCATCCAGTGTCACTAGGAAGAGCCTTATCATTTTTACATTATAAAGGCATTCGTAAAGACTGACCTACTCCCGTTCCCTCTTATACAATCTGCTGCTTCCACAACTAGACTCATATATGCGTCAATCCAGATCAGCCGCTCCCAACATCCTACGGAAAGATTCAATCGTTCTCCACAGACGTCATTAAAATGCTACGGAAAAGGGCATTGCAAACTAACCAGATTCACTGATCCCGGGCTACAACTGCTGCTATCAGAGTCAGTGGGCAGTCGTACAGCAGCTAGCCAGCGTGGCACAGCAAGCAGCAGCAGAATGCACCACCAACACCACACACACCCTAGCAGGGGTCAAATAGGATCGATCGGTGCAAACCACTCACCCACAGCATGGTACGAGGAGTTGTGAAGTGATGCAATCCAATCGGGACTACCGGCAGACAGACAAGCAGGCGGAATTTATATGCGAATACGCGCGCTCCCAGTGTGGAGTGGCTATAGGGGAAGTTGGTATATAACGCACCGTTACCATTTGTCTTATCACAAATAGGATAATACACAATTGCTTATATGTAGTACGCCACATACTCAATCTGCAGCTGCCGCTCTCCATCTCCGGTCAAGCCCAATGCTCGCCAGATCACGTTCTTCCTGATCCGTCAAAGCACTCCACGCCTTCTTGTGCCAACCGGATCAATTCTAGATCAACATGTGAAAAGGGCGGAATAGCCATTGTAGGCCTCATTTGCTCCTGTCTTTCCTAGACATATTGTGCTGTACTTGCTAGTGGAAAGAGATTACTGAATAATGGGAAAATACGCTCAGGAGAACCTGGAGAAGCAGAAATTTGCAATGGCTGTTACGCTTTTTTCATATGTTAGTCTAAAGTCCAATTTAGAAGGGATGCTGTCCGGTAGTCTTGTTGCCCTGTGGATCATATTTTTCGGTTTTGGATACTTCCCGGAATCTGGGTTCGTCACAGAGTGCTGCGAGCTCATGGTCCATTCTTTGTCACCATCCTGCAGTTTCTCTGAAACTTCTACGATAATTTTTCTAGAAGTTATTCCGGAAATTCCTATGGTAATTCCAACTCCTAATTCTTTGGGGAATCTTCTAGAAATTCCACCGGAAGTACACCCAGGATTTTTTCCAGGAGCCAGGAATTTCTCTATGTGTTGCTCCTGAAATTCCTCTGGAAATCCCTCAAGGAGTTACAGCGGGAATTTCTCTAGTTCTTTCGCGAATTCCTTCAAGAGTTAATTTGAAAATTTCTCTAGGAATTCAAGTAAATTACCGCTTGAGGATTGTCTTCAACATAACTTTCTTATGATAGGGTGCCTGTACGAATTATGGCATTACCTAAGGAAAACTATTTGAACAAAAAAAAACGAGAAGACCAACGAATGTAATCAATATGTTAAAAGATATGTTAGGATTCTTTTAACAGTTCCTCCGAAAATTCCTTTAGGAGTTCCACTGGCAGTTCATTTATGAATTCCTCCAGGAATTTCTCTTACAGTGCGATTGAAAATTTATGAGTTCCACTGGAAATTTCCTTTAGTTCTTCCGTGAAATTCTCTAGTAGTTTTTCTGAGCATTTATCTAGAAGTTTATATGTGTATTTTTCTGAAAATTCCTCCAAGAATTTCTCTTTGATTTCCTCCGGGGATTCCTCTAGAAGTTACACCGGAAAATTGATTATCTATTAGTTCAACTGTGCATTCCTGGAAAAGTTCCACCTAAAGGAATAGGAATTCCTCCTGAAATTCTTCAAGGAATTCGACTGGGAACCCTGTAGGAGTTGCTTTGGGAAATCTTTCAATAGTTCTTCCAGTAATTTCTGTTGGAGTTTCTTCTAAAATTCTGGGAGTTTCTTCCGAGAGTTCCGCTAGGAGTTCAACTGTTAAGGAATTCGTAGAGAAATATATGTTAAGGATGTTTAGGATGTTCTTAAACATTTTTTTTGAAAAAAAATGTACAAAAAAAATCCAAGAAAAGGTCTTGAAAGAATTCCCGGCGGAAGTCCTTAAGGAATTCTCCAGAAAATTTCTGAGGTAAATTTCCGGGGAAACTCCTAAGCATATCCTAGAAGTAGCTCCTGAAAAAGTTTTGTAGGCACTCCTGAAGAAAATTTCGCAGTAACTCCTCAAGGAGCTCCATGGTAAACAATTTTCGGAGAAACTCCTGGAGCTATTCCTAGTGAAATTCAAGAGGGGAACTCACGATGAGATTTTCGAAGGAGCTCCTAAAGGAATTCTCGCAGGAAGTTTTGAACATATGTCCGGAGAAACTACAGATAGAATTATCGGACAAAATCTTGACGAAATTCCCGGAGGAAGTCCGAAAATAATTCCTGAAAGAACTTTTAAAATAATTCTTGAAAAAAAAAACTACTGAAGAAAATCAATGGAGAAAGTCCTGAAGGAACTGATGGATTAACTCCTGAAGGATTTTTTGGAAAAACTCCTGAAGTGATTGCCGGAAGAAGTCCTGGAACAACTCCTGAACGAATTTTCGCTTAAACTCCCATAAAAACCCCCGAGAGAACTTCTGAAGGAAGTTCTCGAAGAAGTATAGACTCGGAGAAACTCCTGAATGTATTTCATTGGGAAGACCTTCTGAAGAAATTCTCGAATGAAATTCTGAAGAAAAACTCCTAAATGAATGTTCGGAGGAGTGAGACTCTAGAGGAAATTTTCGAAAAAACTCATGAAAGAGTTCCCAGAGGAGCATCTGAAGGAAGTTTGGAAACATCTCGAAGAACTACAGAAATAGTTCTTTACCAACTTCTAAAAAAATCCCGGAGGAAGTCCGGAAAGAATGATTCACCTACATTTTCATTTTCACCTCGTCGAGAAGTACCTTCAGAGACTGAAAGAATCGAACAAGGTCCTGCACGAAGCACCATGTTTAATAGTGGGGATAACCCAATGAGAAGCAGGCTAAAATAATACACCGTTAGCACACGTCCGGAGCACACTTCCGAATTTCAATGTTCTTCCACGGTCAGAATATCATATCTGACACATTGGAGCTACACCTACGTGGGAAGTTTTATTTCTATTTGATTGGCGAAAATAAATAAAATCAATTATCAAACGGAAATAAATGGAATAGCAAAACATAATGACATAATTTGGAATATAACGCGACCACTGAAAACAACCTTCCGGCCGGTACCACGGGGCAGGGAGGCCAGATGATTTTTTTCACATTTTTCAAGAGTCTGTATTCCATGCATAAAAATAACAGTCCCTTTTGCTCAATTATGTGTATTTCATATAAAACGTAATCAGAACTAGTTATGATTAGAGACGAATGCCGCATAGCGGTAAAGTCTCCCACAAAAAAAAAAAAAAAAAAACTAGTTATGAATCGAATAAGCGCTGTGGAGAAAAAACGATTTTTTGAACCACCTCATTGGATATGCATCTCAATGTTCTAACCTAAAGGATCGTATTTTAATGCATTTTCCCCTACGTAACTGCATTGCATCCATCGTGAACGGGAAGAGAATCGTGCTGAGTTCTTGATTGCCTTGAAAACAGCAAAAAACGGTAACCGACCGACGACAGTCGGAACGTGTGTATGCGCGGGAGAGTAGGTAAGTGTGTGCACCTAATACGCAATTATAATTTGAAAAGCGAAACTCCAGCTGTGACTTGGACGGAGCATGGCTGCTCCTTAGCTAACTGCACTTCACTTCACCGAGAATAGCCCCGACCGAATCGAAAGCTTTCATCTCGAATCTGCCCGGCACGAAACATGAGCACGAGCAAGCTTTTGAACACTCTGAAGTTCACGAAATCGGTCTCTGCTGGCCAAACGACCATCCTTCGCGACAGCAAACGAGAGGGGTCAAACTCGTTTCATCGCTCCATATCAGACACGCGGGCAAAATGTCAACCTCAAACGAAATCTCATAAATCACATCACCTCTGGCCAGCCAGCCAGCAGCGAGTTCCGTGCACTTCCGCAAGCTGCGGATCTCACCCATTTTAGACATTGCCGCTGGCTGGATGGCTGGCTAGCTGCTACCGAAATTGGTTACATGAGATCATCTAATTTGTTCGCTCTCTCCCATTTTCCACCATATTCTGTCATGAAAACAACATTAACCCGGCGTTCTTTATGGGGCGAGTGTGCAGTTTGGAGCAAGGGTTTTCCGTGCGCCCCCTACCTTGGTGAGGTATATGCTCGTGCAGACTGGTTCATGATTTTTTTTTTCTCAGCAGCATCTACTTTACACGCAAAAACATCCGTAGGTGCCCCATA
This sequence comes from Aedes albopictus, assembly GCF_035046485.1. Lineage (NCBI taxonomy): Eukaryota > Metazoa > Arthropoda > Insecta > Diptera > Culicidae > Aedes > Aedes albopictus. The sequence continues at coordinate 367,231,682 of NC_085137.1, forward strand.
TACTAAAATGGCAATACTTTGGTAGACGGCTGGCTTTCTCAGATGCCATTAACATCGACTTTATTCACTATCTCATTTGTTAGTAAGATTCGATTGTGCAAGAAAACGAGAGCGGGCGAGAAAAGATATCACCGCAGAAAGAAAAAGCTGTATGATGAGAATGTCCTTGCTGAGTTGCATAACAGTATGGAACAGAACGACATGCAGAATTTTTACCAAACTATCAATGGCATGCAGAGAAAAACTACGCTGCGTAGACGAGTAGGGGGCTGTCCATAAACCACGTGGTCATTTTTTGGGACTTTTCAACCCCCCCCCCCCGCGTGGTCATTAGTCCATACAAAAAATTTTATTCGTCCATACAAAATGGTCATTGGCTGAAACGAATTGTAGTTAGGATACTCTATTCCTTAAAGTTAAATTCGTGATCTTGAGAACCAACTGGACCCCTCCTTATTTTTTCCAATAAAATCCAAGTAACATTTCCAATATTTCTGAACTATTGCCAAGTGCTACTAAATGTACGAAATCCGAATGTCACATTAAGCATATCTCTATAATTACTTTGAATATCGCAAATTTACAGAAAAAATGAAAACCAGTCTAACATGTATGCTGCACAGCGCTGATCTTTTGCCGTGCCATTTAATTGCTCAACTTACTTCATGTTCCATAAAGGAGCCCAGGAAGGCAGGCAGAAAAAAAAACTTCTAAATTGAATACTTCACTGACCCTGAACCCCACCACCGATCAACACAGAGGCGGCGGTGCCAATGCTGTGCGGTAGGAATAGGAAGGTAGGTACCTACCTATATCAGCAAGCATAGGGCCAAAAGTGCAGCAGCAGCATTCAAGAACTTCTACGTCCGTCGTCGAGTCGATTGGAGATTGTCAAGCGACCGAAGGCTGCTGCCGTGCCGCTACTGACTGCTGCGATGGGGCTGCTGTCGAGTGGGGCACGAGTGCACGACAAGAATCGAAACTTCAATCACATTTATTCGCGTTTCGGGCGGCAGCAGCAGTCAGCGTTATTGCATTGCTGGCTGGTAGGTAACCCAGAGGTGCCTATATGGGGAGGACCGCTCTGCTGCTGGCTGCATAAGGAGTGTTGGCAGTAGGAGTAGCAGCGCAGCAGTCAATATGGAGGAGAGAAACAATCAATCTTTTAATAGTTTGATCACGACTCGTTTTCGTCTATCTGGCAAACAGAGCGCCGGCCGTTGGAGTTGGAGTCATTCGATTCAAACTCAAAGACCATCAGGGAGTGCGAGGGAAAAGAAATCAGATTCATTTTGTTTCATTATTATTCATTGTAGCTTGTTCGGGGTTTGATTTGATGCTGTTGCTTCTCCTGTCGATGCCATATCAATGTCCAAGGAAGAGGGATGAGGAGAAGATAGTGGCACACATAGAACACTGAATGTACGTGCCAGCCAGAAGCAGTAGCAGCGCATGACTTGAAATAGGATATGGACGGAAAAGTTGATGTGTGTAGTCTGCTCACGAAGCGTTCAATGCTTAGCTGCTGGAGCGTAGGTAATAGAAATTTATCAATTGGGGATGCTTACTGGACATTTCGGGAAATAGATAAATTGTTAACTGGCATACCTGACAGGGGCTATCAGTTAATGGTTCAGGTTCGCATGGTGTTACTTGAAATTTCGTTTCTTTTGCATATTGAGATCTAATACCATCAAAACGAGGACCAACTTATCGAAACTTTGTAATAAACATAAGATAGATAGCCCAAGCATGAGCCAAGTAACATTGTGTTATTTATGAAGATTTAAAGTCACTTAGTTTTAAAACATCTTTTGCCATCTAAATAACAATAAAACCAGATAACTAGGAATCTGCCCTCTTTAGGGCAACTACTGTGTCGGAAAAAAGATGACAACGACTCAGATCAATACATAATGAACAGCAACAACATCATCACGAATTTTCTACCAGAAGCCAACATAGGTACTTGCCTTATCTTACCGGTCAGACCTGAGTCTCTGTTGTACATAGGAGCCGTCCATCCTGCGCGATTGCCCGCCATCGCCTTGACTTGTGGTCAGGACAAATTTCTGTCCACTTGCTTTATTTCGTTGTTGAGGCTGCACTCCGTGCGCCTCTGGGTCTGAGGGTGCTGCGATGTCCTGCTGGGTTCCAATCTTACGCTTGCTTGCAGATTTCGTTCCCGCTCCTGCGTAGACCAACCTCCAGTTCCACTCCCGTATTTCTGTCGCTATCGGCTTTTGATGACATCCACTATAGAACTCCATGTTGGAGATATAATTGTGAGGCCACCATGCAAGAATTATATACCGCAGGCATCTATTGTTGATGACCTGCACTGTGTTCTCCACTGATACACACCAGGTTTCGTACAGCAGCAAAGGGGCTGTCCATAAACCACGTGGTCATTTTTTGGGACTTTTCAACAACCCCCCCGCGTGGTCATTAGTCCATACAAATATTTTTATTTGTCTATACAAAATAATCATTGGCCGAAGCCACCCCCCCCCCCCTAATGACCACGTGGTTTATGGACAGCCCCAAAGATTTCACGTTCGAGTTCAAAATTCAAATTTTGATGCGTGGACTAATCTGGTTGTTCTTCCATATATTTCTTAAAATCGCAAAAGCATTCCTCGCCTTCTTGATTTGTGCACCTATATCGATCTTTGTGCCGTCTTCGGCCGCCATTTGACTACCAAGATATTGGTAGCTTTCAAAAATCTCTACTGCTTGCTCAGCGACCGTAATGGCTAGTTTCCATTTGATTTTACTGTATAACAGGATAGGACAAGTAATGGTCACGTAACACTTTTGCAATCAAATACTTATGCGTTCGCAGTTGATAAGTAATTCGCAGCCAGAAAGATTTGCCAACAGATGGCACTGTCATGCGATGTTGTCAGTCATGTTGGTAATTTGCCGTACGGAACAATTGACCTACCAAGCGAAAGGAAAAAGAAGTTTTGGCATCCAAGCGGTGTTCCGTCGATGAGATCCTCGTCGTTGATTTGTCGCTGGATGTAAACGGCACACCGCTTAGATGTCAAAACTTCTTTTTCTTTTCGCTTGGTGCATCAATCAATATGTCGATATGTATATTATTCCGCGAGTAAAGAGGACATTTTAGCCGTGTCGTTCTATAACGTGCTCTCCGTCGTCCCTCAGTATGATTGCATCTGAACACGAGATTGAATTTGCTGTTATGTAGTTTAAAGATTTATAAAGGTACCCCAAAACTGAATTGTTTATCAATAGTTCAAGTTTCGACAGAACTTGGAACGTTACAAACAGAAGCAGAAACAGCAGACCCGCCTCTTTCGGAAGACAAAACGCCGCCTGTGAGGAGCGGAGTGTGAAGAAATGGAATTGCTGTGCCGTTCCCAAGAAACACGGAAATTCTATCAGAAGCCCAATGCATCCCGCAGCGGCTTTGTGTCACGAGTCGAATTGTGCAGGAATAAGAACGGAGGCCTATTGACGGACGGACGTGAGGTGATCGAAAGGTGGAAGCTGCGCTTCGATCAGCACCTGAATGGCGTGGACCACATAGGCACGGGAGGCCACGGCAACAGAGGAAACGATAATGCCAGGCCAGGACGGAAATGAATCAACTCCCACGTGCTATCCCAGATCATCTTCCGTCGTTTGTCACCTAAAATGAATAAGCAGAGAAATTCAGAGGCGCATTGTGGCAGGAAATCGTGTTTGCTTTGGACTCCGCAAAACTCTACGATCGAATAAAGTTCGCCGTAACACGAAGTTAACTATCGACAAAACGCTGATTAGACCGGTCGTCCTCTATGGGCACGAAACATGGACCCTACGTGCAAAGGACCAACGCGCCCTTAAAGTTTTCGAACGGAATGTGTTGCGTACCATCTACGGCGGAGTGCAGATGGAAGACGGGACTTGGAGAAGGCGAATGAACCACGAGTTGCATCAGCTGCTGAGAGAACCAACCATCGTCCATACCGCGAAAATCGGGAGACTACGGTGGGCGGGTCACGTCGTCAGGATGTCGGATAGCAACCCGACTAAAATGGTTCTCGAGAGTCATCCGACCGGTACAAGAAGACGTGGAGCGCAGCGAGCTAGGTGGGTCGACCAAGTGGAGGACGATCTGCGGACCCTACGCAGAGTGCAGAACTGGAGACAAACTGTCATGGACCGAGTGGAATGGAGACGGCTACTATGTACAGCAGAGGCCACACCGGCCTTAGCCTGATTGGTAAGGTAAGGTATCATCAGCGAAAATCGGACCTGCTACGGGCTCCAGAAGAAACTGCGGTCGAAAAAGATTCACCCACGCACCAAATGCACCATGTACAAAACGCTAATTAGACCGGTGGTCCTCTACGGACACGAGCCATGGACGATGCTCGAGGAGGACCTGCAAGCACTCGGAGTTTTCGAGCGACGCGTGCTAAGGACGATCTTCGGCGGTGTGCAGGAGAACGGTGTGTGGCGAAGAAGGATGAACCACGAGTTCGCTGCACTTTACGGCGAACTCAGCATCCAGAAGGTGGCCAAAGCCGGAAGGATACAGCAGGCAGGGCATGTTGCAAGAATGTCGGACAACAGCCCTGCAAAGCTGGTGTTTGCAACTAATCCGGTTGGCACAAGAAGGCGTGGAGCGCAAAGAGCACGATGGGCGGACTAGGTGGAGCGTGACCTGGCGAGCATTGGGCGCGACCGAGGATGGAGAGCGGCAGCCACAAACCGAGTATTGTGGCGTGCTATCACAAACGAAGATATATTAATAGGGTCCTAAAATGAAAAATATTTCCCCGGTTTTGCTGCATAACACGAAAGAGCATGCTTTTCTGATCTCAATGGTAATTTTTCCGAACTTAACCTTCCAGGACGCGCGCCATCAAGCAACCGAAACTGCGACGCGCTCGCGCTGTATACGAAACGAGAGGTTTTTTGGTAGTGTTGTACTTTTTACAACAGCGCGCGCGCTGAAGGGTTAAACAATAACAGAATAGTTAATAAACTTGAAAATAAAATAATGATGAGCAGGTCTTGTTTGACAACGAGGTCAACGTAACGAAAATAAAACGACGGGTTGCAAAAGACACCACATTGGCTCAATTTTTACAATAAATGTTCCTGTTTGACATACACGGTAAACAAAATTTACCCAAAATTTAGTGCTAAACAAGGAGTGTTGCAAAAATTATTAAAATTTTTGAAAATATATTTTATGGGCTTTACCTAATAGGAATACTGAGTAAACATGTCAGTTTAATCAATGCTTGATCGAATTATGCAGAAATTGAGATAGGCCTTTAGGAGCCTATTCGTCTGTGCTGCTATTGTTGATTATGTGTTGTCTTAAATGTGATGTTGAACAAATAAATGTATGTATGTATGGATGTAATACACTATTCCTGGTAAAAAATAGTCATTTTCCATTTTATTAGAAAATCTTTCTGAATTCCAGGATGTCCTTTCGAGATCCCTACAAGAATTGCTCTGCGATTCCTTCACAATGTTTGCTTGGGAATCTTCCAAAAATTCTTTCGTGATCTCTCTAGAAATTATTTCAGGATTGCTCCTGGAGTACTCTCTGGAAAACCTATGAGAGTTCCTTCAGAGATTCTTCCACGAATTTATTTAGGATTTGTTCAGAACTTCCATCTGAAGTTCTTCCAGGAGTTCTCTTTAGGATTACTCCTGTAACTCCATACGGGATTCCTTCACTAGAAATTCCTTCCGAGATTCATCTAGAAGATTGTTATGAAATTATTCTAGAATATATTTCAGGGATTTCTTAACGAGTTTCTTTTAAGATTTCTCTAGAAACGTTTGGAATGTCTTCAGTTTTTTTTTTCTGTGAAGAAACTAGTGGAAGAATCTCAGAAATCGCTCGTGTAAAAATTCCCTACAAAACTGGTGGAGATATTCCTTAAGAAGTTGTTAGAGGAATTATAAGGAGCTCAAGAGCAAGTCTTGGAATATTTCCATAAAAACTAAAAAAACTTCTGGAGTATTTCCATGAGCAAAATTTAAGAAATCTCCTGAATGAACTCCAGAATACATAATATGCAAGAATTCCAGCAGGAAATCCTGCAGGAATCCTAGAAGAAGTTCCTGAAGATATTCTGAATGAAAAATTGAACAAATCTTTAAGAAGGAACACCTGTAAGAACCTTTACTTATTTTCCAGGATTCAGGAAGTCCTGAAGAAATTCCGGAAAGAACGTTTGTAAAATTTCTGGAAGATACTCCGGGTGAAATTTCTGGAGCGGCTCCTGATGCCACTTCTGGTGTAATCTTACCAGAAAATTCTGGAGAATAAACCAGAAGGAACTTTGAAAGGAACCCATAAAGTTACTCCTAGAGGAGACCTAGAAGAAATTCCTGGGGGAATCCTGGAAAAAGTTGCTGGAGGAAGGATTTCCTAGATAAATACAATAAACAATTCCTGGAGAAATCCCAAAAGGAATTTCTTGAGGATTCACATAAGAACCGTCCAAGAAAATCTGGGAGAATCCCACGTTCAATTTTGGAGTTTCTTCTGGAGCCCGTAGTAAGCCCGACTTTCGCTGAAAATGCGCCTCCGAATTTCACGGCTCAGTTGTTGTCAGCCGTCAGTAAGGATCCGAGGTAGACGAATTCCTTCACCACCTCGAAAGTATCCCCGTCTATCGTAACATTACTACCCAGACGGATCCGGTCGTGTTCGGTTCCGCCTACCAGCATGTACTTTGTTTTTGAGGCATTCACCACCAGTCCGACCTTTGCTGCATCGCGTTTCAGGCGGGTGTATAACTGCCACCGTTCTAAATGTTCTAGCGATTATGTCCATGTCGTCCGCAAAGCATACAAATTGACCGGATTTTGTGAAAATCGTTCCCCGGCTGTTGTGCCCAGCTCGTCGCATCACACCTTCCAGAGCGATGTTGAAGACATGAGAGTCCGTAACCTTCTCGCAGTCCCCGGCGAGATTCGAATGAATTGGATCGTTCACCCGAAACCCTTACGCAGTTTTGTACACCGTCCATCGTTGCTTTAATCAGTCTAGTCAGCTTCCCAGGAAAGCCGTTTTCGTCCATGATTCTGCATAGCTCTGCGCGGTCGATACTGTCGTATGCCGCTTTGAAGTCGATGAACAGGTGATGCGTTGGGACCTGGTATTCACGGCATTTCTGGAGGATTTGTCGTACGGTAAAGATCTGGTCCGTTGTCGACCCGCCGTCGATGAAGCCGGCTTGATAACTTCCCACGAACTCATTTGTTTTAGGTGACAGACGACGGAAGATGATCTGGGATAGCACTTTGTAGGCAGCATTCAAAATAGTGATCGCCCTGAAGTTCTCACATTCCAAATGGTCGCCTTTCTTGTGAATGGTGCAGATTACCCCTTCCTTCAACTCCTCCGGTAGCTGTTCGGTTTCCCAGATCCTGACTATCAGCCGCTGCAAACAGGTGGTCAACTTCTCTGGGCCCATCTTGATGAGTTCAGCTGCGATACCATCCTTACCAGCTGCTTTGTTGGTTTTGAGCTGGCGAATGGCAGAGTTGATTCATTTCCGTCCTCCGCTGCACTGGCGTCGTCGTTTCTTCCGTTGCCGTGGGCTCCCGTCCGTGCCTACGTTCTCCACGCCGTTCAGGTGCTGATCGAAGTGCTGCTTCCACCTTTCGATCACCTCACGTCCGTCCGTCAAGAGGCCTCCGTCTTTATCCCTGCATATTTCGGCTCGCGGCACGAAGCCGTTGCGGGATGCGTTGAGCTTCTGATAGAACTTCCGTGTTTCTTGGGAACGGCACAGCAGTTCCATTTCTTCACACTCCGCTTCTTCCAGGCGGCGCTTTTTCTCCCGAAAGAGGCGGGTCTGCTGTTTCCGCTTCTGTTTGTCCCTTGCTGCAGCATTACCGCCCTCGCTGCGTTGTTCTTCTCCAAAACCGTTCTGCACTCTTCGTCGAACCATTATTGCCAAATTCGGTCTGAATTCCTCCTCCTGGCCTACCTGAGCGTTCAAATCTCCTATGATGATCTTGACGTCGTGGCTTGGGCTGCGATCGTTTTCGCGTTCGAGCTGCGCGTAAAATGCGTCCTTGTCATCATCAGTACTTCCAGAGTGACGGCTGTGCACGTTTATTATGCTGAAGTTGAAGAATCGGCCTTTGATCCTCAACCTGCACATTCTTTCGTCGATCGGCCACTAACCGATCACGCTTCTCTGCATATAACCCATCACGATGAAAGCTGTTCCCAGCTCGCGTGTGTTGCCGCAGCTCTGGTAGATGGTATGATTACCTCTAAACGTTCGCACCATGGATCCTGTCCAACACACTTCCTGCAGCGCTACGATGCCGAACCCGCGGTCCTTCAGTAGATCGGCGAGTATGCGGGTGCTCCCAATGAAGTTGAGAGATCGGCAGTTCAGCGTACCGAATTTCCAATCACAAGTCCTTTTTGTTCGCTAAGGTTGTTGCCGTTGGTCTCGGTTCGTATTATTCTGTTGCTGATTTTCCGTTACAATGGTTTTTTTACGGCTGGCTCGTAGGGCCTGACAGCAACTTTCCCTACTTTCCGGAGGACCATAGTGCACAGTTGAGCTTAGAGTCCTTCCCTGGCACTCGGACGTAGATCAGTCGCCCCTAACATGGGGATCAGACGCTGTTGTGAGCCGCTCCTCCTGGAGAACAGACGCTCAGGTTTGCCAAAGCAAACCCCCCCTTCCCTGTCAGCCTACGACCAAAGTTCCCACCGGGGTTGGTTACCCGATCTTCCCTAAGGTTGCTCATAGTTACCGGCCGGTACCGCGTGGAGGTAGGGATAGGAGTTGCTGGGCAGTGGCTGGTGGATCACAATGCACAATGGTCCGAGGACCAACATTAAGTGGAAAAAATTAATAACTCAAAAACCACCCAAGATAGAGTCTTCATGTCTTCTAGACATTTGCTCGTGAGTCCAAGCCGCGTTATATGCAAAAGTGTCCTAAACGCCAAATCTTAAAATACTTCATATTTCAGCACCTAACTTTTTTATTTCAAAAGATATCGAAATAAAATGTTCTGCAAAGTTGAAGAAGGTAAAAACCCCGACAACTTTCTCGAAGAGCAGTTTTTTCTATCTCTTCAATCTGAGGAGATATAACTTATTGAAGAAATAAAAAGTCCGAAATCGGTTTTTTTGTCATATGTCAAAAACTATCATTTTTTCAAGCCTACTATGTTCAGAGCAATTGTACATATTGCCAAAATACACATTTCGTCAGAAGACATCAAAGCTGTACGATGTTTCTATCAAAAGATATAAGTATTTTTGTACTTTTTTAAGCCAATTTTTCTAGCGTAACATTTGAAAAAGGCGCAAGTGAATCTTTAATTTTCTCCCACCACCGGATCTAATATGACAAAAACTGCATTTTAACAAATTTTGGAGAGGGTGTTTTTTTGTTTTGCGTTTTAAATGTGATTTGACTATGACCGTATTTTAGGCATCAAATTCACGAAAAATGACATCCATAATGTCCGAGTTCAACATCTACTCGTGTTTCAAGATCACTTATCTTAAACATTCGAGTAGCGATGAACCCAATGTTGTCTTTTTTGTTTTGTTTTGTTCCTTTGTGTAAGTGAGCAAAAATATAAAACAAATTCCCTATAGTTTTTCGATTTCTTAATTCATCAGATATATGCATCTGGTGATCGTATGCAAATTTTAAATTGAATTGTGGACCGTCCAGTTTTATATGTTTGACATATATTATGAAAGGCCTTTGATCCTAGGATAGGATGCGACACGTAGTCAGTCAATTTCGTCAACGATCAAAATCAAGTGCTGCCACTTTTCTTTATTCCAAATCTTTAAAACTATTTAACTTTAACGATTGAAGTTTTGATGCATATTTCGCACCGTAAAGCACTATTTGCAATTGCAATAGCGTAACCTGCTACTAAAATTGCTTTCAAACGCAAGCTCTTTCAATTATGATGAAATCTATCAAAAAATCAATTGATTTTGCACCAAATCAATGGTTTTAACCGGTGTCAAGCCATGGGAGTCACATTAGGTTGATTTGCTTTTGAATGCTGACATATTTGAGGCGATAAAGCTTGAATAAAAAAATACAATGATTTTAAATATTGGTATCAAATGCTAAACCTACAAACTAGCAACACGGCCAAGCCAACAACAAAGCGATATGATCGCAGCAAACGGATATCAATTTCGACCAATCAGCGACTGGTCTCCGTTTGACAGCAAATTCGTCTCAAATTGACTGACTACGTGTCGCATCCTATCCTAGGATCAAAGGCCTTTCATAATATATGTCAAACATATAAAACTGGACGGTCCACAATTCAATTTAAAATTTGCATACGATCACCAGATGCATATATCTGATGAATTAAGAAATCGAAAAACTATAGGGAATTTGTTTTATATTTTTGCTCACTTACACAAAGGAACAAAACAAAACAGAAAAGACAACATTGGGTTCATCGCTACTCGAATGTTTAAGATAAGTGATCTTGAAACACGAGTAGATGTTGAACTCGGACATTATGGATGTCATTTTTCGTGAATTTGATGCCTAAAATACGGTCATAGTCAAATCACATTTAAAACGCAAAACAAAAAAACACCCTCTCCAAAATTTGTTAAAATGCAGTTTTTGTCATACTAGATCCGGTGGTGGGAGAAAATTAAAGATTCACTTGCGCCTTTTTCAAATGTTACGCTAGAAAAATTGGCTTAAAAAAGTACAAAAATACTTATATCTTTTGATAGAAACATCGTACAGCTTTGATGTCTTCTGACGAAATGTGTATTTTGGCAATATGTACAATTGCTCTGAACATAGTAGGCTTGAAAAAATGATAGTTTTTGACATATGACAAAAAAACCGATTTCGGACTTTTTATTTCTTCAATAAGTTATATCTCCTCAGATTGAAGAGATAGAAAAAACTGCTCTTCGAGAAAGTTGTCGGGGTTTTTACCTTCTTCAACTTTGCAGAACATTTTATTTCGATATCTTTTGAAATAAAAAAGTTAGGTGCTGAAATATGAAGTATTTTAAGATTTGGCGTTTAGGACACTTTTGTATATAACGCGGCTTGAACTCACGAGCAAATGTCTAGAAGACATGAAGACTCTATCTTGGATGGTTTTTGAGTTATTAATTTTTTCCACTTAATGTTGGTCCTCGGACCATTGTGCAATGGGATCTAAATTGTGCAGCATACCCAGCCTTTACCGCGCCTTTGAGCATTAATATATGTTTTAAATTCAGAACACTCTAAAAATTGAAGTTTAAGGCTTAAATATGATTATTTAGATTGAATTTTTCACATTGCGCCCGAAATTAAGCATGAAAACTATTAAAATTTTGCCAAAACTCTCATTTTTCATGTAAAATATGTGTTTTTAAACGGTTTTTGATATTTATCCAACCAGCAAGCGGTTAAAAAGTTGTCGGGTCCCGAAGTTTGACCGAAGTTTTTGTAAAAAGTTGAAAAAAATTAAATCTTTTAAAACTCATATTTTGCATGAATTTGGAAAAAAATGATGTTCCACAAGTTTCTTCGAAATTTAATGAGTGAAAGATTCATAAAAAAGATTGAAAACCGATTGAAAATTGAGAAAAATATGACACTTGAAGTGAAAACACCTTTTTATTACTCGAAAATTCAACTTTGAGGCGACTGCGCCACCTCTAAATCTCAATATTTTTGACTCAAACTCAAAGGTTTGTCTTTTCACGTCATTTGAATCCAAAAGAGCTTACGAATTTTAGGTTTCAACAACTTTTGAAAAATAAGCCGCAGCCTACTGATCACCCAATTACTCATGAATATCGACATTCAAGGAACTTACCATTCCATTTTAATGCTATTTTTTTTATCTGTATTAACGAGATTTTTAGCCCTAGGCTAGTTCATCTCGGGACACACGCTTTACTTCCCTTCCGAAGGAAGAACCCACATTTTGTGAGTTTGTCGGGAGTGGGATTCGATCCCAGGTCCTCGGCGTGATAGTCAAGTGTTCTAACCATCACACCAGGTCCGCTCCACTATTTTTTAATGGTAAAAATAGAATTGTTGCTTCCTTGGAAGTCGATATCCGCGGGTAATTGAGTGATAGGGTTCACCCCACTGATCAACTACACCCCAGTTTACGGTACCAGCAAATTGTAAGCTCACAACTCTTAGATGGCGGTCTTTGTCATTCCTTGACCCGTGGAAGCATGAGGTAGAAACTTGTAAGGACCAGAACTATGTTGGACGCTCTCCTTATCGACTCACCGCCCAAAGTCACCGGTTTGTTTTGGGCAAAAATCTACGTGGGAATAGGGGAGAAGGGATGTCTAAGATGCCAAAAACGTGTACGCAGTTTACAGCGCCCTAATAATAAACCCCTTCATTACAGCTGATCACACGCACTCACGTTTCAGCAGCAAGCAAGTTTGAAATGGCAAACCAGATGACCTTAACGTGTCTAATTGGATCGAATTATATATGTGCAATAAATATTATTTCCCCGTTTTCCGCTAGTCGCTAGCAATACATATAAGTAAGAAAAAAAACAACCAACTACGTCTCCATGCAGTCTCCATCACTAACGGTTGAATTGACAAATGCATTCGAGCTCACTTCGAGCCTTCCTTTGATTCGTAGAGACCGGAGTTTAATCGACATCAGCAATATCACATCTTCTAAAGAAACCGCATGCAATGGATTCGGTAGCCTCTCCTGGCAACGATCCTTGTTTGAATTGAACTGTAAATTATCTTTTTTTTTTCAATTTCTATAATGTGCATATCATTACTTACTCATCGATAACCGTGCACCAACGCAACCAACTAGAAGCGCCAATCGACAATTCCATGTTGAGTAAATAAGCACAAAGTTTCTTCGATCGACGTTTCCTACTCGCAATAAAGCCCAACATAGCTTTCAACTTTAGCATTATCGCTCCCCTCAGCAGCAGCAGCAGCAGCACCTCGGTTCCAGGTAAGGAGGCATGTTAACAGCCGTACACTCTTTAGATTAACGAGAGATCGATTTAGATAGGCGCGAGATTTCCACAATCGATTATGGTTAGTGTAACACTTGTATTATACATTGCGGTCTGGGGGTTGGTGCGATCCGCGACGACGACGACGACGTCGACGATGTAAGCTCGCTTACCTGCTCAGAAGGGAGGCGAGGGTGTGGAACTCCAAGTGCTGATTTATCGATATGGGGAGAGCCCCAATGGGTTAGCACTCTATACGAGATATAATACTTACGGTGAGTGAGCTGAAATTCAATGTATACAGCACACTTCCCATTCAAACATTTATTATGGTTGGTTGGTCGGTACTATACCTGGGTAATGTATTTCGGTTTGATTTACAGGCCGTGTGGAACGTATCTCCGACTGCTGGGGACTGCTGAAGTGTGTGCTGGCTGACTCGAATCAGCGGCTAGAGCTGAGCGCTAAACCTGAAGCATGGAGTGGATACTATCTAGTAATGAATGCATCGCATATAAAACAGTGCAGCTTGAAAGTGATAAAGCTAACTTGGGCTTGTTTTGCGAAGCAGTTTTAATTAATGCAGCGTTAAATTGAATCGCGGGGGAGATAATGGGTTGATAAAGATTGTTGAAAGCTCATTTGATTGCTCAGTTATAAATGCCGACAATTACTGAATTTAAAAGTTTTATCTTACAGTTTTTTTTGTGCAACTTCACAGAAAGACCTTGCTAAAATCCTGAAAATTCTTTGAGACTTTGACTGAGCTTATGGATAGTCGATATAGGGTATTGCTATACCGGATGCAATTGATTATTTTTCACAGTTTATTTTGTCAAATTTTCAGGTTGTCTAAGCAGCGATATTTAGATCGACGATTGAAGAGTTTGCGGCTGTCCATTGATGATGTCCATACTGCATTCAAAACTCTCCGTCAATAAGAATGAATGGTATTGTCAACCGCCTCGGTACGACCTAGAATGGCTGAAGCAACACATCGAGTAGAGATACGAATACAGAAGAAAAAAAAAAACAATTGGCAACAATGCTTTGCTCTATAATCCTTCAAAATGCGTGACGCAAAACCCTTTATTTCTCAGAATTGTTCATCAGCAACAGTACAGAAAATATTACTCCCGCTGCAATGAAAACCCTACCCCTCAACGGCACTCTTTGGAACACATTCTTTGGCCGCAAACGCCAGTAGCTACGTATCTGCATACCGATGGATGATGGAACGAATTAGCGGAAGCGGAATTCCTTAGTGCCACTTCTTTCTTGGCCGTGACTTTGTGTGTTAGAGATATCCGCCGCCGCCGTCGCTACGCCGGCCGTGGCCAATGCCGACTGACTCCAAACGAACCGGAGAACTTTTAAGGCGTCCTAAATTATGCACCGAAAGTTCCTCGCTTGCGGTTGACCTTTTGCCAGCCAGCAGGTCCCGAATTTCACAGCTCATCCACCAACCGGCCAACGATTTTGGTCTTCGTTCAGTACCTACGCTTTTTCCTGAGTTTTTCTCGCAGTAGGTAGTGAGGGTTCGGGGTGTAATGCCCCTTTGCGGTGAAAGTGTTGTTTTCAATATTTACCGCTACTACTGTAGCTACTGCAATGTCTAGTGATATATGTATTAGTGTGGGACACCAAAATACATTTTACTCCTGTACACTTTTTGAGTTCCATTTTGGCCCCATATCAACTGTGCAAAATTTCAGCTCGATCGGAGAAACTATATTTTAGCGCCAGCCGTTTTAAATTTTCATACGATTTACTATGGGGAAAGTCACTTTTTTAAAGAAAAATCACCACAGGTTGCCCCTTAACCCCTAAAAATATATCGATGAATGATTTCTGTTGGAAATTTTACGAGGAACAAACCCTCTGAAGACCGCAAAGCGATCGAAGGCATGTGGAAAAAGTTATTGACTGAAAACCGAATGACATGCCCACGCTGTTTAACACGAAAGGAATAACAATAAATAATAAAATCTCATCATTTTATCGATCGGGTAAGGCTTAATAACTTTTTCCACGAATGTCGCATCGCTTCGCAGTCTTCGGAGGTCTGATTCCTCCTGAAGTTATCTACATAAATCATTCAACGACTTATTTTTAGGGATCAATGGTTGACCTCAAGCGACTTTTCTTTGAAGAGGTAAATTTTCCCCATAGTAAATCGTATGAAAAACTAAGAATGGCGGACGCTAAAATATAGTTTCTTCGATCGATCTGAAATTTTGCACAGTTGATATGGGACCAAAATGGAGCTCAAAAAGTATACAGGAGTTGGAGTTTTTCCATTTTTTATATTTTCCCATATAAACCGTGTACCAGGCTAATATGTATTATAATTCCCAAAAAAACAGGTAAAAATGTCATATTATCCTTGAATGCTAAACCAAGATTGAATTCACTGAAATTCAATTGTTCTTTTCCACTTGGGATCAGGAATGCCATTTCGATGGTTTTATTTCAATTTCACTGCCCTTTGTTAAAGATGTAATTCATCTACATCGTTTATTTTTCATAATTAAAACTATTAGATTCGACATAGATAGATAGATAGATAGATAGATAGATAGATAGATAGATAGATAGATAGATAGATAGATAGATAGATAGATAGATAGATAGATAGATAGATAGATAGATAGATAGATAGATAGATAGATAGATAGATAGATAGATAGATAGATAGATAGATAGATAGATAGATAGATAGATAGATAGATAGATAGATAGATAGATAGATAGATAGATAGATAGATAGATAGATAGATAGATAGATAGATAGATAGATAGATAGATAGATAGATAGATAGATAGATAGATAGATAGATAGATAGATAGATAGATAGATAGATAGATAGATAGATAGATAGATAGATAGATAGATAGATAGATAGATAGATAGATAGATAGATAGATAGATAGATAGATAGATAGATAGATAGATAGATAGATAGATAGATAGATAGATAGATAGATAGATAGATAGATAGATAGATAGATAGATAGATAGATAGATAGATAGATAGATAGATAGATAGATAGATAGATAGATAGATAGATAGATAGATAGATAGATAGATAGATAGATAGATAGATAGATAGATAGATAGATAGATAGATAGATAGATAGATAGATAGATAGATAGATAGATAGATAGATAGATAGATAGATAGATAGATAGATAGATAGATAGATAGATAGATAGATAGATAGATAGATAGATAGATAGATAGATAGATAGATAGATAGATAGATAGATAGATAGATAGATAGATAGATAGATAGATAGATAGATAGATAGATAGATAGATAGATAGATAGATAGATAGATAGATAGATAGATAGATAGATAGATAGATAGATAGATAGATAGATAGATAGATAGATAGATAGATAGATAGATAGATAGATAGATAGATAGATAGATAGATAGATAGATAGATAGATAGATAGATAGATAGATAGATAGATAGATAGATAGATAGATAGATAGATAGATAGATAGATAGATAGATAGATAGATAGATAGATAGATAGATAGATAGATAGATAGATAGATAGATAGATAGATAGATAGATAGATAGATAGATAGATAGATAGATAGATAGATAGATAGATAGATAGATAGATAGATAGATAGATAGATAGATAGATAGATAGATAGATAGATAGATAGATAGATAGATAGATAGATAGATAGATAGATAGATAGATAGATAGATAGATAGATAGATAGATAGATAGATAGATAGATAGATAGATAGATAGATAGATAGATAGATAGATAGATAGATAGATAGATAGATAGATAGATAGATAGATAGATAGATAGATAGATAGATAGATAGATAGATAGATAGATAGATAGATAGATAGATAGATAGATAGATAGATAGATAGATAGATAGATAGATAGATAGATAGATAGATCCAATCCAAATCCAATCCAAATCCAATCCAAATCCAATCCAAATCCAATCCAAATCCAATCCAAATCCAATCCAAATCCAATCCAAATCCAATCCAAATCCAATCCAAATCCAATCCAAATCCAATCCAAATCCAATCCAAATCCAATCCAAATCCAATCCAAATCCAATCCAAATCCAATCCAAATCCAATCCAAATCCAATCCAAATCCAATCCAAATCCAATCCAAATCCAATCCAAATCCAATCCAAATCCAATCCAAATCCAATCCAAATCCAATCCAAATCCAATCCAAATCCAATCCAAATCCAATCCAAATCCAATCCAAATCCAATCCAAATCCAATCCAAATCCAATCCAAATCCAATCCAAATCCAATCCAAATCCAATCCAAATCCAATCCAAATCCAATCCAAATCCAATCCAAATCCAATCCAAATCCAATCCAAATCCAATCCAAATCCAATCCAAATCCAATCCAAATCCAATCCAAATCCAATCCAAATCCAATCCAAATCCAATCCAAATCCAATCCAAATCCAATCCAAATCCAATCCAAATCCAATCCAAACCAAATCCAATCCAAATCTAATCCAAATCCAATCCAAATCTAATCCAAATCCAATTCAAATCCAATCCAAATCCAATCCAAATCCAATCCAAATCCAATCCAAATCCAATCCAAATCCAATCCAAATCCAATCCAAATCCAATCCAAATCCAATCCAAATCCAATCCAAATCCAATCCAAATCCAATCCAAATCCAATCCAAATCCAATCCAAATCCAATCCAAATCCAATCCAAATCCAATCCAAATCCAATCCAAATCCAATCCAAATCCAATCCAAATCCAATCCAAATCCAATCCAAATCCAATCCAAATCCAATCCAAATCCAATCCAAATCCAATCCAAATCCAATCCAAATCCAATCCAAATCCAATCCAAATCCAATCCAAATCCAATCCAAATCTAATCCAAATCCAATTCAAATCCAATCCAAATCCAATCCAAATCCAATCCAAATCCAATCCAAATCCAATCCAAATCCAATCCAAATCCAATCCAAATCCAATCCAAATCCAATCCAAATCCAATCCAAATCCAATCCAAATCCAATTCAAATCCAATCCAAATCCAATCCAAATCCAATCCAAATCCAATCCAAACCCAATCCAAATCCAATCCAAATCCAATCCAAATCCAATCCAAATCCAATCCAAATCCAATCCAAATCCAATCCAAATCCAATCCAAATCCAATCCAAATCCAATCCAAATCCAATCCAAATCTAATCCAAATCCAATCCAAATCCAATCCAAATCCAATCCAAATCCAATCCAAATCCAATCCAAATCCAATCCAAATCCAATCCAAATCCAATCCAAATCCAATCCAAATCCAATCCAAATCCAATCCAAATCCAATCCAAATCCAATCCAAATCCAATCCAAATCCAATCCAAATCCAATCCAAATCCAATCCAAATCCAATCCAAATCCAATCCAAATCCAATCCAAATCCAATCCAAATCCAATCCAAATCCAATCCAAATCCAATCCAAATCCAATCCAAATCCAATCCAAATCCAATCCAAATCCAATCCAAATCCAATCCAAACCCAATCCATATCTTGCGCGATTTACCTCGCTCTCCCCTCCTCCAAACGAGGGGCAGCTTGGGATAACTTCAGCCAGAAGCGCACTATCGTCCCGCTAGACCGCGCGCGTACAAATTGTATATTATTTATGATGACCGGGAAAATTTATGGTCAAAGTTTTCTTATTCTCCGGGAAGAAATGGAAAACTCAACCAGGGCGGGTAAGAATGGCTAGCAGCAGCAGCGCAGTGATGCTTAATTTTCTTCTCTTTACTATTTGCAAACCGCTTCCGTCCGCTGTCGACGACGACGACGGCGGTGCGGTGTCTTGGCCATTCCCGTTGGCTGCCCAGCAGGGTCGTCGTCGTTGGTCGGGTCGGACCGGGAATGATATTGCCAGCGCAGAAGACGATCCCGTAAGAAGACAGAAAAACTTTCCAAAAGACAAACAGACGGTATGATCCGCAAAATGATGCCGGATTCAGTCGCGAGAAAATATAAACACGTGGACTCCGTCCTCCGAGGCGCACCGTCCGTATTCGTAGTCAGCGGGATGCCTCCCGTATCCAGGTTAAGCTCTTCCCTTTCTTCGTTATTGTTTTTTTTTGCTCATTTTTGCGCGTTCTTTAGGGAGACATTTCCCAGTGTTCCGGATTGTCGTGCCAAGCTATACGGCGTTTGCCACTTGGACACTTGAAAGAGCCGTTTAGGAAGAGGCTTTTGGGGAATTTTTGTTCTGACAGTTGACAATGATCCCCTTCTCCGCGCTTCACGGCGAAAAACGCAGAGCGTGGAAATTTGAATATGATAAATTGGCGTCCAGTTGCGCTGGGCCTTTGCGGTCAAAGTGAAAATATGAATGGGATTATTTCTACCCGCTAATTGGGAGACTGCTTTTAATGATAGCAGAGGAATTAAATATTACTAGGGGATTTTTAATGAATACAAGCCATTATAGGAGAAAAACGGCTTCAATTGTTTCTTATACTATGAACTCCAGGTAAGGTGAATAAGGTATTTAAACATTTTATGCAAAACTTGCAAGGACTTATGCTAGTAGGATAATTTTGAAAATTTCAAGAAATCATCTCTGAAAAGAAATCTGGCATTGTCGCTATGGGCAGTATAGTAAACCCCTTGAAAAATATTCTCGCGAAATACATAAAAAATCATTGATTCGGGAGAACAGACTTGACATTTTTTTGACTTCTATGTTGTTCACCATCTCAATGTGGTCATTTTGTGAGGTTTGTTGAACCACAGTCGTAACGATATCAAACAGCGTTAAATTCAAATCAAATTCAAATTTGCATTTTTTTTACTACCCGGTGATCTTTTTTTCTGGAGTGGCCATTTTGGAGCCTGTTGTAGGGAGGTAGGTTATGCCCATATACTGAATTCAGCTGCACACTTGCAATATCAGTATCAACCTTCATGAAATGACCTACGGAAACAATATTTGTATATTGGGTTAATCTCACCATTTGTAGAAAAGTTCATTTATGTTTTTGTAAAAACAATTTCTAAATTTGAAACCTAGACAATTGTAAGGCATTCGGGTCGTCAACAGGGGGTCAAACGTATACCATGAGTCATCAAGTATGTAGTCAAAAATGCTTTTCAAAGAAAATTTCAAGAAGTTTGATACCCATTTTGCGGGGGTTCTGTAAAAGTCAGTAAATGAACACTTCGGTTCTCCCAGGGAACCTATTCTGGAATGGCCAGCTTAAATGACAATGGCCATCAAATAACCAAAAAAGTTTTCCATAAGTAACTTCATGAGGCGTTTTCGGGAGTTTTGAAGAATCAAGGATCTCAGGTGCATTATAAGAGGTTTTGAGGGAATTCCGAAAGCATTTCAGGATGTTTCAGAGGATTTCCAGCGAGTTTCAGAGTCGTTACGGAGGCATTTTTGCAAGGAATAAAAAAAAAACCTGATGCGACGACTCTGATCCCAATGCCTTAAAACCCCGACCCTCATGCCCCGAAACGGCTCTGAAACTCCTCTGAAATGCTATCAAACGCTTCTAGGGTTTGTGTGCCATCAGTAATCTCATGCTCCCAATTTCATCCTATTCGAAAACAAGCGAATACGGCACCGATTGATTCCGTTCTTTTTGTTTTCATGCGTGCTCACTTCTAACAAAAAATACAAAAATAAGAAACAAAACAAACAGTGCTTCAATCCTTTGTTTTTTGTAGGATGAAAATGGGAGCCACATGCTTAATAAGGGAACCAATACCCTATTTGAAGCCTCTAGGAACGCCTTTAACTCCTAAACTACCAAGGGTCCAAAAAAAGTCGGAAGTCCAACTTTGACAAGGCATTTCTCGGCCGTTTTTCAACCGATTTCAAAACTTTTTTTTGCGATGGACAGGTTTCAAGATTATCGTTCATTTAAAAAAATATAAAATAGATGCGTCTACCCAAAGTTATTAAGCAAAAGGCACTTCCTAGTTTTTTTGAGAGCGCATTTTTACGCACATTGATCAATAAAACAAAATTTAAAGCAATGACATATGGTTTTTTCGACTCTAAATCATACGTACAGCTGGAGTGAACATGTTTATGCAAAATTAGTTATTTTTCAGTACACTTATATTTTACCTTACTCAAAAAACTGCTAAAATACCCTATTTTTCACATAAAACAAGCAATAAATCAAAATTCAAAGCGATGGCATATAGTTTTTTTGGTCTTAAATTGTTCGTAGGATTGTACTCGACATTTTTGATGAAGAATGAAAATGTTCTTGTTACACTCTTATTTTGTTTTACCCGGAAAACTGCGAAAACTCCATACTTTTTACACAAAGTAGTCAACAAAACTTAATTAAAACGATAATATGTAGTCTTTTAGCCTTGAAATGTTCGAAGCAGTTTGGGGGACATACTCGAAGAATAATAGTGATGTTTTCATTACACTCTAATAACATGTACTGGACCTGTTTTTGATAAAATGTTGATGTTTACATTACACTAATATTTTGTTTTATAAAAAAATGTACGAAAATACTAAAAAAAAGCGAATAAGCCCAAATTTGAAGTAATGATATGTGGTTTTTCAACTTTGAATTTATCGTAGTAGTTTAGTGGATATATTTGAACAACCCAAGCGATGTTTTTAATATACTAATATTTTATTTCACTCGGAATACTAGGAAAATACCACATTTTTCACACAAAGTAGTCAACAAATAAAAATTTTAGGCAATGCATTCTGGTTTTTTGCCTTGATTTTTTTCGTGAAATGATGAACATTGAACAATAATACCGCCTTCATGACACTCTTAATTTATTTTACCAAACAAGTTTTTTAAAATTCCATAATTTTCTTACAAAATAGTCAATAAAACAAAATTCAAAGCAATGACATGTAGTTGTTAGTCATAAAATTTTCCGTTAGAATGTACTAGACATGTGTTTGATAAAATTTAGATGTTTACATCACATCCACATTTTGTTTTACTAAAAAAATCATGAAAGTGCCATATTTTTCACACAAAATAGCCAATAACACTAAATTCAAAACAAACACATGTAGATTTCTATTGCTGATTTTTTTGTACCAGTTTCAGGTTATCTACTACCTGAAAAAATACAAGGCAAACCGAAAATCCACCAGGGTTTTTTATTATTTGTTTTTATTTGAGTCCATTTGCGTCTCCTGAACATGCAGTAGCATTCACCAAAAAAATAAACGGAAATCCCGTGAAAATGAAAAAAAGTTACGAACTTAATTGGTTTCCAAAGTTGAGGTTAGGTTATGTGTCTTTATTAGAGAGATTTCCAACCTTCTTTCATTCCTGTTTCTTGGGATTCCTTTTCAAATTCCTCTCGGAGATGCATACGTATTCCTATCGACGTTTTAACCCTAGATTCAAACAGTTCTTTACGGAAAAAATCCTGGAGAATATTGCAGGATTTCTGAAATCCAAATATTGTCTCCTGAAGGGTTTTATGAGAATCCTATATTTTTTTTGCCAGAGGTTTTCCCGTATTTGCTCTCAGAGTCTCTCGTTGGATTTTTCCTCCTGCGTTTTTCTCAAACAAATTTTCGTGGAATTTATTTTCTTTTCTCCGGGAATATACATCAGATGTTGTCGAAGAATTTCTCTTAGAGTTTCTCTCGGAATTTCTCTTGAAGGTTTTCCGCGATTTTTTTCGGTATTCCTTTTGGTACTTCTCCATGAGATTTTTCCGGGATTTCTAAGGTTTTTACAGAAACTATTGCTGAGATTTCAACTGAGGCTCCTCCCGGATTTTAAAGGAGTTTTTTCAAGAGTTTTCTGAAGGAATTGCTTTTGGGATTTCTCCCGAAGTTTTAACCAAGGGCTGAAAGTCTCTCTAATAAAGACAAATCAATCAATCAACCGAAGTTTTAAGCAATTTCAATGATTTTTTTCTGGAGTTTCTCCCCGGATTTCTACAGAAGTTACATCCGGGATATTTTATAAAGGTTCACCTGAGATTACTCTCGGAGTTTGCAAACTTAAGCATTTTGTATGAAAATCGGACAATGCGTCCAGAACTGTACTTTCTAGAAGTGTTTCTCGGAAAACCTCCTGCCTGAGATAACCTACAAAATTCATTG
The DNA here is from genome assembly GCF_035046485.1 of Aedes albopictus. NCBI lineage: Eukaryota > Metazoa > Arthropoda > Insecta > Diptera > Culicidae > Aedes > Aedes albopictus. Next base: position 367,254,805 of record NC_085137.1, read on the forward strand.
TGGTAAATAACCGGAGACATGTCGGAATGAATCCACGTGATTTTTGCGAGAAATTCTGCAATGAGGAACGCAAGAGAAACTTCGGAAGAAATCCTGAGAAGAACTGGGAAATCTCGGAAAGAAGCTCTGATAGGAAATATTTAGAAAATTCATAAAAGAACTCTGAAATTCTCTAAGAGAAATCCCGGGAGAAACTCCGGATGAAAGCCAGCGAAGAATTCTAGGAGAAATATCGGAAAACTCTTAAGTAACTCTTAGTAATTATCGGAAATCTCAAAAAAGTATCGAAAAAAACCACGGAAGGAACTATTAATGGGAGCACATAAAAGAAAAATACTTTGCATGGGAACTAGGATGGAAACTTGAGAGAACTGAAGGAAGCCAGAAAAAAAACTTCGAAAATGCTCCAGGAAATAAAAATAAGAGATTCCTGAAAAAATATAATAATATTCTAAATGATTCTTTGGTGGATTCACTGAGAAAATCTATGGAAGGTTTTCTAAATGAATCCTTGGAGAAATTTATCAAGCAATCGCTAGAGGAATTTCTGATGAAAACCCAAAGGATTAATTCACGAAAACATTTCTTTTCTAAAATAATTCCTCAAGAAATAGGACCCCTAAATAAATTCCGCATGAATCCTTGATGTTTTTGAAAATATCCCTGAAGGAATCTCAGGAATATTATTGAAAGATTTTCGAAAAGAACCCACGACAAAATATTTTGAAAGAATCTTTGGAAGATATCCTAAAATATAAATGCACCTTATGGGAAATTTCTGAAAAACAAATGTATAGAAGAGTTTCTGAAGCAATACCGTAAAACGAGGTAACTTTGATAGTGTTTTTCCTGATTTTATAGTTTTAAAACAAGTACTGGCGTCTCAGTTATAATTGCAATGTAAGGATTGTACAGTTTTAATTATTTTGGGTGATCAATATTTTTTTCATATGAGCGAGAATCACATTTTCATTTTGGGGAAACTTTGATAGTGCTCTGAAAACATATCAAATCCCAAAAAAATATTACACATTGCAACGCAAAGAGTATCAGCATGATGGGAAAAGCCGTATGAAACATGTTAGGTTAATTTATTGTATCAAAACATGGAGAATTTTATAAAATTATAAATAACTGGAGTCAATACTCCACCTGAGTGAAAATCTCAGTGCTTTTAGCTATTAAAAATCATTATCCGTGTAAAAATATATTTTTTACGATACATCAACATGTGACTATATGCTGCGCATAGTAAGTTCTCTTTGAGTTGTTTTTGATTTCTCATAAACAAATTTAGAAAACAATGAGTGTAATTGAAAGATCACTATTATTTATGAAACAAGTCTAGTACTTTTTTACAAATAATTTCATGGCAAAAAAACCAAAATGCATTGACTCCAATTTTTATCTGATCACTACTTTGTGTGCAAATTATTTATTTTTTAGTATCAATTTTTAGTTATCAATCACAACATGTCATTGCTAAAGCTTGGAGTACTTTTTTTTAACGATTCCATGTATTTCATCAAGTACCGACAAACAAAAATATTCCTCGTTTTCTAAAATCGAGGTGGTCAAGTTGCTGTAATTGTTGTTGACTCGCAGCCTAGCTTGTCGTCGTCGGTTTATTTTTGCGTGTCGTCGTTCTCCAGTTCAGTGCTGTTTGCGGCCAGTCAATGACGTATGTCGCTTCTGCCCGCGTCGAATTGTGCATCTGACATGCCGGGCGGGGGGACTCGTTTTTGTGGGCAAGCATGGTTCTGTCGCTGTGGAGTTTGTCTCGGTCCGCCCACACGTGTCGATGATCCAGAAAGCGGGGAGATGGATCTTTCTGATAACGATATCGATCAACCCCCCCGTAACTTGACAGATGAGCTCAGTTTCGCGTACCTACTTGCAAATCGTAGATGTCGCTACTGTTCGTAAACAACGGGTCCATCCTTCACTGACGCAACAATTTTTGTCCATGCGAAAACATCTTTTTGTTTCGTGGTGAGTGGAAGCCAACAAGAGGCTAGCGTTTCGTATAAAAAGGACGTATTCAATAGAAGCGCAAAAACTAATGTTCATTAAATTGAAATTTTTTTGATTTTTCTTTTTGTTGTTGTAAGAAATGTAATAAAAGCACATGTTTAAACGGTCTTCCATATTAATTGGTGACTGCGCATTCTAGACCAAACCGCAGATCAAACTTGAAAAAAACATCTGCAAATGATTGTTTTTAACTTCCATTTTGATTTGGCCACCAGATATGTAGCTGTAAAATGTTAGCATAAGTATCCTAATTTATTACTTACTGGTGCTTAATAACCGCACTAGAAGAAAACATGAGTTTCTTATTAATTTTATGAAAGCCGATTACTTTGCCTTTACTTGTTTTATAGATATAATTTTCGCTTCTAGTAAACAAATACATTATGCCGCACTTAATTTGCATTTATATTCCACAAAAAAAAAACGAAAACAACAAATAAAGGTTTCTGTTTAATGTTTTAATATTTTTGTTCGGTTTGTTATTGTCGGTTTTCGTCCTTTTCAAAAGCAGCGCTTGCCACTTTGAATCTGACAGTACCACCAGGACCAACATTTTTAGGTACGCTGACGTTGTTCGGCAGCTGTCAAGAAGCTCCCGGGTTGATATCGATATACCTGGATGAACCGTGATGGATGCTGCAGCGGTAGAGGCGTGCTTGTTTGCCGAAGCGAAATGGAACCCAATGTAGATTTTCGCACTTGGGCCGGCGCTATAGCGTGGAAATGCAATTTACTCGTTTTTGAGTTGACCCACTTTAACTCAAAAATGAGTGAATTTTCTAACCGTGTAGTTAAAGGTAAAGTAAACGTATTTCAGAAGGATTCAGGTAAATTTACCATTTCATATAGGAGGATTCAGGTAAATCTATAATTTTCCTTTTCTATTTCAGATTTGAAATCGAACACCCAACAAGCATTAAGATGGGAAAGGAACCAGGCACCAGTCAAAATTATTTTGTCCACCTGAACGTTGACCAAACGTTTCTTTTGAACTTTATCCTTCCACGTACACCCAAATTCCCGTGATGCCTAGACCTGAAAGAATGTAGAGGTCTCTATGTACTTTCATAGGTGTCCAACTAATATTCCTTTCCCATCCCTCAGCTGTCGCAAGGACGTGGCCAGGACAGCACTTGATTGTTGGAGGATTGCGTCAATCTTGTCTAAGAGTCAGAGATTAGTCCCAAATCTTTGTGCTTTGTTAACGGACAGGAAGGATGCAACCCTCATAACAGCGATCCAGGACTGTACCACCTACGAATTTGTGCGACTTGCTTAATGCTAATGCTAATGCTAATGCTAATCACTACTTTGTGTGCAAAACGTGGTATTTTCCTAGTATTCCGAGTAAAACAAAATATGAGTGTAATAAAAGCATCACTTGGGTTGTTCAAATTAATCCACTAAACTACTACGATAAATTCAAAGTTGAAAAACTACATATCATTGCTTTAAATTTTGGCTTATTCGCTTTTTTTGGTATTTTCGTACATTTTTTTATAAAACAAAATATTAGTGTAATGTAAACATCAACATTTTGTCAAAAGCAGGTCCAGTTCATTGTAAGGGAAAATTTAAAACCATAAAACTACATGTTATGACTTTATATTTTGTTTTATTGACTGTATTGTAAGAAAATCATATTTTTTTTTGTAGATTTTCGAGTAAAATAAATTAAGTGTGTCATGAAAACGTCACTATTTCTCATCAAGAACGTCCAGTACGTTTTCACGAATAATTTAAAGGCAGAAAACTACTTTGCATTGTAAGCCATTATTTTTGTTAAACACTTTGCGAGAAAAATGTGATACTTTCGTTGATTTTTGAGTTAATCAAAATTAGAGTGTAATGAAAACATCACAATTATTCTTCGAGTATGTCCCCCAAACTGCTACGAACATATCAAGGCTAAAAAATTACGTATTATCGTTTTAAATTTAGTTTTGTTGACTACTTTGTGTAAAAAGTATGGAGTTTTCGCAGTTTTCCGGGTAAAACAAAATAAGAGTGTAACAAGAACATTTTCATTGTTCATCAAAAATGTCGAGTACAATCCTACGAACAATTTAAGACCAAAAAAACTATATGTCATCGCTTTGAATTTTGATTTATTGCTTGTTTTATGTGAAAAATAGGGTATTTTAGCAGTTTTTGAGTAAGGTAAAATATAAGTGTACTGAAAAATAACTAATTTTGCATAAACATGTTCACTCCAGCTGTACGTATGATTTAGAGTCGAAAAAACCATATGTCATCGCTTCAAATTTTGTTTTATTGATCAATGTGCGTAAAAATGCGCTCTCAAAAAAACTAGGAAGTGCCTTTTGCTTAATAACTTTGGGTAGACGCATCTATTTTATATTTTTTTAAATGGACGATAATTTTGAAACCTGTCCGGTTCCATCGCAAAAGAAAGTTTTGAAATCGGTTGAAAAACGGCCGAGAAATGCCTTGTCAAAGTTGGACTTCCGACTTTTTTTGGACCCTTGGTAGTTCGCGGGAGTTTTTACTCCCTCAGTAGTTTAAGTGTTAAAACGTTCCTGAAACCCCCTGAAATGTTTTTGAACTACATTGAAACGCCCCTGAAACCTTCCTAACATGCTTCAATCCTTAGACCTCCCTATACAACCTTTCTTCTTTTACTTCTTTTTGGCTCGACGTTCCCACTGGAACTTGGCGCGCCTCTTTTCAACTTAGTGTTCTTTGAGCACTTCCACTGTTATTAATTGAACGGCTTTCTTTGCCTGCCATTGCATGAATTTGTATATTATGAGGCAAACACAATGATGCACTATGCCCAGGGAATCGGGAAAATTTTCTCGACCGGAACGGGGATCGATCCTGCCGTCTCTGGATTGGCGATCCATAGCCTTAATTACTAGGCTAACTAGAGACCCTAAATAGCCTATAGCAAAATAGCCCTTACTGCCCCTTAAAACGCCTAATAACCAATAAATAGCATTCTTGCAACATGACCTGCGCACGGTATCCTTCCGGCTTAGGCCACCTTCTGAATGCTGGGTTCGCCGTAAAGTGCAGTGAGCTCGTGGTTCATCCTTCTCCGCCATACATCGTTCTCCTGCACACCGCCGAAGTTCATGCTTAGCATACGTCGCTCGTAAACTCCGAAGGCTTGCAGGTCCTCCTCGAGCATGCTCCATGTCTAGTGCCCGTAGAGGACCACCACTCTTATTAGCGTACATGGTGCACTTGTTGCGTGGGTGAATCTTTTTGCATCGATGCTTCTTCTGGAGCCCTTAGTAGGCATGACTTCCACTGATGAGGCGCCTTCGTATTTCACGGCTAGCATTGTTGTCAGCCGTCAATAAGGATCCGAGGTAGACGAACTCTTCCACTACCTCGAAGGAATCCAAGTCTATCGTCACATTACTACCCAGCCGGACCCGGTCGTGTTCGGTTCCGCCTGTTAACATGTATTTGTTTCAGACGCATTCACCATCAGTCCGATCTTTGCTGCTTCGCGTTTCAGGCGAGAGTACAGTTCTGGCACCGTTCCAAATGTTCTGGCGTCATGTCATCCGCAAAGCACACAAATTGACCGAATTTTGTTAAAACCGTACCTGAGCTGTTGAGACCGGCTCGTCGCATTACACCTTCCAGAGCGATATTTAAGAGTGAGTATGAGAGTCCGTCACCTTATCGCAGTCCCCGGCGAAATTCGAATAAACTGGATAGTTCATCTGAAACCCTTACGCAGTCTTCCACACCGTCCATTTTTGTTTTAATCAATCTAGTCAGCTTTCCAGGAAAGCCGTTTTCGTCCATGATTTTTCATAGCTCTGTGCAATCGATTTTAACGTATTCCGCTTTGAAGTCGATGAGCAGGTGATGCGTTATTCACGGTATTTCTGTAAGTTTTGTCGTACGGTGAAGATCTGATCCGTTGTTGACCGGCCGTCGATGTAGTCGGCTTGATAACTTCCCACGAACTTATTTGTTTTAGGTGACAGACGACGGAAGATGACCTGGGATAGCACTTTGTAGGCAAAATTTTGATCGCTCTGAAGTTCTCAAATTCCAAATGGTCGCCTTTCTTATGAATGGGGCAGATTGCTCCTTTCTACCACTCCTCCGGTAGCTGTTCGGTTTCCCAGATTTTGACTACGACTATCAACCGGTGCAGACAGGTGGCCAACTTTAGTGAGCCCATTTCGATGAGTTCAGCTGCGTTGCCATCCTTACCCAGCTGCTTTGTTGGTTTTGAGCTGGTAAATGGCATCAGTGTGAGAGTTGGTTCATTTCCGTCCTCTGCTGCATTGTCGTAGTCGTTCCCTACGGTTTTCCGTGCCGACGTCCTCCACGCAATCCAGCCCAATAGAAGCAACATGTCACAAAGGAGTGTCGACTGCGCAGGTTTTTGGTTGTACAGGAGCTACATTCATGTAAGCCTACCTCAAAGGCAGAATAACTAGAAAATGACTCCTGCACATGTCGGCAATACTTTGTGACATGTGTGTCGCTTGGGAGGTGCTCATCGAAGTGCTGCGTCCACCTTTTGATCACCTCACGTCCGTCCGTCAAGAGACCTCCGTCCTTATCCCTGCATATTCCGGCACGCGGCACGAAGCCGTTGCGGGATGCGTTGAGCTTCTCGTAGAACTTCCGTGTTTCATGAGAACGGCACAGCAGTTCTATTTCCGCGCACTCAACTTCATCCAGGCGGCGTCTCCCCGTTCTGGCCGAAAAAGGCGGGTCTTCTGTTTCCGTTTCCGTTTGTAACGTTCCACGTTCTGCCGGGGTCCTTGCTGTAGCTGTAGCATAACCGCCCGTGCTGCGTTCTTCTCCTCCAAAATCGCTCTATACTTCCTGTCGAACCATTCCTTTCGTCGATTCCTTTCCAAGTATCCGATGGTGTTCTCGGCAGCGTCGTTGATGGCTGGTTTTACTGTTCTCCAGCAGTCCTCTACAGACGCGCCAAATTGGTCAAATTATGAGGGGTCTGTTGTGTTTACGGGTGCTCCCAATGAAGTTGAGAGATCGGCAGTTCCACGTACCGAATTTCCAATCGCAAGTCCTTTTTGTTCGCTGGGGTTGTTGCCGTTGGTCTCGATTCGTATTATTATGTTGCTGATTTTCCGTTACAATGGTTTTTTACGGCTGGCTCGTAGGGCCTGACACTAACCCTCTACTTTCCGGAGGACCATAGGGCACAGTTGAGCTTAGAGTCCTTCGCTGGCACTCGGACGTAGAGCAGCCGCCCCTATCATGGGGATCAGACGCTGTTGTGAGCCGCTCCTCCTGGAGAACAAACGGTCAGGTTTGCAGTTTAAGTTCAGAAATCGAGATTCGCACAGCTGAAAACTGAGTGATGCGCACATCCTTGACTATATCTCAAAACTGTGACATGTTGTACTAAATCTGCATTCGGATTCAGCGGCCCAAAATCTGTCAGAGACACATCAGTTTTTTTTGTTTCGTGACATAAAAGTGGTGGCCCAACGAGAAAGTATTGCTTTGACACACATTGCGCGCCACGTCTTTTCATTATAATGTTACACCATAACTGTACGCCATGAAGGTCCCTACTAGTCATGCTATTATCGTGCCAACCACCGAACAATGACTCACTACTACCGACTTCTAAAAACTTGCCGAACCATAAATAGAGCAACAAATGTTTAAACTACTCCGACAATTTGCCTATCGCCATCTGTTACGCGCCTGGAAGTGCATTTCCCATGGAAAAAAGTTTCCAAAACGGATTTACTAAGTGTGGCGCAAATACATCAAGTACGAACCACACTGCTAGTCAACTTAGTCTGTATCATTCGACGGTACACAGTACAGTAACTACCAACTCTGCTTACTCAGAGCCACACTAAATCCAATTATAAGTTTATTCTTAAGCACCACCTTGCATAATTTCACATTTTCAAATGAATCCAATACGTTTCCTGCCTCGGGCTGAACACTGGCTGGGCCTGGTGGTTCACCACCAGAACCCACAGAAAGGGATAACTTCAAAGTCGGCCTCCTGATAACGCAGCAATGGTGAAAAAAGATCGGCAGCACAAAAATACACGGGCAGAGACTCTGTTGTAGGCTGCCCACTTCCTACAAGCGTTTCAGCAAGGAGCGAAAATAGCAATAAAACATGAATGGCAATTCGTTTTCGTTTCAAACCATTCAGTGCTGGAGCAGTCCTGTGGCCTGGACTGGTGCAAGCCAAACGGAATTGGTAGATGGGTTTTCCGAGTTTACCTAGTTTCTGTTACTTCAATAAATAATAGTTTAAGTTTTGTATTTTGATTATTTATTCTGTATATTGCATTTTTTGTGCTACATGACATATTGCGGAACCCGCTATCCATCCACAATCATACCCGATGCTTGCTAGGTCATGTTCTGCCTGATCCACGCATTGCGCCCACTGCACTCCTCAGCTTCTTGTACCAACTGAATATATGGCGAATATTAAATTTAGTGACTTGTTGTCCGGGATTTCCCCTACGTGTAAGTGAAAGTAGAAGCGATTTTTGTTTTTAAACTCATATTTTCTTAAGTTTCAGATACCTACTTAGAATTGAATTTGTTTTAACAAAAATAACAATAATGGCAGGTCAACTATTTATCAATATACCATGGACTACCCATGGACCACATTGCACTAGACGTTCTTTTGCACCAGTGCTGACGACCACAATGTTGCTTACAAACGCTACCTTCCAGTGCCAGCCGAGAGCTCTCCTCTGGTAGCTTTCGTGTCCAACTTAATTCGAACCATTTTTCAACTGCTTCCAAGCATGAACGAACGGAGCTAGTTCCTCTTCTAGCTCTACTGCGAAAGTGCAGCTGCATCGGGTAGACAGAATAAAAAAATTGGACCCAATGCTGCAGTTTCAGTACACACACTCCTTTCTATTCAAATGTTCAGTACTCTGTCCGGGCACGAAAACCAACGTCAACGACGAACGGACAAACGACGAAACCCACCAACCAACCAACCAACGGCTGTTCTGTGTGCAAAAGGAGTAAGCTGAAATTATTGTGTACATTTAGCACGACCTCTAGCCAGTCAAAAATACACAAACCGGCAGTCAAAATGTTCAAGATAAACCGACCTTTGCTGAGCGGGTCCTATCTCGGTTTCTATGTCGTCGGTGGAGCTCTTCGCCACTTCCTGGTGCGGAATTGTTTGGCTGTTGAATGGCTCGACAACTTTTTTTTTCTTCTGATGCCCATTCCCAGAGGTGCAGTTTCTGCCTTTGTGTGGTATATGTAGCGAAAGAAAAGTAACCGTAATACCTCTGGTGCGCATTAGAATGTAAGTGCCCTACAGTCTGAACATTGGTGGTTCGTTCCGAAAAGTTGCAGCACATTAGTAAACATGGAACATGTGTATGAAATTAGTATTTGTTGGTTATTATTTAGGCATGGCACGTGAGAGTTGAGTCAGCGTTGAATGGTGTGAATCATGCATTACGTTTTGAGAACCAATATTTCTGAAATTTAGATTGACGTATAATCTCCCAGCTAATAAACAGTTAAAGTAGGTACATTACGATTATATTTAGCTTACTTACTTACCGATCAGGCTAAGGCCGGGGTGAGCTCTGCTGTACATAGTAGCCGTGTCCATTCCACTCGGTCCATGGCTGTCTCCAGTTCCGTAGGGTCCGCAGATCGTCCTCCACTTGATCAACCCACCTAGCTCGCTGCGCTCCATGTTTTCTTGAACCGGTCGGATGACTCTCGAGAACCATTTTAGTCGGGTTGCTATCCGACATCCTGATTACGTGACCCGCCCAACGTAGCCTTCCGATTTTCGCGGTATGGTCGATGGTTGGTTGTCTCAGCAGCTGAGGCAGCTCGCGGTTCATTCGCCTTCTCCAAGTCCCGTCTTCCATCTGCACTCCGCCGGGGATCACCAGTGAGCCCAAGTACACGAAATCTTCAACCGCCTCGATTTCATCACCGTCGATATAAATTCGGGGTAGCGGGCGCGGTGAACCCTCCTTGGAGCTCTTTGCCATCATGTGTTTTATCTTCGACACATTAATGACTAATCCGATTCGCCTGTCTTCACTCTTTAGTCGGATGTACGTTTCCGCCATCGTCTCAAATTTACGAGCAATAATATCAATATCATCAGCGAAACTAAGCAGTTGAACGGACTTCATTCCACTCGTGTTTGTCACCGCTCTCCTAATTACACCCTCTAAAGCAATATTGAACAGCAAGCACGAAAGACGATCACCTTGCCGTAACCCTCTGCGAGATTCGAAGGGACTCGAGAGTGTCCCTGATACTCGAACTACGCACATCACTCGATCCATCGTCGCTCTGATCAATCGTATTAGTTTATCCGGGAATCCGTATTCGTGCATAATCTGCCATAGCTGTTCTCAATCGATTGTATCATACGCCGATTTGAAATCGATGATCAAGTGATGTGTGGGTACGTTGTATTCGCGGCATTTCTGCAACACCTGGCGGATGTCTGATCCGTTGTAGCGCGTTCACCCATAAGTCCAGCCTGATATTGCCCCACGAACTCTCTTGCAATCGGTGATGGACGGCGGCATAAAATTTTAGAGAGTATCTTGTAGACAGCGCTCGGTAGTGTGATCGCGTGGTAGTTCCCGCAATCCAACTTATCGCCCTTTTTGTAGATGGGACACACGATACCTTCCATCCATTTCTCCGGTAATACTTCCTCCTCCCAAATCTTGGCAATGCCCCAGTGTAGTGCTCTCACCAGTGTTTCTCCACCGTATTTTATAAGCTCGCTTGATAGTTGATCTGCTCCAGCGGCTTTGTTGTTTTTCAACCGGTTAACCTCCTCCTCAATCTCTTGGAGGTCAGGGGCCCGAAGCCTTTCGTCCTGTGCACATACTCCTAGATCTGTTATCACGCCACCTTCGGTACTTGCAACGTCGCCATTGAGGTGCTCATAGCAATGCTGGCGCCATCTATCGACCACCTCACGCGCGCTCGTGAGAATATTCCCGTGATTATCTCGGCACATGTCGGCTCGTGGCACAAAGCCTCTGCGCGAGCAGTTCAGCTTCTCGTAGAAACTTCGTGTGTCATTAGCGCGGTACAGCTCGATGTCGTTCTTCCTGCTGGCGCTTCTTTATCAGGGAGACTGAGTTCTGCCTGTTCCGCGCCTGTCTGTAACGTGCCTCATTCGCTCTCGTACGGTGTTGCATCATTTTCGCCCATGCTGCATTCTTCTCGTTTTTCAACTGTTTACATTCGCCGTCGTACCAGTTGTTTATGTGATTCGGAGTCGCGAAGCCTAGTGCTGTAGCCGAGGTGCTACCTATGGCGGATCGGATGTCCCTCCAGCCATCTTCAAGTGTAGCTGCGCCAAGCTGCTCTTCCGTTGGTAGGGCCACTGCTAACTGCTGCGCGTAGTCTTGAGCCACTTCTACGTTACGCAGCTGCTCGATGTTGCGCCGCGGCGTTCGACTTCGGCTTCGACGTGTGGTTATAACTGTCGAAAGTTTTGAGCGCATGCATACAGCGACTAAGTAGTGATCCGAGTCTATATTCGCACTGCGGTATGTGCGGACATTGGTTATATCCGAGAAGAATTTACCGTCAATTAGAACGTGGTCGATTTGATTTTCTGTTTGTTGGTCGGGTGATCTCCAGGTGGCTTTGTGGATATCTTTGCAGGGGAAGAAGGTGCTTCGGACTACCATACCAAGGGAGGCTGCAAAGTTTACGCATCGCTGGCCGTTATCATTCGATACGGCGTGCAGGCTGTTTCGCCCGATTACCGGTCTGTACATTTCCTTTCTTCCTACTTGCACGTTCATCTCGCCGACAACGATTTTCACGTCACGCGGCTCGCAACCATCGTATGTTTGCTCTAATTGTGCGTAGAACGCTTCTTTCTCGTCATCAGATCTCCCTTCGTGTGGGCAGTGGACGTTGATGATGCTGTAGTTGAAGAAACGGCCCTTAACTCTTAACATGCATATTAGGCCGTCTTTTATTTTGCAAAAATTAGAAATGTTATAAGTTCGTTTGTGGAAAATGATCGTTTCAGCTAAGAAATGATCGTGTCAAAATTTGAAGTCCGTATCTTAAGGGTATGTGGTCCCTCAAGGGGCCTAAAGTTGTCAAAAATGGTATGGTTCTAGAAAAACATGAAATTTTTTTCGACGAAAAAAATACGCTATTCTACTAAAACCGATAATTTTAGGACCTTATAGGGCCAAAAATGTGCTTAGATTCGCGATATCTCTACTTGTTTCTGAGTTATTGACAAAAAACAACCGAAAAATCAGCATTTTTGAACATTTTTTTTAGATCCCGAAGGAAACCTACCCGATTTTGTTCAATAACTCAAAAACGAGTAGAGATATCGCAAATCTTAGCACATTTTTGGCCCTTTAGGGTTCTAAAATCACCGGTTTTTGTAGAATTGCGTATTTCTTCGTCGAAAAAGAATTTCATGTTTTTTAGGGTCCTAAAATCACCGGTTTTTATAGAATTGCGTATTTCTTCGTCAAAAAAAATGTCATGTTTTCGGTCCCATACCATTTTTGACAATTTTAGGCCGTTTGAGGGACCACTTAACCTTGAGATACGGACTTTAAATTTTGACACGATCATTTCTTAGCTAGAACGATCATTTTCCACTAACGAACTTATAACCACAGACAAACAGACGTAACACATTGAACGATTTTCATGGAATTTCATCGCCCAGTTCACACTACCATCACCTGGTGGAAAAGTTGCACGAATCACTGTGTTGTGCAATATCGTCAACAGAAGGCGCTAGTGTGAAACGTCAAACGCATAGAAAAACGATGCGCGCGCCTCTGGTTGTGAAAGCCACACTATGAAAATTTAAAATGATCGTTAAAAGTGTGGTCGATGGAAATTTCGCAAGTGTTACGTCTGTTTGTCTGTGTTATAACATTTCCAACTTTTGCAAAATAAGGGACGGCCTAATGCACATCCTTGCGTTGTCGGCTGCCACCCGATCACATGTTGTCGCATCTTGCCCAACACTATAATTCCTGTGCCGCTCGATGCCCGCTTTTCCACACTTTCTGTCAAATCCAACACAGTTCCTGCAACGCCATGCCGATTGTATCGAGTCGTATTTTCTCCTATGTTATTCGCAATGGGGATTTTTACGGGTGGCTTATTGGGCCTACGCCAACACCCTTGTCTCGCCGGAGGGCCATCGTGCCAGTTCTGTTTAACGTCCCAACCAACACTGGGACGACCACGCTGATGGGGCTACCACCTTGGATCTAGCTGGGCGTGGTGCAGCGTTTCTTACTCAGCCGCTGGTTGCCAGAACAGACGCTGTTTGAGCCGCACCTTCTTGGTGACAGACGCTTGGGTCGTACCTCCTCAATCTAGCTGAAGTCAGAAGGACAACAGTGCCCAGGCTGCACTACCGGCTAAGCACACAACTCTTAGCTGGCGGTCTTTGTCATCGCTTGACCCGTGGAAGCATGAGGTAGGAACTTGTGAGGATCAGAGCTATGTTGGACGCTCTCCTTATTGACTCACCGTTTGCCGACTGGAAGACACTGCAGTGAAAAGGTCTTTCATCGAGGAGCTAGAGAACCGTGCTGCAGACATTCCGGAAGGTGGAAGCATAGAAGATCAATGGAGTGCCTTTATGTAAGAACGCCTTCATTGCTACCGGCGAGATTCATTTGGGTGAGCTACGCACCCGGAGAAAGCAGTGAATCACAGATGATATTAGGAGGAAAATAGAAATGCGAAGGAACGCCAAAGCCGCGATAGAGCGAGCGAAAACACGTGGAGCCAAAGCCGTAGCCCGTCAGCGCTATTCGGCTTTCGAGAAGGAAGTGAAACGCTCATGTAGACGTGACAAAAGAGCGTGGGTGGACTCGCTTGTCGACGAAGGTGCGAAATAGAGCCGCAAACACCGGCGACATCTATTTCCTCTACGATGTTTCACGTCGCCTTAGAGGGACTAAGATGATTGCTACGATGACCTTGAAAGACACGTCTGCACAGTTATTGACCGCCCGGCAGACAAGATGAAGCACTGGTTCGTGCACTTCGGAAAGCTTTTTCGAGTATCGGCCATGCCATCAACACCTCAGCATGATCCGCCAAGGGTTTGTCGCATTACCCGTGTCAACACCGAAACTCCATCAGTGCAGGAGATAAAAACAGCATGGAATCGAACAGAGCCCCAGGGGTGGAATACATATCAGCTGAGACGTTCAAAGCTGACCCCGTAGTATCCGCACAACTGCTGCATCAATTATTCCGCGACACCGCGACATTTCCTGACTAGATACAAGGCGTCTTAGTAAAGGTACCCAAAAATGGTGACCTGACTGTATGCGATAATTGGCGAGGCATCATGTTATTATATAACGTTCTCAAAGTCCTCTGCAAAGTGATTCTTAACCGGATACAGGGGAAAATTGCCGCAACTCTCCGACGGCAGCAAGCTGGATTCCATGCCGGACCATCCATAATATCACGTTCTGTATTATTTTGGAGCAAATCAATGAATTCCAAGAGTCTCTCTACCTGGTGTTCATTGATTATGGAAGAGATTTCGACCGTCTCAATCACGAAAACGTGTGAAAAGCCGTTAGGCACAAGTTTGTCCCTGAGACAATCATCGGCCTCATTGAAGCACAGTACAGGGCAGAGTACTGCGAAACGGTGTCTTGTCCGATCCCATCCAGGTCGTTGCTGGAGTGAGGCAAGGATGTATACTATCACCGCTACTGTTCCTCATCGTAATCGACGAGATCCTAATGGGAGCGATTGATCATGATACCATCGAGCACCTAAATGACTTCGAACTGGCTGATGACGTTGGTCTCCTAGCTCAATGGCGCTCTGATATGCAGAGCAAGCTCGATGATCTTGCCAATCGCTCCGCAGTAGCAAGACTTACCATCAACGTCAACAAGACCAAATCGTTGGATGTAAACACGGTCAACCCTTCCAGCTTTACGGTAGCTGGGCAGTCAGTGGAGAATGATGAAAGCTTCCAATATCTTGGTAACCAAATGGCGGCCGATGGCGGTACCAAGATCGACATAGGCGCACGGATCAAGAAAGCGAGGACTGCTTTTGCGAGTTTAAGAAATGTATGAAAAAACAACCAGATTAGTCGACGCACCAAAATCCGAATTTTTAACTCAAACGTGAAATCTGTGCTGAGCTGTACGTCAGTGAAACTTGGTGTGTATAAGTGGAGAATACTCAACGGCTGCAGGTCTTTATCAATATATGCCTGCGGTATATAATTCGTGCATGGTGGCCTCACAATTGGATTTCCAACGTGGAGCTCCATTGTCGATGTCATCAAAAGCCGATAGCAACAGAAATTCGGGAGCGAAAATGGAGGTAGGTCGGCGACATTCTACTCAGGGGCGGGAACGAAATTTGCAAGCAAGTGTAAGATTTGAACCCAGCAGAAAATCGTTGCAGTGGCAGACCCGGAGGCTAAAGGTGGCACAGCCTCACAAGGGAGTGAAGGAAGTCGACAGAAATTTCCCAAAACAACATTCCGCAAAAAAAACACTCCGCATGACCTGCAGGCGCAGAGGACTAAACACCCAAGGGGGAGTCGCTGAGCACATCTTTACTTGCGCCAATTATTTTCAGTGTGCCACCGGGTATTGAATTGTGCCTCAGTGTGCCCCGAAGTGCCACTGCTTGATGATTCAGATTTTGCTTGGCAACTACCAAGACAACCAACTGTTTGTTTTCATTTTGCTGGTCAAATGCACATGGTTGCCTAGTTTTTTCACCCAAACTCAAGTGTCAAAATTGTGCCTCAGAGTGCCTCGGTGTGCCACAGAGCGTATTAGACGGTGTGCTTGGCACCTCTTGGCACAATGTTCCAAGCGACTAGCCCCTTGTAAACACCCTGAAGTAAGCAAGAGACTGCAATAATTACTTCCCACCTGTTTTCCACATTGACTTGCAACCTGACGTAGCAAGCGCCATTCTCGTCTAAAATTGAATATCATCAACCAGAGTTTAAAATTTTCATTTTCAATGAATGAAATTCAACGTGAATTTTGTAAATTCTCAACTTGGGGTTCAAAATAAAATTCATTTTGATGAATGAATATTTTCACCTATTCATTCATTTTTCTTTCACTGGCAATTTTCACTGAGAAATAAAACTGGACCGCAACTCCCGATTATACTTCCAATCACCATAAAACTTGTGTATAGTAGTTAATTAGAATATTAATTATGTTCTCCATTTGTACGTTAAGTCAGATTGTGCGTCTGTTAACAGAAATTGGACATTTGACGACGTGCGAAAAAATATTCGTGACAGCGAATTGAATGAAAAAAGAGAGGCATTCAGCTGACAATGAATGTGGCCAAACATGAATGAAAAAATAATAATGTCAATCTTCACGTTCAATCTTCGAATTTTTTACTCCCTGTCACCAACAATCACACACTCAAGCTAACTGTTAGTCCAAAACAGTTATGATTGATTCCTTGTTTGAGTGTAACTGTTCTGGAGTAGCAATTACGGGCGGTCTATTAAGCTGAAGAAAAATCAGTCGACGAAAAATAGATTGAAACTAATTTCATCTCCCAATGCATTGAATAAACAATATCAAAGTTCCTCGTAATACAGAATGCCAATTGTGTCCCACCAAACGGCGTGCCATTTCATCAATCCGTTGTTTTCAATCCTCTTCTATTTTCCATCACAGTATCAGCAACTCATCGCTATCAGCCAGCCCAGCCCAGCCTCAGACAACGGAGTCATAAAAAAACTGGTGACGCGCGCGGATCTATTTTCAAATGCAAAGAATACTATGATTAAATTTGTTTTAAATTTAATTAAATAAAAAGATCGTAAAATGGTTAAATTATGCGCTATAAATCTAATTCTAGGTCAGTCCGCACAGTCGCGGAACTGCAACCAACGCCGGTCGTGTAGCGTTGTCTGATGCACAGCCCTTGGAGTCAGCAGAACAAAACCGCTAGACTGGAGAGGAATCGAGGACGAGAAGCGGCTGCCTGCCTGGTATAGTTTTTGGTATAAACTGCTGGTTAGTCGATTGGAATAGCTGACAGGCGGCGAGGGACTGGATCCACGGGGGGATTGCATATTGTGATTGTGATGCGCTTCTGATCTGCCCCACCCGTCGCTGTCAGTGCAGTGGCTGGATAGCGGTAGACTGTGACACACAGTCAGACACACAGTAGTGGACGGCGGCGACAAGGAAAGTGGGTGTGGAAATTGACTAGAAAAATATGGTCGGAATAGACAGAATTCAGATGTCGGACCGAGTTGTTGTTGTTGTTGTCACGATTGTAGTCTAGTCGCCCTCTGGTTTAGGAGAAACTCATCCAACGGTGATTGTTTGGAAGCACAGGCAGGCGCCGGCAATGGAGCCACTCTGTTGTAGGGAAATAAATTAATATGATATCTTTATAGCGCAGCAAGTCAATTGAATAATTGAGTTTGTTCAAGGCGGCTGCAAAAGCAATCACGCACGTGGGGATTAGTCACAATGGTGAACAGTTCATGTTTGATGATACGGAACCGTGCAAAACACTAATTGTAACCTTGGACTTATTGTGGCGCCGCATATTTGAAAGGCGCTGTCCATAAACTACGTAGACTCATTTTTGGCCATCTCAAAACCCCCCTCCTCCCTCGTAGACTTTCGTCCATACAAAATTTTCGAAATTTGTATGGAGTGTGGACTTTGGCCAGACCTCCGGTCCCCCCTAAGAGTCTACGTAGTTTATAGGCAGGCCCAAATAAATTTTGAAAATATTTAGTAATTTTTAACGTAATCGCATTAAGTCAAATGATGAAGGTGAATCATATTAAGTTAAAGCTTCGCTCATTAGGACAATTCACAGCGGAGGCTAAGCGCTAAAAGGTTCTCAATATATGATTATGGAGAACAGAAGTCTAGTAAAGACCTGGACTACGTATTTTGCAATGCTTTTTGAGATAATGCCGTGGGTGGTAGCACAAGTAGTTTAGACCTCTACTATAAAGAAAAAGATATTGTCAAGCTAATAAAACACGACAAGGACGTGCACAAGCCAGAACAAAACATACATTGTTGGCTTCAAACCTTAGAGTAATATGTTTAAAATGTGAAAAATAAATTGTGAAACACTGTGCTTGTAGCCTGTAACTGATTTGCACAAAAACATACAATCCCATTTGTCTAACTTGTTTTTCTCCTTAGAGAACCAACCGACAACAGCCAGCGCCACGGTCGTTCAACAAGCCTTCCTTAGATGGAGTGTGAACAGCCGCTTCCTTGCAGCATATGCAGCAGCAGCAAGTTCCACATATCGTCATTGCATTTCAATGCTTTTAATGTTGGATGTAAGTATGAGATGGTGTCAACCAGTGCCACTTGAAGCATATCATCATCTCAACAGCCTGTAAAACTCTCAGCTGACATGAGCTGAGTGTGACTTGAGCCTCGACGACGACGAAGCTTTGCTGTGTCATTTTATCACGACTTCTTTTCTACTACGGGGCGACTGTAACTGAGCTTTTTTAGCGATAACATTTCACTACTGTGGCACCGCGCTATAGGAACCTTCGGCAAGCCTTTTCGAATGCACCAGCAGCAGCAGCAGTGCAGCTAGGTGAACGAGGACTGCGTGGCAGTGGTGCAGTGGACAAGTTGCAGCAGCTGTTGATGTATTGCACGTCGTATCGTATAAATTAGATGAATCAAATCACATAAATCATAATTTACAATTTAATGTGATTAATTTTCCAGCGGCAGCCAAACCAAGCGGTTAGTGTGCTCGAGTTTTTCGAAAGCGCGACCGCAGGGAATTTGATATGGAAAGTTACGCGTGGTGACTGTAGCGAGTGTTGAAGCTTTGCCAGGACTGCTTAATTAATTTTAAATGGGTTGAACTATAATTTCATATATCTACATTGAAAATGGGCCCATGTAGCCGCAGCGGTAGATGCGCGATTTTTCAGCAGGACCATGCTGAGAGTGACGGGTTCGATACCCGAAAGAGTCTATCATTTCCAGGGAAAGTTTCAATTACGCAACCGAAATGCACTTCTTTAGTAACAATGAATGCTGAACAGTGAGAGTATTAGCTTAACAGTGGCTGATTAATGGTGTCAGTAGATGAACACAATGACAGCTGAATATTTTTCTGAAGTATGGATTGTTCAACCTTTTTAATCAGCAATACATATATGGCTGAATATCAAGTTGAATAGAATATTCTTCATCTGTGTAAGCAGCTTTGAAGCATACACCAATATGCAGAATCAATCATCTGTTGTTCAACCTTTAACCAAACATTTTTTGACAGATGTCTCAAGCATGTTTTCGTGAAGTCCACATCGCCTGTTCAGCCTTAATACAGGCTTAGTTCAAGCACATAGACTATTCAGACACAACAAGTAATGTGCTGCTTTTCGAGCATACGTATACAATTGTGTGTTGTGTAGGTTCTAAGATGAGTGACTTTAAATCAGGAGATCCATGTTCAATTCCCAGTTTCCCCACACATTAATTTATACATTCCGAAACAACTTCTCTGGAAATAGAAGCAGCTAATGGAAAAACAGGCTCACGAATGTGTATTTATTTTCATTTTTGCACAATTAATAAATTCTATTGAATACTTATTATGCGCATATTAAGCCTCAATACAGCATTTCAAAAACTTCAAATTAGCTAAAAGATGAATAAAATCACCAAAATTAGATGTTTAGGAACTGAATAAACGATTGTACCTCTTGTGCTCAGCTGTTGTTCAAATGAAGATTGATTTAAAATAGTTGGAGAAAAGTTTGTACAGCATCAAATTGTTACCAGGGTGCTTTGCTATTATCTATTTAAATCGTTAGCATGACTATCAGATTTTATTGTGGAGTTTCAGGGGTTTTCCAATGGGTTTCAAAGGTATTACACGGGACTTCATGGGGTTTTGGGGGTGTTCCAGAGTGCATAAAGGGCGTTACTGGGGATTTCAGTGGCGTTCCAGGAGATTTCAGAGAGGTTTCAAGGGGTTTAAGCGGTGTCCCAAGCCGTTTCAGGGGCGTTAAAGAGGGTTTCATGGTTGTCCCAGGGTTTGTCAAGGGATTTCAGGGGCGTAACAAAGGGTTTTAGGAGCATTCCAGGTGATTTCATTAGCGTTCCAGGGGTTTCAGGGGTATTCTCGAGAGGTTTCAAGCAGTATCGGGGGCGTTCCAGGGAGTTTAGGAGGTTTCAGTGGTTGCGGAGCGTTTCAAGGATGTTCCCGGATTTTTCTGGTCCCAGGGGATTTCCTTAAGTTTCAAAATGACCAAGAACTTTCCAAAAGGGTGTCAAGCGCTTTCAAAAGTGTTCGACGAGCTGATTATACTATATTAACTCTAATCGATGACTTAAAATAATGTAGCATAGTTTGCGTTACGCGATTTCTTGAGCCCTTATCAGACGCAACATGCTTGGTCTGTAAATATGTATACGTGAAAAGCCAATCCACTGAAGCTGTAAGATTCCGCGAAAATCAATCCTGACCAGTTTCAGTGGCGTTTCAGGGGGTTCCAGCACGTTTCAGGGGCATTCCAAAGATGTTCTAGGAGTCTCAGGGAGATGCAAGGGCATCCAACGAAAATCCCTGAGGAACCCTCCTGAAATTTGCTGAAAAGTCTGGATACACCTCTGAAAAATATATGCAACATGCGATGCATTAACGATTCCGAGTGCGTGCAGTTGAACTAGGCAGGAGATAATTCTTGACACGCACTCTTACACTTCTTGGCTAAGTACGAGTAATGTGTATTTTTTTCTTTTCTCATTTTGCGCTGTGGTGTACATGCCATTTCTGGTAGATCGATTAGAAGCGGTTTGGTTGCTGAATTCATTGTGGTCCTTGATGCAAGCGCCGTATGAACTTTCGGGGGCAAAACTAAACTCACGCAGCTCTACGTAGATTGGATCTTTTTTTTTTTTTTTTATTCTTAATCACTTAACCTAATTTACAGCTCTTTTGTCCACTTGGGCACTACGTGAGCGATTCCAATTGGATGCTGCACTTACACTTTTGTACAGCGCCTACATGTATTCTATTCTATTCAACTATATCGAACTGGTGCCTTGTGCTGCTTCAACTTTCCTACCCTGTCCACGGTAGAATGATGAGCACGATGATGCTGGTGGTTGGCTGCTGTTCCTTTTCCAGTCCAATTGGGGGTCGTCCATTATGAGTTGCAGTTCGCCGATATCCAAATTCCGGGTCCGTTAGAGCTATATGCTCCGAAGAGGGTCAGGTGCCAGCTGCTCTCGGGGGGAAGAGCAACTGACGAAAAATTGCAAGTGCCGGGGCTGGGTTCGAACCCATGACCATCCGCTTATGAAGCGAACGTGTGGACCACTGCGCCACGGGCCCCGACTGATTGGATCTTTGCTGCTACCGAGGAATAATCAATATTTAGAGAATCTCATCATCACTTCCGATGGATTTCCAGTATTGCCATTTACGATAGCTGGGCTGCAAAACGGTGATTCCATAAGAAGAGCGTCCAATATAGCTCTGGTCCTCACAAGTTCCTACCTCAATCTTCCACGGGTCAAACGATGACAAAGACCGCCAGCTAAGATCAGCAGGTAGTGCAGCCTGGGCACTGTTGCCCTTCTGACTTTAGCTAGATTGCGGAGATAACGTCCCAACTGTCTGTTCACCAAGGAGGTGTGGCTCAAACAGCGACTGTTCTGGCATCCAGTAGACATCCAGCTGAGTATGAAATGCTCCTCCACCGGAAGCTATACCTAAGCTGGCAGCGTCAGCCCACCACGGTGAATAGGCGACCTTAGACCAACAACAAACTGTTCACGAAACCCAAGAGCCGTTACAGAAACCGAAAATGAAAAATTACGAACTGATTCAACGGCAACGACTTTTAGCGCAAAACAACGGAGAAGGGTTCGGATTGGAAGTAGGAAGTATTAACTCTAGCCCAGCAGGGTAAACTGGCACAACTAGCCAATGAGGCATGCCGTATGAAGCTTGAGATCCTAAGACTGAGCGAAATCCGTTGGCCGAACTCTGGAGAATACAAATTACGAGATGAACAACACGCTCTTCGTCCCCGTGCAATTGGTTTCCTGCTCAGCGCTCACGCCCATGCTGCGCTCATGAAGTGGGAACATGTTAATGAGAGGATAATAATTTTAGCCAGATTCAGAGCACGGGTTCGAAACCTGACCATGATCCAATGTTACGCGCCAACCAATGCTGCTGAAATGTAAGACAAAGAGAACTGTTACAGCCAACTGAATGTTATCGTGGACAAGATTCCGAAAGGTGGATATCAAGATTTTTATGGGCGACTTCAACGTGAAGGTTGGTTCCGAAAATTCGGAGCTGCTTGCAGAGTTTTGTGGCAACAATGACAAGGTGATAGGGGAATCGCTCTTTCCTAATCGACCAGTGCATAAAGTGATTTGGGTTTCCCGTGATGGCGTCATTTAAAATCAAATCGACCACATCTACAGCAGCCGAAAATGGAGACGGAGCCTTCTTGATGTGCGGAACAAACGTAGCGCCGACATTGCGTCCGATCATCATCTTCTAATCGGCGAGATCCGACTGCGCATTGCTAGGATCCATCGACAGGAGAAGAAAATCGGACGCCGGTTCAACAGTCAACACACGCCGACTGGAAGACGCTGCGGTGAAAAGGTCCTTCGTGGAGGGGCTAGAGAACCGTGCTACGGATATTCCAGCAGGTGGTAGCGTAGAAGATCAATATAGCGCCATCAAGAACGCCTTCATCGCCACACCGGCGAGAATAATTTGGGTGAGCTACGCACGCGGAGAAAGCAGTGGATCACAGATGATATCTGGCGGAAGATAGAGGAGCGAAGGAACGTCAAAGCCGCGATAGAGCGAGCGAAAACCCGAGGAACAAAAGTCGTAGCCCGTCAGTGCTATTCGGCTCTCGAGAAGGAAGTGAAACGCTCTTCTAGACGAGACAAAAGACCGTGGGCAGACTCCCTAGCCTTCGAAAACGAGAAAATCGGCGACATTCGTTTCCGTCGCCTTAGTAAAACTAAGATGAATGCCACAATGTACGTGAAAGACACGTCTGAACAGTTTTTTTATTCTTAATCACTTAACCTAATTTACAGCTCTATTGTCCACTGGGGCACTACGTGAGCAATTTCAATTGACAGCTGCACTTACATTTTGTACAGCGCCTAGATTCTTTTCTACTTTATCGAACTGGTTGCCTTTCTGCTGCTTTCACTTTTTCTACTTTATACCTAGTAGAATGATGAGCACAAGGATGATGATGGGTGGCCGTTGTTCCTTTCCAGTCCGATTGGGGGTCCATTATGAGTAGCAGTTCGCCGATGTCCAGGTATCCGGGTCCGTTTGAGCCATGGGGCTCAGAAGAGGGTCAGTGTCAGCCGCTCTCGGTGAAGAGCAACTGATGAAAAATTGCAAGTGCCGGGGCTGGGAATCAAACCCATGACCATCCGCATATGAAGCGAACGTGTGACCAACTACGCCACGGGCCCCGGCATCTGGACAGTTTTTGACCGACCCAGCTGATCAGTTGAAACGCTGCTGGTTCGAGCGCTTTGGAAACCATTTCCAAGTATCGGCCACGCCACCAACACCTCAGCATGATCCGCCAAGGTTTCGACGCATTATCCTTGTCAACACCGAAGCTCCAGCAGTGTAGGAGATAGAAACAGTCATCCGTAGCATGACATTGAACAGAGTCCCGGGGGTTGTCGCTTATCAGCTGAGATTCTCAAAGTTGACCCCGTAGTAGGTATTTGCCCAACTGCAGCATCAATTATTCTGAAACTTATTGGAAACCGCGGTATTTCTGGCCGACTGGATGTCGAAGACATCTTACTTAGTAAAGGTACTCAAAATGGGTGATCTTGCGAATCGTAAAAAGCCAATCGACTGTCACAACCATAACTCATAAAGCCAAAGCGATAAACGCGTTGGTGATCAACAAACCACTGATTAGGGTCCCTTGGATATTTAACCTTTCAGGACGCGCGCCATCCGCCATTAAGCAACCGAAACTGCAACGCGCTCGCGCTTTATACAACGAGCGAGGTTTTTTTTGGTAGTGTACTTTTTACAACATCGCGCGTCCTGAAGGGTTAAAGAGTATCATCGTACTAGCCACAAGACACACGAATACAAAATGGTTAACTGGCTTTGAAGTTCTCAAGCTCAGAATAACATGGAGACACATAGTTACTCTGTCCCGTAATAGCTACCTGTGTGACAGTAGATTCATGTCGACTTATTGAACAGTGGACAATGACGCACGGCACATCAAGTGATCCCAGTAGGCATGGTAAATCCCAGCCACCCGCGTCGTCGTCACTCGTCCAGTAACGTCACGGTGTAAAGTCAGATTGCATTCTGGTTGCTCCCGCTTGCTAGCAATAAATCAAAAGCGCACATTTGGCGATCCTGTCGGATTAATTACAAGTGAACAAACTGGAAATTGTCGGCAAGCGGGGGCGTTTACAGAAAGAGTAACTGTGGCAGTGTGTGATTAGTTTTTAAGAAGTGCTTCTGCCGCTGGTGCGAGAATACTGTGTGAGTCTTGGTGTGAGTGCACTTTTTTTTTTTTTTCTCCGGAAGGAAGGAAGACCCTACGGTGGCCTGGAGACTGCAGGCTTCTTGGGTAAGTTGCTGCTTGGATTTTTTTTTATTGCATAGCGGTCGATCATATTTTTTTCCCATAAGTGAATAACATGCATCGCCTGGAAGGAGTTTTGCATTGTTCGCAAGTTTTGGTTATTATAACAGAAAATTGAATGGAAAAAAGCTGTATTCTTTTCCTGGTTCGCAAGCGTCGTGGTTAGAGGGTAGTCTATTTTATTGCAACTATATGAAAATAACGCACAATTTTCGATATTTTTGAGCAGGTGCGTAGCAAATTAATAATTGGTGTTGTTATGTGTAAGTTGTTTTGAATTGAGTACTAGCTATCAATTCAAAGCATCGAACCAGTTGTGCGTCAAAAACGTGGCCAACTAGATGACGATTTTTCAAAATAATGTAACAGACGCGATGTGAGACGAGTTGATATTTTGCGTTACTCATTGATTTCCCCTTACCAACCAATATGTGTCGATGCAAGTACAAACCTATTTCCACGGTATTATACATCAGTCAAAGATATGTCCGGTTGACTAAAAAGTATCAAAACTCTAAGAGACGTTTGAGATCTAAAAAAAAATTCTAATGGCGCTATTATAAATCAACCATCGTGAGATAGTTTTTTTTTCTCTTCTTCAAATGCGCAAATGGAGTAGATCCTCGCCGTGTTTTAGTTGGACTATTGTGACAAAGTATGTAGAGTGAATATTATGTTTTCATATCAAAAAGGTTTACGTTTTCTTTTTCGCTACTGATAGAATTACAGATTCTGTGGGAAAGGCTTCGTTGGTCGGGTGTCTTTAGTTGACCCACAAAACTATTTTCCTGCGTTATCCTTTGGTCATCATAGGTGAAACTACAGGTACCGTCAGATGCACGCTAGTGATAAGAAATCAAACGAGTAGCAGTTTTCGTAACAAATATGACTCACAGTACTCGTAATCTAGAAAGGATCTAAATTGATCAAGTAAAACAGAAAACAATTGAAGCCGTGTGAATTTTGCGTGGGCGCAGATTTGGAAGTCAAATAAACGTTATAAAGAATCGTTAAATTGAAAAGAGTTCATGGAAAATCCGCTTGCTTTAATGCTATTGTTGTTTTCTGGGATGAACCTGCCTATGGCAGAAAATCCCTGAATAAAGAAAAAAACCCAGATTAATCCACCTAGTGGTGATAGTGCCTTTCTCGTCGAATATGTACTCATAAACTTTTCTTCGACGTTAGCCAAAATGTTCCTGAATCCTGTAAACACTTTACACTAGCAACAATTTTAACAAAGCCATCATCGATTTTCGAAACTTATTGATGATACATATTCCAATAATATGTTCAACAACAAAACAGAGCAGAAAAAGATCAGACCTCTCAGTTGACTGCTTGACCACATTAACCCTAGTCGTGTATTGGGGTCATTGTGACTCCATTCCATCCACTACGGCAGCGGGGTGAGCGTCAGCTAATGCTTGAAGAAGGTTAACTTTATTGACAATCACAGATCACTTTGTGATCATCGCCAATGTCTATTTCAGCACACTTTAGGCTATATTTTATTATCATTGGTAACACGATTCATGTTAAATTTGACCTTCCTACGAGGAAAATGCAGAAAACGTAGATTTTCCATTCAAATTTCAATCGCAATGAGAAGAGTGAGGGCTGAACCAGCCGCACCCAAATTGTGAGCAGTAATTTTAGAAGCATAAGGAGATTGGAGATTGAAAAACTGTATAAGGTTGATGCGATTGAATTATATTTTTATATAAAACGTTGATCCATCATACTATACATTTACACCGCAGGAATCTGAAATGGTGTGATTTGAAGAGATCGCTTTGGTCACGATTTCGTTCTTTCGCATATATGAAGACTTTGATCATTTCTTCATTTATAATCTTACCCAACGTTTACATGCTATCAAAAAAGCCACAATTTGATTTATCGCTTTGACATTTATTTTGTTAACCTTTATAAATCCGCTATTTCATGTGCAGCTTGCATGGGTTTCGTTAAATTTTACGTTTGACTACTTCCGGCGGGACACCTGGAACTGATTCCGGTTGTCTCAAATATGGTCTAAGACTATGTTTTTGTCAACTGTTCATCACGTGACCTGAAAAGCCAGAAATTGATGTGATTTGAGGCTATTTTCTTGCTAACCGTTCGGCAAATTTTTGAAAATGCCGCGGTTTTATGTATCGCATGCATGGTTTTGGTTCACTTCTATCAAATCACACCCGCAACCGATTCCGAACTACTGTGGCCTGAGACTATTTTCTTGTTGACCGTTTATCAGATTATCAAAAACGCCGCTATGGTTTAGTTCCTTTCTATATTTTACCACTTCCGACGCGTTACTGGTCTTGTCACCAGTTCTGGAACACTACCGGTTCTTCCAAATACGGTCTGAGATTATTTGTTGGTTAACCGTTTATCTTGTTACTGAATAAGTCATCGATATGTCGCATGTATTGGTTCTCTTTTACATTTGATCATTTCTGGCGGGACACCCGTAATCAGTTCCGTAACACACTGATAGGGATTGCGTATATTTTCTTGCAACTGTTCATCATGTTACCTAAAAAGCCGTGATTTAAGGTATCGCATGTATGGGTTTGGTGTCACTTCCGGCCCGGAACCGGTTGCGAAACACTACCGATAGTCTCTTAAATAGTCTGAGCCTATTTGCTTGCTAAAGTCTATTAGGTTATCAAAAAAGCCATGGGTTTGGTTCAATTTTATATTTAGCCTCTTTCGGAGGGAACTAGTTTCGGCACTAGTGACAGTCCATAATGTGGTCTTAGCCTACTTCCTCAACAACCGGTCATCAAGTTGTCGAAAAAGCCGTGATTTGATTTGCCGCATGCAAGAGTTTTGTCAACTTTTATATACGGCCACTTCCGGCGGAACACCCGGAACCGGTTCTGAAACACTACCAGTTCATATAAGGTCTGAGACTGTTTTCTTGCTAACTGCTTATCAGGCTATCGAAAATGCCGTAGTTTGATGTGCCGCATGCATGGGTTTGGATCACTTTTATATATGACCACTTCCAGCGGGACATCCGGAACCGGTTCCGATACACTGCCGGTTCAGATATGGTCTGAGTCTTTTTTTATGCCAACCTTTCATTAGGTTATCAAAAAAGTCGCGCTTTGATATATCGCATGCATGGATTTGGTTCACTTTTATATTTGGCCACTTCCTGCGGGACTCTCGGAACCGGTTCCGGGACACTACCGGTTCATATATGGTCTGAGACTGTTTTCTTGCTGACTGTTCATCAGGTTATCCAAAATGCCGCAATTTGATGTGTCGCATGCATGGATTTGGTTCACTTTTATATTTGGCCACTTTCGGCGGAACTCCCGGAACCGGTTCCGGAACACTACCGGTTCAGATATGGTCTGAGACTGTTTTCTTGCTTACTGTTTATCAGATTATCCAAAATGCCGCAGTTTGATGTGTCGCATGTATGTGTTTGTTACATTTTTATGTATGGCCCCTTCCAAGGGTACTGCTCCGGAACACGTAAATGGCCATAACTCCGGAATGGCTGGACCGGTCCGAACCATTTTCAATAGGAAACAATGGGACCAGATTCCGCGTCGAATGAACCGTCGGTCATTAAAATCGGTTGAGGTTTACTGCAAAAAAATGATGTGAGTTTATTTGTACACACACATACACACACACACACATACACACACACACACATACACACACACAGACATCACCTCAATTCGTCGAGCTGAGTTGATTGGTATATGTGACTTGACCCTCCGAGCCTTCTATCAAAAAGTCGTTTTTGGAGTAAACATATAGCCTTTCCAGTACACTTAGTGTACGAGAAAGGCAAAAAATGTTTTGTGCACATATAATATTGAGAGCTGCTTACACAAAATATTCCTTTGTTGGGGTTATAATCCCCTGCATTAAATTATTAAAAAGAAAAAGCTTTCATGTTTTGCACCTTATTTCTTATCTAGATTATTTCAATGGGCTGAACAAACTGTCTTGTGTGAAATAAGCATAATGGATGGTTGAAATAATATGTAAATGTTGTAATCTGTAATCAGTTTCAAAGTAAAATTGAAATATTCACCAACCGAATCGTGGTCGTGAGTCTCGTTCTTCCACGAAATATAAAATGAATGTTCACTAGCGTGACCGAAGTTTCATTGCATCATAAAAAAATAGTCCACAGCGCGTCCGGATGACCGCAGCCTTATAATTGTCTCTTGGCGACAGAAAAAAATAGTCCACAGCGCGTCCGGATGACCGCATCTTTGTAATTGTCTCTTGGCGACAATAATAAAATAGTCCACAGCGCGTCCGGATGACCGCACCCTTGAAATTGTCTCTTGGTGACAAAAAAGTCTACAGCGTGTCCGGATGACCGCATCCCAGTTCACAGCGTGTCCGGATGACCGCACCCTTGAAATTGTCTCTTGGTGACAAAAAAAGAAGTCTACAGCGTGTCCGGATGACCGCACCCCAGTTCATAGCGTGTCCGGATGACCGCACCCTAATAATTGTCTTTTGGCAACAAAAAAAAAAGCAATAGTTCACAGCGCGTCCGGATGACCGCACCCTTGAAATTGTCTCTTGATGACAAAAAAAGTCTACAGCGTGTCCGGATGACCGCACCCCAGTCCACAGCGTGTCCGGATGACCGCACCCTAATAATTGTCTCTTGGCGAAAAAAAATAGTCCACAGCGCGTCCGGATGACCGCATCTTTGTAATTGTCTCTTGGCGACAATAAAAAAAATAGTCCACAGCGCGTCCGGATGACCGCACCCTTGAAATTGTCTCTTGGTGACAAAAAAAGTCTACAGCGTGTCCGGATGACCGCATCCCAGTTCACAGCGTGTCCGGATGACCGCACCCTCATAACTTTCTCATGGACACAAAAAGAATAGTCCACAGCGCGTCCGGATGACCGCAACCTTGAAATTGTCTTTTGACGACAAGAACAAAAATGTTTTAGCGACTTTACAGTCGCTACGTGCGTTCAGTCCTCCGTGCGTATGCACTTAATAGTGACAATAATAACAGTTTTCACTACATCTGGGAGTGCACAACTTTGATTCAGCAAGAGTTTTGGAAACAGAGCAATTGTTGTGTTTTTCTGTTTTGTGGTCAGTTGCGGCGTGTAAGATACTGTCGCGTGTCCTGTTCAACAGACTGAGAATCCTTGAGAAGTCCTTCGTCGCTTAATTCTAGGCTGGTTTGGTCGATCAACGACAAATCAAATGATTAATCAGCGTGTGATCTTAGATAAATTTCGGGAGTATAACTTGCATACTCACTACCTGTTCATTGATTTGCACTACCTCGGCTTTGTGGACGATATTAATCTTATCGGTATCGATCGCAGGGCAGAATAGGAAGCCTATGCTCCCCTGAAGAGGGAGACAGTAAGGATAGCCTTGACGACTAATTCTACCAAGAGGACGTACATGATTTCGGGTAGAGACAGAGGCAGGCCAAGTAGTGTTAGTATAGAGCTAGTGATTGATGGGAATATGTTTGAAGTTATTGAAGAATTTGTTTATCTTGGAACACTTGTGACACGTGCGTATTTTCCCGTGAAGTTAAAAGGCGTATGCAGTTGCAAATATGGCCTTTTACGGAATGCGTCACCAGGTTAGGTCCCATAACTTACAAATGCAAACGAAATTCGCTGAAGTTCTACGTACTACGTACATTTTTCGAAAAAAAAAACAAGAAAATGTTGTGATGCACAGACTTAAAAATCAAGTCTTTATGCAGCGAATATAATAAATCTTACAAAAAAGGCAGATTTCAGTGAGCGGACACGTAGTGCGACCAGCGGCGTCATGGTCGCGATTTTTTTTCCGCAGTCAAGTTCGCAGATTGTGAACAATCCTCGGTACCCACTTACGTAATTTATGTTTAGTCCCTTACTGTCCGAGCTGTCAGATCGGTGTAAAACGCTAAATATAATTTACATAAAAGGCAATTTACACGAAAAAAAAATACACGGTAATGAATATTAATTGGGTACCGGACTGGACACAGAAAATTTAATGGTTTTCTTTGGTACATCGAGGTCTTGATATTAGTCTATGGTGCGACTGTCTATCACAGAGAGCTTCTTCATTGAACAACTTATTGCTATGGATCCTCCCCTTTCATTAGTCTATACCGCCTCTGATGAAAGAGGATGTAGATTTCCTGTGATTGGCTCTAAATGCTACCGAAAACCTACAATTTTGGTGAATTCTGCGTAGTTATTTGAAATAAATGTTGTAGGGAAATGAATGTGAAACCGGGTAGAAATATTTCAATGCTTTGGTGCTCTCGAACAGAAGGATTTGTCAATCAGGTTAGCGTATAAAATGTTGCATCTACAAGTTAGAGCCAGCGAGTACCAAGAGTTGAAAATTTTGTTCAAATAGTTCACACCTCTTCGTTATTTCATCACCATTTTTTGAAAGGACTTTGATACAAAAAAATGCAATCCTATTATTTGCCATGGAAGATGGCCAGTAAAAAAAAAGCAACGTTTTCTTTCAAAAAAAAAACGTTTTATTCCTGAGAGGAGGGTGGATGTGTGACAGTAGATTCATGTCGACTTATTGAACAGTGGACAATGACGCACGGCACATCAAGTGATCCCAGTAGGCATGGTAAATCCCAGCCACCCGCGTCGTCGTTACTCGTCCAGTAACGTCACGGTGTAAAGTCAGATTGCATTCTGGTTGCTCCCGCTTGCCAGCAATAAATCAAAAGCGCACACTACCGACAGAGATAAGTAACAGAAGACATGACCCCTGCAGTCGCAGCTCACGCTGAAAAATCGGTTCCGATAAACGCGAATAAAAAGTCACGAACATCAGAACCTACTGCTGTTTTGATTTTGTGACTTAGTTCGCGTAAACATGATTTAAAGCGCTCTTCTGTTGCGAAAATGATCACAAATCTGAGAACGCAGTTCTTGTCTACTCAACTACACTGCTCCATTCGTAACGCTAGGGAAATCAAACAACAAAATCACGCTATCGAGAACTCGACGAACGGCTTTTAGGATTTTGTTCCTGTTTGCGTGAAAAACATTCATGCGATCTGTCATTTGGTGCTGCCTGAGAAAGATGGAAACACAAAAGTTCCAAGAGTGAAAACTGCGTACTGTGTAAAAAATGAAATAATATTGTCAAGACTTGCGAAAATACCAAATAAATGAGCTTTCATCGCAGTGCTATTGTGAAAAAGGTGAATTCAGTGTTACCGGAATACGAGAACGCGGTTTGTGTGCTTTTTACCACTACTAGGATTTTACGTGATTGGTAAGTTGGCTGCAGTAAAAATGCAACGAAATTGTGCGCTGCTACAGTGTCCACACAATCACGATAATTCATTCCAGTTGCCGTGGAAAATGTGTACCACCTTTCAAATATTATTCGATACTTTATGCTCAAAAGTGTTCCGACATCCATTAAACAGGCTACTGAACATGTGTCACGGGTTCCTATTTTTGTGAAAACAAATCTGACTTCCATGAACTGAGTGCTTGCCGCTGTAAAAAACCAAAACAGACCGTGAACTAAGTTCTGATTGCCGTGATCTTACCTCGTAAATCCATGAACTGAATTTTCTTATCCGGGAACTTTCTTCACGATTTTGAGATCATTGTTCCTCGAATGGCGCCATGCGTTCCGTTACGGAGGCGTTACGTACTTATGTGCGGCGGAACTATGTTCTCAAAATCGTGCATTTTTTTCATGGTGTAGGTATAATCGTAAATGGAAATCTGGCCTGTTCTTGAATTCGTGACTGAGTGTGGACGATTTTCGTAACGGATTATTTTGCGTGCTGTAAAGGCGGGATATTCAGCATGACCTTGCTGAGGGTCGATCCAGAAACTTTTCGTTATGAAAATATCCTCGACTACCTTGGGCATAGAGTATCTTCGTACCTGCCACACGATATACACTTGCAATATAGTCATTGGCTGAGGATGTTCTCAGTTTATAACTGCGGACGTGCTCAGCTCATGTAACACTAAGCTAAGCTTTGTTCCACTGTGAACGTTACGCCAAGACGAGGAAGTAGAAGACAGGTAGCACATAGATTTAGTTTTCGGTAGGGTAAAAGCACTAGATTTCGCCCCCCTAAAGCATTGAATTATCCAAATTATTGAGTTTCAACATATATTTTCGATAATATCTATGTTTCTTTGGTGATTCTTGCTAATTATCTTTCAATCAGTGATAACCCAGCTCAAAAGTACCATTAAATGAAGATTTAATACATTAAAATAACAATTTTCAACATTGATTTGTGATTTATTTTTCGCCCCCCAAAATCCAATCTTCGCCCCACCTCCGCTCTAATTTTCGCCCCCTACAGTTGCTTATAAGTTTTCCTCAATTCGATCATGGCTATCCTTAAAATTTTATTGAATACGAATTATTCCGGCAAGCTTAGTACTGTCTTCTACGTTTTTGAGTTATCTAAAGCAAGCTACCGTCTGGAAAATCAAGAAAAAAAATGATTTCCTGTATGCATATTATTCGCCTCCTTGAGTATAACCCAACTAACATTTTCAGCGCTATAAGCTTCAGTCATTTGCTTTCTGTTGTGTAACCATCGAGTAAAAGCAGTCAACGCTGAATAAAAGGAAAGCTAGTCAAATATAAAGCATAAGCTAATACACGACTGCAAAACAAGCACCGCATCCAGCTACCAAACTCAGTTTTCAGAAATCCATTGCTTGTCACTGGGGCTGCCTTTACTCCACTCTATTCCAACTCTGGAAGATTTTCCGGAAGATGTGAAAACTTGAACACATCGAATAGGAGTCCCCACTAACAAAACAGCTGCTTCTATACAGTACAATTCGTTATACTGACAAATCCCCAAACCAGCAGCGCTTTAAAGGCCGTTATGTGATTTCATTACGTTGTTGGTTTACCAACATGGCTTGTCGGATGTAAACATTATTGTCAAAACAAACTTTAAGCGGGATATATAGCTACTACACAAATTCTTTACAGCTATCCATCTCTGTGGTGTGAAATTATTTGGGTTGCTTTTATTGCACTTTAATTCAATGCCGGAAGATTTTCCGGAAGATGTGCAAATCGAGTAAGAGTCCCAGCCACTACAACAGCTGCTTTTATACAGTACGTTTTGTAATGTTACCGAAACACAAAACAGCAGCGCTTCGTAGCCGTTTAAAGAACACTCTTTCAGCTAGAAGCTGTGAAGAAGAATCTGTTGGCGCAATCACACAGCTTGTTCAATGTAAACATTATTACGTTTGACGTTTCACAAGCTTTTGCAGCAAGATGAAGTTGGGAAAGGTTACTTGTGGCACAATTATGAAGCCTTGTCTGGAGTAAAACAAAACGGGCTATTTTCTATGTTATTTATATATAGCAGTGTGGCAGCGAGGACATCATCGGGACCAGTGGATACGGAGATCGGGAGTTCGATTCCAAATAGCGGCAAGTACTTTAATTATTCAATTTTAAAAGTGATAATTCCAGTTCCACATGTATTGCGTCACGGTATCCATAACCTAATTATTCTTAAACGTTTAATTTGGGGATGTCGTATAACTATTATTTAACAACTGCGAAAAGGCTGAAAAAGCGCCTTCTCAAGATATTATTCAGTTAGTGGTTACATAGGAGCCGAGAAAAGAGCTATGACATAGTGGCATAGAAGCTTCTCGCACAGCATATACATGCTGATTAAGTTCGCCAGATTCATTGGTATAGGGCTTGCATAGAAGCTTCCATCTATATGTACAACACAGTAACTCAGCATCAAGCCGTATTGAGGACGCTTTGTTGACGTTTACATTCACAATAAATGTTAGTTAGGAAATTACCAGAATGAAACAATACATACATAGATCAATAGATAGATTGTAAAATAGAAAACTTGGCTAACTAAAAATTACGTATTAATGGGGTACGCACACAAATTACGTCACGCTTTGCGGAGCGAAGTGGGTGGTTTCTTGACGTCCCATGCAAAAAATTAGAATGAAAGGGATGATTTTGAAATGGATTTTTTGCATTACATAACTTAAGGGGAACATCCATAAATTACGTCAAGAAAAAATATCTATTAGGGCTACTTATTTTGAAATCTTACACTAGATATAACAATATTTGCGAATTCGGCAGTACTCGCACAGCTGCTGACTGTAAAGCAAACTCACTGCGATAATAGTAAAAAAATGACGTTTGTTAGCTGATTCTCAGAAAAGAAAAACAATTGCTGAATCTGATTATAAACTGTCAAAGTTGCTGAGGGATCTGTAATATTGTTTTTTACTTAGTACTTGGCTGTGTGGATCTTGGAGAAAGTTTAAAAAATGCAGGGATTTTGTGAATCTAAAATGAGTGTGCCTAACAAATCTGTCGTTCGATTTGAATAAGTCCAATCTGCATAAGAATCACAACAAACTTAAGACTTATTTCAATCAAACGCCAGAAATATTATTATAGATTATATAAGATTTTCTAATTAATGTGTGGAATTCATGGAATTCAAGCGATTGAAATGATCGATTAACTACCACAAGTGTCTGTAATCTTTCATAGCTGTTGCGAATAGTTAAATGCGAGTTGAATGGAAGTTACATTTCATTACTAGCTAAAAAAAAATGCCGGCGGACATTTTGCCCCGTAAAATTTTCCAACACCCAAAATTTAATTCAGAGAGTTTGAATAATAGAGTGTTAGTAATAAACCCTCGTGAGTAAAAGAGGCGCGAAATTTAAAACCAATTGTTCACCCCATGCAAAGTCTCTCAAAATCAATTCCATTTTCTCTCCCATGTTTTGTATTTCTTCTCATCAACGTGAACATAGTTTTAAACAAGTTTAGAAAAGTTTGACTTTTGGATTTTTCTATTGGACAAAAAGGTCACTTACATCTAGACTCCTCATTTATTTATTTGATTCGGTAAATTTGCGTCACGTGAACCAAAAATTATCGTCTTTTATTCAAAATAGTAAACTATTCTCCAAAATAGATTGTGTGGACATTCCCTTATAGAACACGACGGGTTGGAACGTTCGTACCACGAACAGTTCCAAAAATCGCCCGTTTTTGCCTTCACACCTGACTTCACAGTCAAATGTGCCAAAGTGACTGATTGGCACGTGCTTTTCTGGCTGGCTCGTTCGAATTTCATTTTCGCTCTCTTCCTTTTTTGCAACGATGACAGCAAGACGTCGCATCAAATCGACCTTCGCATTCAGTGGCCAAAAAATCACAGAAGACACTCATGAAATAGATTAGAATGACCACGCTTGCATAAATGGTGCATTTTGCCCCACTTTCCCCTACCTCACAAATATCAACTTCACCTCATCCGTTATCTCCACACCCGATTTCAGTACGAGAAAGGGAGGGGCGAAAACTGAATCACGCAATACAAATAGAACGGGACAAGGGATTTCGCCAGGGGCGAAAATTGGAAACTTAAAATTTTGTGCTCTAATTTTCGCCACCTATAAAACTAGCTAAAAATTGATAAGTTTTATCAATTTAGCTGAATAAATAACCTGCTGTGTATTCCTAAGACTTGTATGATTATCAATGTTCATTATTTTGGGTTGGAAGAGTTGATTTTGCATGTCTTCCCAGGTTCTGACTATCGCTACTGTTTGCATTGCGTTGAAAAAAAAACATACATCATTGCCATGACTATTTCTCAATCGCTAATTCGATAGATTAAGTTATGGGTTTTGTGGAATATCATTAGTGCACAAGATTGATTTTTATTTGCTCTCTCAGATACTTTGAAAAACAAACAACAATGTACCTAATTAATCACAAAAATTTGGAATGTTTTATTAGGGTGGCGAAAACTAGGGAGGGGGCGAAGACTAGTGCATTTACCCTAACACAGCGAAACAAAAATTATTTTACTTTTTGGTCTGTCTCAAGAGCAAACTCATGTGTCTCTGACAGATTTTGGGCTGCTGAATCCGAATCCGCGCTCAGATTGGCTCCAACACGTCACAATTTTGAGCTATACCTCAATTTATAGGGCAAAATATGCGATTTTGGGCTTTTTCGACTGCAAGCCATTAAGAATGGAAGTCTATTTTTTTAGCAATCAAAGGATAAATTGGTCAATTATCATTTAAATTAACGACTCATGCAAAATATTTCGTTTTACCAAATCTAACTTGATTGTTTTGGGCGATTTATGTTACGATATTTCCCATACAAGTCACCCTCCAAAAGTTGCATGCAAGTTTACGTATTGACATAAAATGCCTAAATCTATCAAATTTCATTTGGTAAATCGAAATATTTTACATGAGTCGTTAATTTAGATGTTAATTGACCAATCAATCCTTTAATTGCTAAAAATATATAATTCCATGCTTAATGGCTTGCAGTCAAAAAAGCTCAAAATCGCATATTTTGCCGTATAAATTTAGGCCTATAGCTCAAAATTGTGACGTGCCTGAGTAAATCTGAGCCTGGATTCGGATTCAGCGGCCCAAAATCTGCCAGAGACACATAAGTTTGCTCTTGAGACAAAAAACTGTTGCGCTGTGTAATCCTTG